>NC_069683.1:1605241-1920637 GCF_023699985.2 Odocoileus virginianus
GGAGCAAGCGTCTTTTAATTTCATGGCTGCAGTCACCATCTGCAGTGATTTTGGAGCCCCCCCAAAAATAGTCTGTGACTGTTTACACTGTTTCCCCATCTATTTGCCATGAAGTGATGGGACCAGATACTGTGATCTTAGTTTTCTGAACGTTGAGTTTACATGAACACTATGAAACAGCTCCCCCTGGTGGTATTTTATTCTGAAAACGGGGAATACCCAGCAGAAGGCAGTGCGGACCGACAGCAAGCTACATCACTTGGCAGACTGTTTTGTGAGCCAGAAAGTCTTTTTCCTTTTCCCTCAATTACGGTGAAAAGCACATAGCATAAGATTTACCATCTTACCCTTTTCTAATCGTATTGTTCAGTAGTGTTAAGTATATTCAGTGTTGTGGAACCAATGTCCAGAACTTTTTCTTCTTGCAAAACTGAAGCTCCACGCTCATGTAACACCTCCCGGTCCCCACTCTGCACCCCCTCAGTCCCTGGGACAGCTCTCTAGGAATTTGGTTATACTAGATACCCAAGGTAAGTGGAACCACACATCATTTTCCTTTTTGTGACTGGCTTGTTTCAAGCCGCTTAATGTATTTCAGTTAGCTCAATGTCTTCAAGTTTCATCTGTGTTGTAACATGTATCAGTCCATCTGAAAGAAAATCAACCCTGACTATTCACTGGATGGACTGATGCTGAAGCAGAAACTCCAATACTTTGGTCACCTGATGCGAAGAACTGACTCATTGGAAAAGACCCTGATGCTGGGAAAGATTGAGGGCAGGAGGAGAAGGGGACGACAGAGGACGAGATGGCTGGATGGCATCACCGACTCGATGGACATGAGTTTGAGTAAGCTCTGGAGCTGGTGATGGACTGGGAGGCCTGGCGTGCTGCAATCCATGGGGTCGCAAAGAGTCGGACACGACTGAGCGACTGACCAACAGCAACAGTGCATCAGAATCTCTTTCCTTTTTGCAACAGTTATTTTTGCACGTCTCCTCTCGCTTTCCTTTTTTGTTTAATCTAGGGGTTCTAGGGCATTTTTGTAATTTTACGTATCTACTTATTTAGTTTTGGCTGTGCTGGTCCTTCGTTGCTGCACACAGGCTCTCTCTAGCTGCAGCAAGCGGGGACTACACTGTGTGACACCCCGCTTCTCACCGTGTGCTTGGGTCCTAGGTGCTCAGGCTCAGTCGTTTGGTGCTTGGGCTTAGTTGCTTCCAGGCATGTGGAATCTTCCCAGACCAGGGATCGAACCATTTTCCCCTGGACTGGGAGACAGGTCCTCATCCACCGTGCCACCAGGTAAGTCCTGTCTTCTCTTTCTTGACTCGACACTTCACGGTATGTCAGGCAGCCCACTCCAGCATTCTTGCCTGCAGAATCCCACGATCGGAGGAGCCTCGCGAGCGGCAGTCCACGTGGTCGCAGAGAGTCAGATGTGACTAAAGCGAGCTAGCATGCATCTATTTGTAAGTGGGGTGTCAATGTCTCCAATTTCTTCCTGGGCTGGCCACATATACTTGTTTACCTACTTGGGCTGCGTACCTGGGGTTCTATGGAGGAGAGAGCAGGAAAACTGATGCACTCACTGGGCCATGCCTCAGCAGGGCATCTGGGTCTGGGTATCAGAACTGGGCCATTGTTCCTTCTTTAATTCAATGTCTCTGTGTCTGGGAATTTATTTCAAAGAAATGACTCAAGGAGGAAAACAGTATTCACATTCAACAAACCTGGATCGGTGCAGGGAGGTAAGACTCTCCCGTGAGAGAGCCCGCTCTGCGGGTGGCAGGGGGCTGGCTGCCTCCCGCTGCTGCCCCTTCAGGATCTGCTGTGCCATTTGCCCCAAGTCTATACTCTGCTTGGGAATAAGAAGGGCCTCTCTCAGAAAGTGGGCTTTAAGGAACTTCCCTGCTGCTCCAGCGGCTAAGACTCTGAGCTCCCAGTGCGGGGGCCACGGGTTTGATCCCTGGCCAGGGAACTGGATCCCCATGCTTCAAGTAAGTGTTCACTGCCGAAACTCAAGATGCCACGTGCCACCATGAAGGTCGAAGATCCTGCATGCTATAGCTGGGATTCAGCCCTGCCAAGTAAATCAGTAAGTATACAAGAAAAGGGAAAGGAGACTTTAAGCTAAAACATCAAGGATGAACACAACCTACTCAGGCAAAGAGTGGAGAGAAGAGCATTCTATCAGATGGGTTATTCATAAGCCAGAAAATAATAAAGTTTCACCCTATTACCTTGGTTACCAGGGGCTGTGCTTCCAAAGAACTCATCTTTTTTTCCACAGATGGCCCCAAAGATGCTTTCCCCTTGAATCTGTAAATGTTACTTCCAGCTGAAAACCCCTAGCCAGACAGGGACCTCTTATCAAAGCCCTGGATCTTTCAAACAGACTTGGTAAGTGTTGGTGTCATGATTAAGGTTACCCATCATTTCCTGGATGGTTAGGAAAAGAAGGAAAAAGAAGGGCCTCCAGAACACTGGGGAATCTACGCAGACAGAGAGCTTGTTCATTTCAGCCCTGGTGTAAATATCACAGGGCAGTGAAGTGGGGTTTCCACAAAAGCACACACACTCCTCCCTGTTTGCGTGGACGGGTGATGCCTGTGTTAACATCAGTCCACCTGTCTGCCAGCACCTGAAGCTTGAATGGGCTCCTCCTGTTCTGTGGAAAAGGGTATCACAAACCTGGAGCAGCCCAAAGCCTGGGGAGACTCAAGACGTGGGGAGGGGGTCACAGAGCATCCCGTGTCTGTGGACAAACCTGGAGACAAATTCCTAGATGTTCGGGGCTGCCAGGGTTGGGGTCTGTGTGCAGCCTGTTCGCCGAGTGGTGTCTGCTTGGGCAGCTGGAGAACACGGAGATCATGACCTTCAGAGGCAGCCCAGTCTGTCCCTGGTCTGCTCTGACTACCAGACTTGCTCTTTGCTTGATAGAAATTGGTCTCCTTGATGATTTCACATCTCAGTCTCATACCTGGAGCCACGGTGAAATCAAAAGTTTCTGTTTTTGTTTTCTGTTGCTTAGTGCTAGAGCTTAATTGTGTCCAAGCATGGGCCATAGCCCGCCGGGCTCCTCTGTCCATGAGATTCTCCAGGCAACAACAGGAGTGGGTTGCCATTTCCTTCTCCAGGGGATCTTCCCGACCCAGGAACTGAACCCGCGCCTCCTGCACTGCAGGCAGATTCACAATGATGCTTCCTTGTTGTTCAGTCGCTCAGTCATCTCCGACTCTTTGCAACTCCATGGACTGCAGCACACCAGGCTCCCCTGTCCTCCCCCATCTCCCAGAGTTTGCTCAAACTCATGTGCACTGACTCAGTGCCATCCAGCCATCTCATCCTCTGTCGTCCCCTTCTCCCCCTGCCCTCAATCTTTCCCAGCATTAGAGTCTTTTCCAATGAGTTGGCTCTTCATATCAGGTGGCCAAAATATTCGCACTTCAGCTTCTGCATCAGTCCTTCCCATGAATATTCAGGACTGATCTCCTTTAGGATGGACTGGTTGGATCTCCTTGCAGTCCAAGGGGCTCTCAAGAGTCTTCTCCAACACCACAGTTCAGAAGCATCAGTTCTTCATCACTTGGCCTTCATTCTGGCCCAACCCTCACATCCGTACATTACTGTTGGCAAAGTGATGTCTCTGCTTTTTAATACACTGTCTAGGTTTGTCATAGATTTTCTCCCAAGGAGCAAGGGCCTTTTAATTTCATGGCCGCAGTCACCATCTACCATGATTTTGGAGCCCAGGGAAATAAAGTCTCTCACTGTTTCCATTGTTTCCCATCTATTTGCCATGAAGTGATGGGACAAGATGCCATGATCTTAGTTTTCTGAATGTTGAGTTTTAAGCCAGCTTTTTCACTCTCCTCTTTCACCTTCATCAAGAAGCTCTTTAGTTCCTCTTCGTTTTCTGCCATAAGGGTAGTATAATCTGCATATCTGAGGTTGTTGATGTTTCTCCCAGCAATCTTGATTCCAGCTTGTGTTTCATCCAGCCAAGCATTTTGCATGATGTATTCTGCATATGAGTTAAATTATCAGGGTCACAATATACAGCCTTGACATACTCCTTTCCCAACTTGCAAACAGTCCATTCTACGTCCGGTTCTAACTGTTGCTTCTTGACCTGCATGCAGGTTTCTCAGAAGGCAGGTGAGGTGGTCTGGTATTCCCATCTCTTTAAAAATTTCCCACAGTTCCCACAGATAGCATAGTCAATGAAGAATAATTAGATGCTTTTTGGAATTCACTGGGTTTCTCTATGATGCAACCAGTGTTGGCTATTTGATCTCTGGTTCCTCTGCTAACTTCTTTAGCAACATGTAACTGTGACCCTGCCCCTTTGCATGAGTTCTTCATCCAACCTGCTCAGGAACTCTTTGAATGGCAGGAGGGAAGGTGCTGTGCTCATCAGAATCATTTCCAGAGCTCAGTATCAGGCAGAAATCCAGCAGATGCTCTGTAAGCTTGCTGATTGAAGAAAACCAGAAGAGCTCTTGGGAGGCCTTGGGTATGTGACTCAGCTCTCAAATCCTTTTAGGTCACCTGCCCTTCTGAGATTCATAAACATATTATTTCATGTATGAAAGAGTTCTAAGCTTCATTTTACCTACTATATGTGCTTGAAGAAATGCAATGATCAATACAACTCATTTTCATTGCTTCCAAATATTGGAGGCAAGCAGACAAAAAATAAAGATAAAAAGGATGGGAAAAGGGGAGGTGGCAACATGGGGAAACCCCTGAGTCTCCAAGTTCCTTTCAAAATCCTCAGAAACAAGGTGGAGGGGCTGCTGAAACTCCATCCCAGCCGACGACAGAACGGGGACTGATGGACAATGTCCTGCCTGAAAGGTGCTCTTGGACATCACACAGTGCCTCCTGCTGAGACTGGCTTCTCATGTACACTGTGATGCTGTGATCTCACGGACACTGTGAGTCGTGTCTCTTGTCCACTGGGATGCTGTGATCTCATGGACGCTGTGAGTTGTGTCTCTTGTACACTGGGATGCTGTGATCTCATGGACGCTGTGAGTCGTGTCTCTTGTCCACTGGGATGCTGAGATCTCACAGACACTGCGAGTCGTGTCTCCTGTACACTGGGATGCTGAGATCTCATGGACGCTGTGAGTCGTGTCTCTTGTACACTGGGATGCTGAGATCTCATGGACGCTGTGAGTCGTGTCTCTTGTCCACTGGGATGCTGAGATCTCACAGACACTGCGAGTCGTGTCTCCTGTACACTGGGATGCTGAGATCTCATGGACGCTGTGAGTCGTGTCTCTTGTCCACTGGGATGCTGAGATCTCACAGACACTGCGAGTCGTGTCTCCTGTACACTGGGATGCTGAGATCTCATGGACACTGTGAGTCGTGTCTCCTGTACACTGGGATGCTGAGATCTCACGGACACTGCGAGTCGTGTCTCCTGTACACTGGGATGCTGAGATCTCACGGACACTGTGAGTCGTGTCTCCTGTACACTGGGATGCTGAGATCTCACGGACACTGTGAGTCGTGTCTCCTGTACACTGGGCTGCTATGATCTCACGGACACTGTGCGTCATGTCTCCTGTGCACTGGGTCATTGTGATCTCATGGATGCTGTGAGTCATGTCTCTTGTACACTGGGTCTCTGTGATCTCACAGACACTGTGAGTCATGTCTCCTGTGCACTGGGATGCTGTGATCTCATGGACACTGTGAGTCGTGTAGAACAAAGAGGTCTTTGTCATTATTTTGACTTCCAGAGAGCTCAGTGCTAAATTTGGCTCCTTCTACAACATTCTTGCTGCTAAACTCAATCTTAGTTCCAACTTTTCAACACTTATATTCCCTCTTGATTAACTCACTTTTTCACAATTTTATGAGAAATGCATTTACATAAAATACCACATATTATTTTTTTAATATGCATTTACATAAAATACCACATATTATTTTTTTAAAAATAAATGGATAACAGAACTGAGCAGTTGTGGAGGGAAATTCTCAAGGGTGAAGCTGGTAAATTCTGAGCCCCAGCTTACACGCGCACTCCTGTCTCAGCCACAGTCTCGCTCCCTGTAGCTTTAGGTTTGGTCTAAACTATCCTGTGCTTTACAGAAGACAGACTGCGGTAAACCAGACAGTCACTAGTTCACTCATGGAGTCCCTGAGAATTTTACAATGAAAATTAATTTTACATTTAATTTTAAAATTATGATGTTGTTTTAAAAACAAGTTGGAGGTGCAAATAAAAAGGGACTGTGTGTTTCTTGTGAAAAGAATGTTGCAGCATTGAAAGGCTGGCAATCACTAAGTGATAAGCAAACAAATCAGCAAAGTTGGGGGTTCAAAACTCAGACTGGAGTTGGCAGAATCTCTGCTGAGCGTCATGTTCCAGAGAGTCCTGAGTAGAGAGAGTTGGAGATAAGATGGGAAAGAAAGGAGGGTTTTCCATTCTTTCATTTCAATCTTTCATGTATTCATTCTTCGGGCTTTGCAGGTGGCGCTGGTGGTAAAGAACTCACCTGCCAACACAGGAGACGTAAGAGACATGGGTTCTATCTCTAGGTCTAAGAGACCTCCAGTGTTCTTGCCTAGAGAATCCCGTGGACAGAGGCGCCTGGCGGGCTACAGTCCACGGGGTCACAAAGAGTCAGACACGACTGCGATGACTTAGCACAGACACACACACTCACCCTTACGGGGCTCCTGAGAAGGATGACCCTTTATGAAGTGGGGAAGATGGAAACACAGAAGAAGAAAATACAGGAAAGCAATCACTGTGGCTTGAGTTAGGCAAAGATTTTTAGATGTGGCAAAAGCACCATTCATAAAAGAACAAATTAGCAAGTTGAACACTGAAGGAAACCAGAAAATTATTTTGAGCTAAAGGTCATAAAGAAGCAGCAAACACAGAAGAAGCTCCTGCTTTTCTGCCTAAAGGCAGGATTTAAACTCTACTCTTTCTAAGCCAGACTCTTATCGGCCCAGAGACGGCGCCCGAGGAATCTGCAGGTAAACTCTTCTCCACTGGTTTTCCTCTCAGCCCACATATCTTTACCTTCCCAAAGTTTGCCCACCTCGGAAGCCTGAGTTTTTGTTCATCTGGTCATTTCTCCACAGATGAAGACGCTACATAAATTCGAATTTTCAGCCACCTCGTTGAGCTACTTTGGTTCAGTTTCCTCCTGAGTAAAGTGCAGTGCATGCTGTAATAAAGTACTTAAAAAAAAAAGGGCTGCAGCTGAGAATATAAGGCGGGCAGAAGTAAAGCTTTGCCTTCCCTACAACTTCATCAAAGTTTAAAAGCTGGGCTGAAGGGAGATGGACCCAAAGCTCTGAAACATAAAATTCACATAAACCTGGCGTCAGCAGACATGGCCCACAGTCTGGGACCTGTTTTTTTGGTCAATAAAACTTTATTGGAACGTGGCCACACTTATTTGTGTGTGTGTCACCTATAGCTGTCGATTTTATAAAACTGTAGACCCCAGCGTGTCACCACCTTACAGCTTGAAATTCCCAGCGCTTTCTGTCTGCAGCATTGATTCCCTTTAGCCAAAGCCCACCCTTCAGTGGCAGAGTTGAACAGTTGCGACAGAGACCTTGAAACGCAGAAGGCTAAAGCACTTAATGTCTAGTCTTCAGGAAATAGTTTGTTAACCGTTCATATAAAGCACAGAATGTCCAACCAACAGCAAGAGCTGTTGACTCCTTCAGCAGTAGAGTGACTGAGGACAGAGGCGGCCAGACACACGATCCTCATCATGGTCGTCCGCGTCCCTCCAGCCTGGAGTGCCTCTCTCCGAGAATCCAGACCCCCTCCGAGTTAGCCCGTGTGTCAGACAACCAGTGCCATTTCCGTGAAAAAGTCAGGGAAGCATCGATGTGAACAGTGATCACCCCGCTGCACACCGCCTGCCCTTCTCTTCGTCTGTCTCTAGCTGCCTCCCTCCTCTCGTCCTGGTAACCTGGGGTGAGCACCTACATAATTGCAGGGCAGACACAGCCCGGGCCTTCAGGGAGCCCAGCTTCCAGCAGAACAGAGACATGGACATAAATAACCACTGTGCAGGTGCTGAGTCATGTCATAGTTGCGTAGAGAGAGAGGATGGCTGGAGACTCACAGAAGGAGAGAACGAACTTGTGATGGCTGTGCATGGCGCTGGGTTGAAATGGATAACCGGCAAGGCTTCGCTGCCCAGCACAGGCGCCTCTGCTCAACGTGATGTGTCAGCCTGGATGGGAGGGGAGCTGGGGGAGAACAGATGTATGTATACCTGTGGCTGAGTCCCTTCACTGTTCACCTAAAATTATCACAACATTGTTAATCAGCTATATCCCCATATACAATGTTTGAAAATTTAATTAAAAAGTATGGCTTTTATTGAAGGCAGGAGGAGAAGGGGATGACAGAGGATGAGATGGTTGGATGGCATCACCGACTCAATGGACATGAGTTTGAGTAAACTCGGGGAGTTGGTGATGGACAGGGAGGCCTGGCGTGCTGCGGTTCATGGGGTCACAGAGAATCTGAGCGACTGAACTGAAGCTGAACTGAACTGATGGCGTTTATGTTCAAATAACTCAGTTTGATCCCAGCTCAGCCAATTCCCAGCTCTGCGACATTGGGCGAGTCACTTAACCTCTCTGAACTTCAGTTCTCTCCTCTGTAAAGTGGAAACGACCGTGGCCTCCAGCGTGGTGGGTTCTGTGGGGATGAAATGAGCTGCTCTGTGCAGAGCGCGCCGCTGTTCTCAGCAGTGGCCCTCACGGCAATCACAGACGCCGCGGTGATAGCCGGCGACGCGCCAGCTGAGAGCGGCGGCGGGGAGGAGACGGCCGGGACACGGTGCGCATACAGAGGGGCTTTCACAGAGAAAGTGGCCGGTGACCAGGGTCTGAAAGCGAGATCAGGAGGCAGTCATGTGGAAAGGGGGGTGCGGGTAGAGCTAGAATAAAATGAATACATGAAGCCCTTCCTGCATGACGCACATTTGTCCAAGGTGGGAAATGCAGAACGGGGTGACTTTCTGATGCACCCTAAGTCCACTCCAGCAGTCCGGACCAGCAGGATCAAAGGGGGCCTGCCCTTGGACGCGGACAAGGGGACCCTTTCAGGTGCCCTTAGGACTAAGGCAGAGGAACTCTCCCGACCCCGGGGGGGTTTATTTTTCCTTTCCTTCATTCTTCTCCAGGTCTCTTTTCTGTTAGCTTTGAAGAGGGTCACTGATCTAAGCCGAGGCCCTTGTGGTTGGGCCCCAACTTTCCCTTTCAGCTTCTTTCTCCCTCACCCCTTGCACCCTGCTTCTGTGCTCCACACTCAACTCAGCATGTTTGAACCACACTCGCCGTCTCCTAGGTTACCCGGTAGCTCAGCCAGTAAAGATCCGCCTGCAATGCAGGAGACCCCTGTTCAATCCCTGGGTCGGGAAGATCCCCTGGAGAAGGGAACCCACTCCAGTATTCTGGCCTGGAGAATTCCGTGGGCTGTATAGTCCACGGGGTCGCAAAAAGTCAGACACAACGGAACGACTTTCCCTTCACTTCCCTTCATGTTACACCCAGCGTCTGCAGGCACGGATGTTCCGTGTCTCCTGTGTGTTCACTCTCCTCCTGGCTGGGAGGGCTGCTTTGCGGTCTCTCCGCAAAGCTCACCAGCCTTACCACCGTCTCCCCACCCCAAGCCCTCTGTCCTGGTCTTCAGAGGCGTTCTCTGTGCTCCATGCCCACTGCCACTTTTAATTCAGGTGTTCCATCCTCTAGATTTTTTTGTTTGCTTCTGGTCTTGCCCCCATAGACCCATCTGTGCATAGGGGCTTGATTGCTCACTTGAAAAATGTAGACCCTGACATGTCACTCTTGAGCTGAAAAATTTTCCGGTGCTTCCTCTTTGCAGGGCTGCTATCCTTTAGCCAAAGACCACCAGAACAACACCTGGAGTCGCCAGAGCCGGGTTTATCGGCTTGTGGCAACAGGCACCTCAGAATGGACGTGCTAGGAGGGCGTTGCAGCCACAGGCCTTGGGTTGGTTAGTTTGGGGAAGGATTCACTGAGGCGTCGTTTGTTCTGGAATCGGGTTCTGTCAGAAAGCAGGGCCGGCTCTGAGACTGATGTCTTGGTCATCTTTGTCTGGAAGGAGCCACCCTTGGTTACCTGTATGGAAGAGCCCGTCACACACTGACGTCTGTCAGAGTGGCTGTCAGCCCGTTGTCTGTGGTCAGCAGTGCAAAGAAAGCTCGGCTCCCTGTCCTCACAGAGCCTTATTGTTAGGGAGGGAGGAAGAAAGCAGCCCTGGTGTCCAGGGATGTCCAGAATCGAAACTGACCCCCTGGACCGTGATGCTCCTGCAGGCCGGCCTGAGGCTCAGAGCCAGTGACCCCAAACGTTTCAACAACGTCCCAGAATTGAAACCTCAGGCAGAGTTATCCTGAGCCCGTGATACACGCTGCAGAAGAGGTCACTGCGTGGGTGTTTCTTTCTAACCACACACCAAAGTAGGGTCACGGTGCCATCAACAAAATAACCAGGCATGGACTTGCCTCACTTTCCTTCTTTCTTTCCTTCTAAACAGTATTTATTCATTTATTTGGCTGCACCTTCTCGCTCACATAGACAGACTTTTCTCCTTAAAACTCTCTTGAAGCGTGGCTTTGCGGACATATGTTCCCCCCAGAAGCGAAACATTTATCTTTTCATCTGGTGGCATGTGAGATCGTCCGTCTTCGCTGTGGAGTGCGGACTCTTCCGTTGCGGTAGGTGGGAGCTGGCACCCTGACCAGACGCGGAGCCCAGGCCTCCCGCATTGTGAGCTGGAAGCCTCAGCTCGCCCCTACCTTCCGAGAGCATCCAGACCAGAGCACACCTGATTCCTTCCGCCCTTCGCCGAATCACCCAGCCACAGCCTGAATGCGACACCAGGCTCTCTCCAGCAGCGTCTTGAGGACGGGAAGCTCCCTCCTGCTCGGGATCCGCGGGTAATTCTCCCTTTGACATCGGTGCCTTCCCCGCAGGTCTCCTGGAGGCTGGCCCCGGTCAGCCTTCAGGTCTCGGGGGACGTAACCGGTTGAGAAAGGCCTTGATGGCTTCCCTCTCAGTAATCCTCCATCGCATTTTCAAGCTTCTGTATGCATTCTCTCGCTCGGTCATATGATTATCACTCTTTAGAGGCCGTGTTCTAACGCATCATCTCTGCCTTTGGCGGTGCTGGGCGCTGGTCACGGGGGCTCGCTCTACGGGCCGTGCGGGCTTCTCGCTGTGCCTGCTTCGCCGCCGCAGACCGCAGGCTCAGAGGCAGGCTCAGGAGTTGTGCCCCGGGGCTTACCGGCCCTGGGCCCGTGGGGTCTTCCCAGACCGGGCAGGGAACCGTGTCCCCTGCATTGGCGGGCAGACGCGTAACCGCTGGGCGCACCAGGCAAGCCCCTCGGTCGTATCACTGCGCGCGGCCTGCCTCGACCCACCCGAGCACCGGGTCTAAGGGATCAGGGGCTTGTGTTCACAGCCTGGTGCCTCTAACATTTCCACACACAGCCGCAGCTTCCTTACCCGGAGCAGAGGAGCATCTTTTCAGCGAGTCTCTGTCTCCGGCAGCTCCCACCTGATTGCTGTCTGAGTCTGTTTTCTAAAGCAAAGGGCAGGTACCAGCGCTACCTCTCTGCACAGGCGTTCCTGACAGTCCTTCTTCAAGACGCCGTCCGCTTGCTCCTCTTGCCGAGCCTCGCACTGGGGCTCTTGGAGAACCCCGACCTGCAGGCATGAAGAACATTCTGGAACATGCCACATGCCTTCTGGCGGCCAGACCTTGACAAAGGCAGCTGCTTCTATCTGAGACATTCTTGCCCATCCCCTACCCGCCCCCCGCCCCTTATATTTTTTCCTGAGGGCAAAATCCTCATCATTTTTCAAAGCCTGGCTCCCAAAGAGCTTCTTTTAAGAGGCTTTCCATCCTTCCTTCCTCGGGGTACCTCCTTGGTTAGACTCTGGAAGGACTGACCCTGCACCCCGTTTTCTGCTCTCTTTTCTCAGGGGAACATGCGTGTTTCTGGGGCAGGGTACCGTCAACCCTTCATGCCTCTGTTTCTCCAGCCTTAACATCGGAACCTCAGTACCTGCCTCACCGGGTTCTTGGGAGATGCCTGCCACTCTGGGTGTGAAAGAGTGAATACATGCAGAGGGACCACCCAGAGGCTCCCTAAGAGGAGGCCGGTCTGATGGAGAAGCTGGGAGCCCAGTGCGGAATGCCCTGGACCAAGCCAGTTCCAGTGTGCAGCTGGGGCCGCGGGGCGCACCTCTGGCTTCCTTGTGCAGTGCGTCTTAGGTTTGCTTATTATTCACCTATTTTTGGCTGCCCTGTGTCCTCACTGCCATGTGAGGGTCTCTCTCTAGTTGCCGGCAAGCAGGAGCTACTCTTCACTGTGGTGTGCGGGCTTCTCATTGCGGTGGGCGGCTTCTCTGCTCGTGGAGCACCGGCTCTAGGGCGCCAGGCCTTCCCTAGGTGTGGCGCATACACTCACTTGATCTGTGGCATGGGGAATCTCTCTGGACCAGGGATCGAACCCGTGTCCCAGGCATCGCAAGGCGAAGATATTCTTAACCCCTGGACCACCAGGGAAATCCTCCTGCAAGGTGTTTAATGATATGATTAAACTAAATGTTAAGTTTGAGTTCCCTCCTGTGTGAGGACAAGGATGCTGATACATGGCAGGATGACTCCAGGTCTAAACGCATGCTTTAATGCATCCTGGGGGGTGTCTTGGATCTTTCCTGTTGCTCAGGTGGTAAAGAATCTGGCTGCAATGCAGGAGACCCAGGTTTGATCCCTGGATCAGGAAGATCCTCTGGAGGAGGGTGTGGCAACCCACCCCAGTCTTGTTGCCTGGAGAATCCCTTGAACAGAGGAGCCTGGCGGGCTACCGTCCACGGGGTCGCAGAGTCAGACACGACTGAGCGACTAACACTGCTCCTGGAGGGTGCCTTGGTTTGCATGTTTCCTTGGCTCTTTACCACGTGTCTCCGGAACGAGTCTGATGCTTGTGGAAACCGTCTTTTGGATGCAGTGGACAGCCTGGTCTCAGCTCTCCGGAGGGGGGAGGGGGGGCAGTGATTTCCTGGAGGCTCTGCGTGAAGCCACGTCGGCCTCTAGTGGCCAAAGGCCCACTGTGCAACAAGCCAGCTGAAGTCTAGGCTCTGGCCGGATGACCCCAGGAAGCCCCCGGGACTTCTCCCTGAGATGCTTGCAGAGCTCTGGCCTCAGTAAGAAGTCTGACATTAGTCCAAGCTGTTGGAGGCGTTAAGTATACTCGATGTTCACATGTCACTGACAAATACTCAGATACTCAAATGTGTCTGTGCTGTATAAAATCCTGTGAAGTGAGTTGTTATTGCCGTTTCAGCTCAGAAGAAACTGACTTGCTCCCAAGTTTGGAAACTTAGTACAGTTTGTTAGAGAGATCGTGTAAAGCCTGTCACTGGCGGCGTGCATAGGGAGTGAATCACAGGGATGGAGAATGGATATCTCGGGCTAGAGTGATCTTGACTCCTAGGGGTCCCACGGCAGCCAGGGGTAGTGGGGTGAGCTTTGGAGCCAGAGCTCTCCAACCCCTCGTATACCAGAGGAGGGAACTCAGACAAGTTAACACTCGTTGTTTGCCGTTAGTGAAAGTGTTTCAGGGGAGTTGTTGTTCGGTCACTAAGTCCTGTTAGACTCTTTGTGACCCCACACAAAGCAGCACACCAGGCTCCTCTGTCCACCACTGTCCCCCGGAGTTTGCTCAAATTTATTCCATTGAGTCAGTGATGCCACTGAACCATCTCATCCTCTGCCGCCCCCTTCTCCTTTTGCCTTCGGTCTTTCCCAGCATCAAGGGCTTCAAAAGAGTCAATGACATAAAATAGCATAGAGGTGTCTAACGTCAGTCAATGCAGTATTCCCTTTCATATGACTTTGAACATGTGGATAAAAATGCAGAATCTTCTGGGCGTGTTTTAATATTTTTCATTGTGTATTTTCCTCAACTTAGTTTCTGCCTAAGGTTTCTTCTGTTGCATGTAAAACTGGATAAAAGGAAATCTCCCTCAGCTGCAGCAAGCTGGTAAATGTAGGGGAAATCTACCTTTTTGAGGCTGCCTGGCCGGCCCCAGGAGCCATGCCCCAGGGCCTGGCATGACAGAGCTTTACCCAGCACGCTCGAGTGAGCCTGGCCCTGGCTGGAGGGATTATGTTTCATCCCGTGTTGAAATCACTTGAAATTCCCCTTGCTCATCCAGATACAGAAATAAAAGCAGCAACTCGTGGTCTTGCTGAGGCAAAATCTTTTTTGTTAGCCAATCCCTTATTCTTTCATTTTCGCATCCATCTGCCAAAATAGACTGATCAAAATAGGATATTTTAAGAACTGCATGCGTGTGGATTTTCATATCTCACACCCCACACGTATTTCATCGAAAGATCAAATTATATTTTTATCGTTTTTATCTGTAGACCTTAGAATTCTATAGAAGCTTCTGAATGAAATGATGACTTTTTAAAATCATTTTAAGTTTTTTAAAAAATATTTCTTTGGCTGTGCCAGGTGTTAGGTGTGGCACACAGACGCTTTAGTTGCAGCATGTGGAATCTAATTCTAGGACCAGGGGGTCAAAGCCAGGCCCCCTGAGTTTGGAGCTTGGACTCTCAGCCACTGGACCACCAGGGATGTCCCTCATTTTCACCTTTTAAATGTACTGCCATTTGGATGGCTGATTCTTGGGTCTGAGGCTTGAAGCTGAGGCAGGATGAGAGGCAGGAGGCCAAAGCATCCTTTTTTTCAGTGCCCTGGCCGGAACACTCACGCAGACACACACAGATTGATCAGTTGGAGTGACATCCATGTCTTTTTTTTCCCCCTTTTTCTCTCCACCAATCCCTTTCTCATCCCCCTGCTTCCTGCACTTCTATTTTACCCAAAAGAAAGAGAAGGCGCCCAGCGACGTCAAGAGCTGAGGCTTCACAGACAGAAATCCTTCTAAGCGACTTTTCAGCTGTTTACCGGTCCTGTCCCTCTTTGACCAGCGGTCACAATGATCCGTCATCCATCGGGCTTGAATCCACAGCCACCTGAAACAACTACGAGTCCAGGGATGTGACCTCACACTTTCCATTTGTATTAAAACTCTCACTTCCTTCAAACCTGACTGTCTTAACGTCAATTTTCTTCCAGGCCTGGACTTTCAGTTTGTGCTCATTTTCGAGTCTTTTTCCAAATTACCTTCGGAAATCAATGCATGAAGAATTTTCCAACTTTCATCCGTGCAGTTCCTGGACAGATTCAGGAATCTGTCCTCACAGAGAGGGCTGCTCCACAGTGGTGTTTGTTTATTTCTGCTGCGCTGGGTCCTCACTGCAGGGCGAAGGCTTCTCTGGCTGTGGAACGCAGGCTTAGGTGTCTGGCAGCACGTGGGATCCTAATTCCCTGACCAGGGATCAAACCCGTGTCCCCTGCATTGGAAGGTAGATTCTTTACCACCGGACCATCACGGGAGTCCCAGTTCTCTTTACAAAATAGGAGTTAGGGGCTGGGAACTAAATTTGTGCCTTTTCAGACCTTATTAAGTCTGGTGCTCTGTGACAACCTAGAGGGGTGGGCTGGGGTGGGGGGAGGGAGGTTCACGAGGGGGGTGACATCTGCACACCTGTGGCTGATTCCTGGCAGAAGCCAGCTCAACGCTTTAGAGCAATTAGCCTCCAATTAAAAGTAAATTTGAAAGAGACCTTATTATATGTGGCATTATATATATGTATCGGAGAAGGCACGGGCACCCCACCCCAGTACTCTTGCCTGGAAAATCCCATGGACGGAGGAGCCTGGTGGGCTGTAGTCCATGGGTTCGCACAGAGTCGGACACAACTGAGTGACTTAGCAGCAGCAACAGCATATATGTGTATGGAATACTGTCAGTCCCTTACTTAGTCTGTTTCTCTATTTCAGATAAGCATGATGCAATGTCTGTGCATTCAGATCCACACGTTTATGTCTTTGTTATTATGCACAAGTGCTCATTTCCCCTTTATCCTTTTCTAAGAAGTCTATCCACATTTCTCTTGGGGCATATTGCAAGTTTCCTGCAGGAGAAAAAGGCACACAGCTCCTAGCATGCTGCCGCAGAATGCCCTCAGAAGACACGCAACTTTTGTAACCTGATCTTTCTACCTCCTCTCATTCAGTAGTTAGTACTTACACCTTTCCTGGGCCTGCTGCCACTTCAAATGTGCGTCTGGTAGATAAAAATTCCTTCAGGTGTGACTCAGCAGAGCTGAAGCCATGTCCCACTGGCGTCTGAAACTCCTACGCGTCTGCCCTGCCACGGCCGCTCAGTATGAACACACAGCAGGGACGTACGTCCCTGGGCGTCTGCTGGCTAAGACTCCACGCTCCTGATGCAGGGGGCCCAGGTTTGACCCCTGGTCGGGGAACGAGATTCCGTAGGCCCCACCTAAAGATCCCGCATGCCACCACGAAGACCAGAGATCCTGGGCACTGCAGAAGACCCAAAGAAGCCAGAAAAATAAATACACTTTAAAAATTGCACAGGGACCTTCCTGTGAGCCCAGTGGTTAGAACTCTGCCTTCCGATGCAGGGAGTGAGGCTTCCATCCCTGGCTGGGGAGCCAAGTAAGTGGCATGCCTCCTGGCCAAAATAACCAAAACTTTAAACAGAAGCAACATTGTAACAAATTCCATTAAGGTTTTAAAAATGCCTCCCCCCACTCCGCCCCTCACCGGCATACACACACAAAATCTTTTCTAAAAAAATTGTAATGATTGGGGGCCTTGAAGGTGTAATCAGTACTTCTCACAAAGAAATGTCAGTCAGATCATTCTTCATTAAACCAAAAGAGCCTAATATACTGTACAGATAAATCTAAGCACTTCATATTCATAAGCAAGTATTTTATCAAAGTACTGCTCTTGAGCAGAAGAAACCATTTAAACAAGGAGAAGCTTGAATGAAATACTCCTCTGTGCATTCACTGCAAAGTGATACATACCATGACAACGTTACAAACACAGCAATAAACTTCCAGTGGTGACTGGACCCAACTGTGTATTGTCGCCTCATTTTCTTCTAATAAGGCCACTTCTCCCTGGTTCTTCGCAAGGTTTCTCTGTTCCTCACCCCGCCCCTGAGACACGCTGGATCCCTGCCTCCTCGGGAAGCGCTTTCTGCCCGCCCCTGCCTGCCTTCAGCCGCGTGCCCCGTACACGCAGCTCAGACTGCAGTCCAGTCCCGGTCTGACGCGCACCCGCCTTCCCCGTGCGCCGGAGCCTGGCCCGAGCGCTGTGCACCCTGAGGTCGCGGGGCGCAGACCCATCAGGCAGCCGGGCCCGGCTGACTCGGGGTCCTTTAGGAAGAAAAGAAGGCTCAAGTGAGCAAACCAAAGTGATCTGAGCCCCCAACCCTGAGCGTGCATCCATTGGCACCGTGAAGTGAATGACGGCCCGGGAACTTCTGGTACCCCTGCCCTGCTAGCTCATAAGCCGGCCAGTGAGTGGCCTTTCCCTTGAACGCCCGCCTTCAGTTGGTGCTTTTCAGAGTTCCTCTCAAGAACATTAGGCGCAGAGCCGCGCCCTTTGCTGAGACTAGGAAGGCCATGCTGCGTGGCTTCAGAAGCTCTGCACTCCCACCGGGAACGGAGTGGGCCTCACGCCCTCCGCGTGACTGAGGCCAGAGGGCGGCTGGTGCAGGATTTCGCCTTTTTCACCCGAGCAGCGTCCTACGCGCCGCTCAGGGAGGTCTGGGCTGTGGGGCCTGTCGCTCACTGCGGTGCTGACCGCAGCGGGCTGAGGCAACCTGGTGGGCGCTGTGCCCAGGCCCACACTCAAGGGCATCAGCGGGCACTGGAAAGCACAGCGCATGCCCGCACAGTGCCAGCTTCCAGAAGCGGGCGGACGGAGCCGAGGCTCTCCACGGCTCGCTTCCTCCCAAGTTCCGGCAGCAAGTGCTAGCGCTGCCTCCACGCCCTCAGGACACAGGCGGGGGCTCTTTTCTCAGCCCCGGGGATAGAGTACACGACGCACTTTCCAACCCTCCGGGGCAAAGAGGAGCCGTGACAGAGGCCCGTAACCAGGCGTCTGAAGTGCAGGGCACACAGGCTTTAGGATGCGAAACGTCTGGGTCCAAATTCAGGGTGCCATCTGCTAGGCGGGTAACCCTGAACAAGTTGTACCCATTTCTGCGAGCCTGTCTTCTCATCTGCCAAATGGAAATACCACCGCTTCCCTAAGCAGCGCTGTGGGAAATCATGATTCCCATAAACCCCTGGCAGGGCGCTTCATACAGTAGATATTCAACACACGTTAATCACGATCTTTATTATCTGAGAGTTTGAACTGGCGGGAGTCCATGATTTTTAACTCACTATTTCAGTCTTCTCAGAAGAGTCATCCACGACTGGAGTTAAAAAGTCTATTTATCAGCGAGGCTGTGACATGCCTGCAGAAGCTGTCGAGTGGCTAGGAGAGATGAGCGCACCGCGCTGGGGGTGTGTTGCTTCTGCCCGCGTTCGCTTATTGCACGCTGCGCACACACGCGTGCACACCCCCCCCCCCCCCCGGAATAAACCTGTATGCCCATCATTCCTTTATGGCACACGCACGCGCACACACACCCCCAGAATAAACCTGTACGTCCATCATTCCTTTATGGCACACGCGTGCACATACACACACACGCCCCCAGAATAAACCTGTATGCCCATCATTCCTTTATGGCACACGCGTGCACATACACACACACACCCCCAGAATAAACCTATATATCATTCCTTTATGGCACGCGCGCGCGCGCGCACACACACACACACACGCCCCCCCAGGATAAACCTGTACGTCCATCATTCCTTTATGGCACACGCGCACACACTCACACGCACACACCCCAGAATAAACCTGTATGCCCATCTGTCCATATCTCCAACTCTGTGAAAATGCCTGCGGTTTTAGAGGTTTTCAAAACCAAGACTGGGGAACCAAGGCCTCGGAGAACAGTCTATTCCGTCAGGAGAGAAAGTGAGTGGGAGGGAGTGGAAGCGTAACCGCTACGTTCTCTTGTCCTTGGTGGCAGGATGGCTCCCACGTACGGGGACCCCACTTTGTCGAGAGATGGCCCGCAGGTCGTGCACGGACCTCACTGTCCACTGAGAAAGCTCTTGCAGCACCTTCAGGCCCCACAGCTTCTTCTCAAAGAGCCCAGCCCCCCCAGGGAGGGGGGGCGGCCCGCCGGCCTCCCTGGGGGGCACCCGGTGCTCCAGCAGCGCCATCAGCTCTTCCAGCTGGTACGCGAAGGCCGCCACCTGCAGGAGGACGCTGTGTATCGCCTGGTGGAAGTCGTCTTCGGCTGGGGTGAAGTGCGCCCGCTGGTCTTCCAGCAGCCGGGCCAGCATCCCGTGGAAGGCGCGGTAGGCCTGGAGGTTCTCCTGCAGCCGCTCCGCCTCAGTCAGCTCGCTCCATCTGTCGGAGCTGGCCGTCGGCACGCCTTCCAGAGGGTCCAGGTTCACGTTCCCGTTCAGACCCTGATGCTTCATCTGGCCGAGGATACAGAGAAACGTCAGCCCTCCTGCAGTCACGCCACCGTCCTCACTTCATAAGTCACACAGTCTACTCACTTCCCTGGCGAAGGGTCCCGACTGTAAAGAAAATAATCTAGAAGAGGAATTCTTCCTTTGGGAAGACTGGCCTTAGGAAGACCCTAACTGTCCCAGAATTTATACACACCGCTTGGGCTATCTGTTCACTTTTCTTGCGAGAATCTGCAGCTTTTGCTAGGTTCCAAAGGCTGAAAACCACTGCCTGGTCTAGAATAGTTTTTCCTGCCCACCTGACACTCCCTGCTGGCACCTAGAATTTTACAGTCATACTGGAGTTTAAGTATTGTAAATATACCTAAAGACACTGGCCATACCTAAGCAGCTCTAAAACACAGCCTCGACTGAACTGTTCTACCAGCCCTCTCCACTGTCCACTCGAACTGGTGAGGACATTTACTAGAAGTCAATAGCAATATATATATATATATATATTTAATTTGTATTTGAAAGTCTGATTTCTGAATGCTGGAGCTTTAGGAAGATAAATCAACCCTCCAAGAACCTAAATTGCGAACCTTCCACGGGAGCCTGCAGTGTTCCCACAGCAGGCCCTAGGTAAAGACTGATAGGAATCCTCCTACAGAAAACATACCTAACTCCATGGTTAGCTCCTTAAGAATCGGACACTTTCCCAGTTCCCCAGGGATTCTTCCAGGAGACTTTTTTTTAATAGGTGACCTTTCTATTTAGACACACAAACACTTCTGACTGTATAGGGTCCTAATACTATAATAGGAAAAACTGGTTGGTTTATACTGTTCTTCACCCAGTTCTATACATCTCACTCAGACTTTTATTTACCTAGTTAAAAAAGTCAGAACACCATATATATATGAAGAACCCAAACATGGGAGGGCTCATGGTTCATCTACTCTGTCAGAATTCAGACAGATATTCAAATTAGGAACAGCCTCCAGAACATACAGGCAATTCTACCTAGAACCCCAAGTACACTTCCATATTTTAAAAACATGTTTCCTAAATAGCGTATAGAAAAAAAGGTCTTAGGACTTTTCTTTAGGGAAAGGGCCATGTCAAACGACAGGCACCCAGTGTATAAAATGACTGCACGATTAGGGCTTTTGAACCAGTAACAGGGCAGAAATACGATGGTGAAGGGTGGGGTTAGAAGAGAAGTGAAAACAGACACCAGCAAGGTCGGCAACTTACGTAAGAGTCCACCAGAGCAGTCAGGTCTGAACGGATCTTCCGTGCTAGCCAGATGGAGCGGCTACACAGGTCCCGGCGGCGAGGGGGGAGCAGCGAATGCTCCGCAGAAGCCATCCCCTAACTCCGTGGCCGGGCCCAGCAAACGAGGGAGCTGGGTCTGTCTACACTGGTCCCAGTCAGAAATGTGCCTCTCGGGCCAAACGCACTGGGCATCTCTCCTAACGGGACTGTGCACCCCCACCCCAGCCTGACTCAGAGGTGGCAGCCAATTCCTGGCTGTGGATTTCTGCGCCTGTGGAATCAAAGGCCCCTTCTCAACCAGCTGCTCGTCCTGCGGTGCCTGCCTCCGTCCCGCTCCTCCGCAGTGCCTTGGGCACGTGTTTGCACGCCACTGCTTTGCTTCTGCACTTAGCAACGAGGTCGCTGTCACACTCACTCTCGGGACGCCCCTACCTAACGCGACCTATCTCACACACACGTACACCAGTTCATCTTGTCGCCACCCGCCCCGTGCTCCCCAGGCCCTTCTCTCTCTGCTTTGGCCTGGGATACAATGATACTGTTATAATGACTGATACGGCTGCCATTTGTTGAGCATCTACCCTGGGCCAGACACTGTTAACTGTTTCAAAGCCTTTATTTGATCTTTAGAATATTCTACAAGATAAATAGTTTTCTTCAATTTGTATATGAAATGCAGGCTTAAAGAAGTTACTTAATGTGCACAAAATCCAGTAACTAGGTTCAAAATTTAAATATAGGCCTTTGATTCTACAGCTGTTTCTCCCAGTGACTTTCCAATTTCATTCTTTGGGTGGTTCATATTCTGTTCAAGACACCAAGTTTACATGAGATAGATCCTGTAAAAATACAGCACTTGCCCCCACTCCCATCCTTTTGCTGTGTTTGAAACTAAATTTGCACTTGATTACAAGTCAGCTAAGAGGGCACCTCTATCATCTCAATCATGGTGCCTCCCTTGTAGCTTCCAGGATGAGGCAGGGACTGTTAGGGCCTGTTCTCTTTCAAAGCAGAGGAAACACCCAACCCTGACTTGGTAACATTTCTGAGGCAGTCTCTCTCAAGTGACAACAGGCTTCTCTCCTCCTTCCTTATCCCAGTCATACCACATTGCTTCTTAACAAAGAGAATGAGCTGGACTGCAAAGCAAAGGCAGAGTTTAAAAGTGCCTACAGCATCGTTCTAGCGCATGTTAACTGTAGGTTCGAGGGTGATGCCAACTGGGTTAAGAGTCGCATGTTTCATCCCCAGATGAATCAAGCAGCTCTCACTATTTTATCACAGACACTACCTGTGAACTGAAACCCATGCCTTCTCAGGGCAAAATTCCCACAATGATCCAGGGACGCAGGGGTGAAGAAATGGGCGGGGGTGGCTGACACAGCAGGCCTTTAAGGAAGGCAGCAGGAGTCTATCTTTTTTTTAAACTCTGTACTTTCATGGACATTGAGTTTTGTGAAGAAGCACCAATATTAAATGCTATCAGGGTTTTGTCATTATCAGAGTGAAATTAACCCCATAGCTTCCGTTACTACATTAAGATGGCCACCCTTTCCAGATCGTCGAGACATGGAAAAGATTTCCAACTCTGTCAAATGATCAGAATGGCATCTCAGTATTAGAAATCAAGAACTAAACAGAGTCAAAAGTTAACTACCTGATTCTCAACAAGTGCAAACACCAGTTTCTGCCACATAAAGCTGCTCTGAGGGCACCTGGTTTTCTCACCGAGCAGCATCCATCATTTCACCCCAGCGTAACTATAACTCAGTACAACCAAGGAAGACCAGTTGCTTCCATGAAGACAATTTTTATTTTCCTTCTTTACATTTTATTTTGGATATGCCTTAGCTAGATTAAGAGAAAACAAGGATTTGAAAAGCAGAGTATCCCTTTTATTATAATTTCTTTTTACATAACCTTTTCGACCTAGATTCAGGTAACTACCTGTCTCTCTCCCATCAAAGGAGAAGGGTCCTGCATATTACAACAGGCAAAAAAGGCTTTTAGGAAATAAAATATTTTAAATTGATTCATTACAATTTTTCAATTTTCTTGAGTACATTGGAAGGTGGGAAAAAGGCAGGAGGGAAAGATGGTGCTTCAAACAGCCTGACCATAATAACCTTAGTGAGGTTTAGTACACTCTATATTTTTTCTCCAAACAGGTTCTAAGGAGGTTCAAGTGCTCTATGTGGGTGCTTTTCCATATCTATTTTTTTACTCCCAGTCATCCTGGCCAGTGTTTATCTAAATTCTCTGAAACATATTAAGTCTCAGTTATGCAAAATAACCCCGGGCTACCACAGGCAAGGGGAAAGCACGCCTTGGAGAAACAACGCCTGTTTTCAGAATCCAGAACCGCCCAATAAAAATGGAGAACGTGCTGTGGGAAAAAGGTATTAAAATGTAGCAGAATTTGATTAAGAGTAGGAAATGGAGAATGTTAAGACTGAGTTCCTTAGAAGGACAGTGATGTAGATATCTGAGGAGCAGAAAGTTAAAGGGAAGAGAAACTAGTGACAGTTTACTTAAAATACCTCTTTCCTTTGCTGGCATCCCTCTCTCAAAAGGGGGAAAAAAAAACTAAATCCATGAAAAATACCTGAAAATTCACCGCAATCTGCTACAATAATTTACTGAAGCAAATTACAGGCAAATGGTAGCTATGAAGAGTGAAAGGGGAGCTTCAAATCATGAGGACTGATGAGTTGCTTTTGGTGGGGAGGAGTGTGATAAAGGGAAGAAAATATTTTCCCTCTGTCTTCAAGTTTTCTTTTAAAAATGCAGCTTGCTTTTGTGTAGGTGGCTAAAACATTCGATGACTAACTGCTGCAAATGTAATTCATGGAGAACAAGGATAAGATAAACGTGACAATGACAAGAAGTGGCGGGTATAGACGCCTGCTAGTGAACCAATGGACTTATATGGGAAAAGAACTTCGTTGTAGACCCATCCAATTAATCTTACAGTAGTCTCACATCTACTCAACACACCAAAGTCAACTCCAAGTCCTCAGTGTGGCCAGGAAAGGACATTCATATTCCTCCCATCCTTACTCCTCTCTCTGCCCCGCCCTGGAGGCGACTGCAAAGCCTCCACAGGGAACACAAACCTAAGACTCTCACTGCAGACGCGTCCCTCCGTACCCCCTGGCATTCCAACACTCACACCAGTGGGTGGAGAGCAAGCCTCTTTCAGAGATGACATTTTGTTACCCTTCTTTTGGGGGGCGGGGGGGATGAGAGAGAAAACTGATAAACTTTGTAGTTTTAGTGTTTGTGAAAAACAAGCTGTTCCTTATTCTGTTCTCAGCAAAGCTCCATTCTTTCCAACAGCTGTTATGCATTTCTAACAAACAATGAACAGGGCAAGCCTTTAATTCCAGTTTCTGAGGTATGTAGGATAGAAACTGCCCTTCCGGTTCTCTAAAAGTGAGCCTACGTAGGCTTTCAGCCTTCTGGAAGTGGTGAAGCTGTCCGCGACGGTCATCTTCCATGGGCGGCGGTCAGCGACCCAGCCCGTGAAAACCCCTTAAGGGCAACAGCGACTCCTGGAATTGCAGGTGAAAGCCAAGGCATCGTACAGGCTATTAACTGCGCTGAAGACTTTCTTCTTCTGAAGTGTTATTACAAGGGAAGCAGAACAGAACCATCTCCTGTGACTTAAAACCATCTGCCTCAGACGGTTCCTTCTCTGACGGCAGTGCCCTTCACCAGCTGGGAACTGGGACGAACCCGTGATGAAACAAAGCGAAGACAAAGGGGCCGGAGCCGGGCCACAGGCCGTGCGGACAGAGAAATGACGGGGACAAAAAGGAAATGAAGACTTCTCAAGAGAAAACCTCGCATCTGTAGTTCAGACCCTGAATAACCTCCTTCATCCCCTCAAAATTCCTGAACCGCGATGCTCTGCAAGCTCAAGCAGCGCTGGTTACGACACCCCCACCGTCCTTTCCTGAAGAGGCTTCCAGAAAAGCACTGTAGTGATTCTGCTCGTGCTGAGGACCAGCTCTGTGGAAAGGCCACTGGAGCGCTATGACTTCAGGGGCTGGCTGAGCTTCTGCAACCCTCTATCTTGCCTTCGACAAGTACCTCTTATGCAAAGGACCCCACGTCAAAATAAAGTAATCGTGCCCAGCCCCACAAAATATAGCAACAAAGACAAAAAAAAAAAAAAAAATCTGACTTTCCGTTAATAAATAAGGAATCTCAGGTTCCACAACACAAAAACACACATGTTCAAAGTGCAAATTCTGTCACCAGTCTGGGGCTTCTCACCAATGGAGCCCTGTCTATGGTCAGAGACCACGTGGCTAGCGGCCCCTCCTGGCCGGGAGCCTGCTTGCAAACGAGTGAGCACCACTGAGAACCTTACGGAGGAGCTGGGGGCGGGCGAGGAAGGCGGAGAAGGTCAAGAGGAGGGAGGTGGTCCCCACGCAGCCTGCCTGACTTCCTTCACCCAGAGGGAGTGGAGGGAGAGGGGGTGAGATGTGTGCTGTTTTAACAGCTCACGCTGCTCAGGGGCCCTAAAGTGCCAAGTCAAGCTGCCAGCCTCCGGAGATTAGAAGTATATGATCCTTGGAAGATACATGTGCTACAAGGGTAGAAGCCAGAACCACGGGGCAGCGGGAAAGGAGAAGGGGTTGAGAGGATATCAGTATATTATTAAGAGTTAAAAGCTGATCCAGAGCACGTCCAAGTTGCAGGGAGAAAGGGGCAGGGTGTCTGCTGATGAGCAGGAAGTCTGCCTGGCTGGAAATGAGTTTAAAAAGAACCCTTCCTTTAAGAGCTGCTGCAGCGGCTTCTTTGTCAAGCTTTCTGGGAAAGGCAATGCCAATTTTATAAAGGGGACGACAGAGGGAGAAGAGGGGATGTGTGTGTGTGTATGGGTGTGTGTGTGTGTGTGCTGTGACCCAATGGAAAGAGCAGGCCCTTCAGTTATTTCACTAGATTTTTAAATGCTTTAAATTTTTTTTTTGTCCTTTTTGTCTTTTAAATACAAAGTCTGAGCCGTCCCAGCGCCCGGTCCGCCCCTGGCTACGGCCCCGCAGAGTCCGAGTCCTCGATCAGGACCTCTGCGGTAGCACCGAGGATGTCCGAGTTCATGACCAGCCCGTCCGCGCCCGCGCCGCCCCCGCCGCCCACGAAGAGCTTGCCGTCGGCCACCAGGCTCACCCGTTCAGGCCCACCGCAGAAGGACTTGGATACGCCCTCGGCTTCCAGCAGCAGGCACTCTCCGGGGGCGGGGGTCCCCAGGGGCTCGGGAAGCAGTGGCAGGCCCTGGCCATCGGCGGGCGGGCTCAGGGCCTCGGGGTTGGTGCCCAGGATGTCTGTGCTGGTGATGAGCGCGCCGGCGTTGGCGGCCAGGGCCTCGGCGATCAGCACCTCAGGGTGGCTCTTCGCTTTGTGCGCCACCACGCTGTCCTTCTTCTCAAACTTTTTGCCGCAGATATTGCAAGAAAATTGGTAGAAGGAGTCTGCATCGTGTTTCTTCATGTGCCAATTAAGGGATGCCTTTTGCCGACAAGTAAATCCACAGATCTCGCATCTAAGGAGAGAGAGAAAGGAAACAGCTGATCAAAGACAGAAAGGAAGTGCCCTCTTACCTAGGGCCAGGGCCGCACTTACAAACGACTCAGTCATCAAATCAGGTCCCTGGGCGCTAGCCCCACCAGTCATGCCCGCCCTCACACTGGGGAAAAGCCACGGTTCTCGAGCTGGAGCGCCAAGAGAGGGGCTGGGCCTCCAGCGGGGCGCGGGCCCGCCTCTCCCGGGTGCCCCAGGAATGAGCACTCACTGGAGCGGCTTCTCGCCGGTGTGAATCATCCGATGCACTGCCAGGTTGTGGGAACTCTTGAAGGCTCGAGCACAATATTCACAGATATAATCTCTTTGATCTAAGAAAAATATGTGATTAGTTGGTGTTCCATTTGGATCCCTCTTTAAGTATTTTTTCCTAGCTTACAAAAAGCAAGCAGATAATCAGGCAGGTGAATTTAGAGTAAAAGCAATGTAGAATATAAGCACTCTGGATAACCGAAACTTAAAAATAAACAGCACAAGGGAATTCCCTGGCAGTCCAGTGGTTTAGGACTCCACAGTTTCTTGGCCAAGAGCAGTTCCTGGTGGAGCAACTAAAATCCCGCACAGACTGCAGAGCACACCCAGAAAAGCAAAGTGTCATTTTCATCTTTTGTTTTTCCGTCTAGTCATTAACATAAGAACCTGTTTACATTAACAAAAATAAAAAACACAGCTAGAGAGAAATATGAGAACTGGAATCCTAATCTCAGCTTTACCAGTAAGTCAGATGCAGGATAAATTGCTTAACAAGTAAACAATTATATTTCTCATAGCGTTTATTCTTGAAACAGCTTTCTCACAGACTGTGAAAGCTGAACGGTTACATAGGAAGAAGCTGGCGTTCAACCAACATTAAAAAAGAATGTGACGTCACCTAAAGAAAACTGATCCATATACAAAGTGGTACTCATATCTTGTTTCAGGTTTCAAAAAAAAAAGTTACCCAAGATAAACAATTTAAACTTCTCTCAAAAAGTCCTACGGGGCAAAGGAGCCCTGGACTTATTTTCTTCCTCACCAACTGGACCAACAGATGCTCAATGTATACTTGTTGAACAAATGGCCACTACACTCTTTGTATGCCTTTCACTTAAAAGACGAATGGATGAGGAAGCTGTGGTACATATACACCATGGAATATTACTCAGCCATTAAAAAGAATTCATTTGAATCAGTTCTAATGAGATGGATGAAACTGGAGCCCATTATACAGAGCGAAGTAAGCCAGAAAGATAAAGACCATTACAGTATACTAACACATATATATGGAATTTAGAAAGATGGTAACGATAACCCTATATGCAAAACAGAAAAAGAGACTCAGATGTATAGAACAGACTTGTGGACTCTGGGAGAAGGCGAGGGTGGGATGTTTCAGGAGAACAGCATTGAAACATGTATATTATCTAGGGTGAAACAGATCACCAGCGCAGGTTGGGTGCATGAGACAAGTGCTCGGGCCTGGTGCACTGGGAAGACCCAGAGGGATCGGGTGGAGAGGGAGGTGGGAGGGGGGACCGGGATGGGGAATACATGTAAATCCATGGCTAATTCATTTCAATGTATGACAAAAACTACTGTAATGATGTAATTAGCCTCCAACTAATAAAGATAAATGGAAAAAAAAAATAAAGATATATGATTAATGATGAAAAAAAAAAATGACTAGAAACACAGTGAAGACACAAGAAGAAACAACACCCAATGTAATGCTACCCTCCATCCCAAACCGTTCTAAAAGCAAGTGTGGGAGAAGAGCCATGTCTCTCCCACCTGAATGCACGGCAGCACCTGGGGGCCCTAGGAGACCTGGAGGCGGACGCAGGTCTAGGCGGGGCCTGAGACGCGCCACCTCTAGCAGGGAGCTCATGACGCCAGGCCTGTCCGTCTGCATTCCTCATGAACAGTACGGTCTGAAAGGCACACTCCTAACCCAGGGACAAGGCTTACCATCCCTCAGGTCTGGGCCACATTCCCAGCTCCATGGGAGCATGACGGACACATGTGAAGCGTTTCACATACTTAAGGAAATTGTATTTTCAAAGGACGCCAATTCACACTCATTTGGAAAAGTAAAACTCTCTAACACTGACGTCATAAAATTCTATTAACTAAATACAAGTATTTGGAATGGACTTAATTTCTAAAACAGTGTTTGTCATAGTTGGCTTATAAAATCTACCTAAAGTAGTCTAAACTGGTTGTAGAATGAGGCAGTGTAACAGGGAGAAGCAGCAGAGAAACAGCAGCTCCTTTAGAGAAACAGTGGAAATGGCATTCTCCCTGAAGAAACACAGCGGAATGCGGACTGCAGCCTGTGGAGTGAGCAGACCTCAGGGTGAAGCCCAGCGCTGAGGCTACGGGGCGCCTGGCTCTCTGCAGGACACAACATGTGACACATGACCGCAGTCCATCCGGGTAATGGCGTCACTGGTGTCATCACTAACCTTGTCCAGCCCAATCTGTCCCCATTAGCTGCACTGTGCCAACTGTCAAGCGGCTGAAAATGGACGCTGTCTGAACTCACTCGACAACAGGTATCACAAAGGCATTCAATTTCTCTTTTCCAGTCAACAGCTCCTACTGTAGAGGTTATGTGCGTGCAAAGTCTCTCCATGACCCCACGGGCTGCAGTCTGCCAGGATCCTCCATCCGTGAGATTTTCCAAGCAAGAACACTGCAGTGGGCTGCCAGTGCCTGCTCCAGGGAATCTCCCAGACCCTGATACTGAGCCCGAGTCTCCCGTGCTGCGCCACCTGGGAAGCCCCACAGGTTATATGTGGGCTCGACAGCTAGCCTTTGTGCCTCCAACAGCAGCACAAGTCCCGGGAGACTTCTGGCAGGCAATGAAAACTGTAAGCGAGCCTCCTCACCATCAAGGCTCCTCTACACACTCCTCATCGCCAGTCCAGGCAGCTACTACAAGTGTCATCTAGTTCAAGCAGAGTTAGAAACCACCCCCAAAATTATTATTGTTTTCTGCTAAAAACTAGCTGAATAACCACTGGCAAGTTACCTAATGTTGCTCAGCCTCTGGTTTCTTGGCTGTAAAACAAAGAGCACTAGAAACAAACTTGGTATGACAGATGGGTAGGTTAGAAAAAATGGTTGCCAAATTACACATTCAACAGTGCATTTAGCTACTTGATAAACATTTTAATAAAGCACCTGTATGATGTTTGGCATGTCGAAGAAGTTGCTTCTGGAGCCTGAAGAGTCGTCCACAGGACGGATGGGGACAGACATATTTCTTCTTCAGCAAATGCTGGTATTTAATGTGGTGCTAAAGTGGTAAAACAAAGTGAAAAGATAAAAATGAGGGCTTCCAGAAAGCTAAGCTCATTCCTCTGCAAAGTCAAAAGTACTGAAGGAAAACCAAATCCTCTGTATGTCAACAGGGAGCACCGCCATAAAGTGCTTAAGCTCCTGGCTCTGTCGCTCGCAAGCAGTGTGATCCTGGAAGACACACTTCAACACTGCGAGCTTCAGTTCTCATCTGTAAAATGGAGATGATGCCAACTGTGTCATACTGCTGTGGGAATAGAGATCGTGTATTGTACAGTGCTTAGTGTAGCAAATGGTACATGACCAAAGAATCATAGCCATCATTATTATAACAGAACCAGAATCAGGGCCTAAGGCCTTAGTCATATGTTATACTTGCTGCTAAAGATCAAACACTAGCTTTAGTAATTAATATTTCATGTCTTCTGCCAGACCTAAAAACAAGCTGTATCCTTTTTCATTAAAAAAAAAAAAAAAAAAATCTACTCACTTAAAAACCTCAAACTAAAAATTTATTCAAAATAGTAATCAAGAAATCATAGGTTTTGGTTGTTAACATTATTATTTAATAATCGCTAAAAACAAAACCTTTTTAACTATGTCTTGGTGTGTTATCACACAATCATCTATTATATCAGATGCATTTACACCATGAGAAACACTGGAATATCCCAAGATTCCAAGGAAACATTTACGTTCAGGTTCTTAATCACTTAAAACACCAAGAGCCCAACTGAAGTAACTGGATGTTTAAGAAATGACTGTTGTTGAGATTAGACATGTGGTGATGAACCCTCCGCCAGCTCAAACCAGGAAGCCTCAGCAAGCCCGCGCCCCCGCCCCCGGAAGCCCGCTGACCTGCAGGTAGCGCGGGTGGGCGAGCACGGTGCCGCAGCCTTCCATCTCACAGCGGACGTACTGGATGGGGGGCTTCTTTCTAGCGACAACACGGAGAGAGGAGTCAGCAGCAGGGAGGCGGCGTGCACACCGGCCTAACTGCAGCTGCACCATAGGCAAGCTATTCGGTAGCATGAAGAATTAAAACGCTTTTTTACTAGTTTATGGCTTGCACAGAATTTATGTTAGAAATAACCAGAAACTGCCAAATGTTTAGTTTTTTTAAAAGAGCACAAAATAAACCAGTAACCCCCCAAAGGCAAAGAAGTGTTAAACTTTTTAGAAATTTTAAGACCCTGCAATGGAAATTAAAACATAGCAGCTCTGCATCAAGGCCACCAAAGGAGCTCCTTTTGAGCAACTCTTAACTCGGGATTCCCGCAGGATAACCCTAAGGGCTTAACGTCTAAGTGAAGGGCCCACCACCAGAAAGAAAGTCAACCCTGCATGACTAAAAATCACTCACCTCCTTTTGGGTAATCGTGGGCTTTTGTCATCTTTTCGCCTTCTTCCTCTCCTGTAATTAAAGGACAGAGTTAACTGTCCACACAGTCGAGACTGAAGCTTATACGGTAAAGATTAACTGAGGACATACACTCAAGACCAAAAAGCTGGTGGCAGAAACGACGGGTAACCCAGAATACATAAAGCCAAAGACAAATCCGGCAAAACCACAGATTTCACTCTGAAGTAACTTTACTTATAAATAAGACCGCACCACAAGTTAACTGAAAAAGTAGAAGAAATTAGTCTATTATCTAAAAGCCATAAGAATATAAAGGATACATTCTCCTTGTAACAGAGACAAAAGCCTACACACTTAAAAAAAGCTCTCTCTGCAACAGGAACTGCTAGGCATGAGCTTTTACCTGATCAAAGTCATTACATCATGTGCCTTATTTGCCATATTTTTTTTTTTTGCTATTTTTACTCTCCTCTCTGCGTCCCTACAGCCATTGTCCTACCATACTCAATGGAACATCTTTAAGTACTGCTGTGAATGAAACTTTTCAACCTTTTGAGAGAAGTCTTTCCAATCAAACTGTCAGCTGCTGGAGACAACAATATATACCTGTCAACATCTCTCCTCACACTCCTACCCTTTTTTCCACTAGTGACTTGAAAATCTGTTAAGCTTCCATTTCCGGTAGTAACTGCCTACTCACTTCCTAGGAGGCTCCTCGTCGTCCCTAATTTCATTCTCTTCTTCTTTCACCTCCACCTCGACTTCCACTTTTATTTCTTTCTTCTCTTTCTCTTCTTTCACCTTCCCCGATTTTCTCCGTGGCTTTGGGGTTTCCCTGAAAATACAAACACATTTCAACACTGGTATCCAGCAAAGGACCTTTTCAAGAACACCTGTGACAGAAGGGTAAAGCCTGGAGTTATCGCTGATTTATTATAAAATTATGCTCCTCAGTACACGAAATGTGGTTTTCAGCCACTATTCGTCATACGGACAGTAACCATACACATATTTAAAGCCAATGAGATGACCCCCAGCCCCAAGCTAACAAAGCCTTAGAATCAAATCTCACTATAGATGTAAAGAAAAACAAAAGTAAAAAATTCTAACATCTTAAAACAGGCAGATGTCATAATAATTTGGATTATGAGCAACACAAAGTTCTATAAATGGAAGAGCGTGCTGTAGCAGGGAGCAATAGGATAATGCTAGCTTTGTAAAACAAGTGCAAAATTACTCCTTTAAAAATTAAGTCCATATCCATTAGTTTGGCAACAAGGTGAAATAAAAACATGCCAAAATGTTTTCCTAACTTAGTTTTCACCACCAAACCCGAGACATGCCTTTCTAAGTGGGGTTTGTAGGTCTCATCTCTTGGATCATCTTTGAATGGTATTTCTTCTTCACTGATCAACATCTCTTCTTCCTCCTCCTCTTCTTCATCACTGCTGGAAAGAAGCCAACAGAGATGAGAAATCCCAGCTGTTATAAATCATATCTGACTGATTTTATTCAGCAGTTTACCTAGACACAGCCAAAGATTCACAGCGTTATCTAGGATCTTCATTCTCTAATAATCTAGCTGGACTGCAACCTAGCTGCTTTCCCCCAAAGAATAATAACTGGAACTAAAAACACAAAAATCCTAGATATGCTCTAATTTCATTAAACAAAGGCAAGGCAAAGATGGCTCAGTGACACTAAGAGTTAAAAAACAACTGACTCAGGTATTTCAGGTAGAAAACCTGAGTCATGTGACCTGACTGGTCTTCACCCCCTTTGCACCCCAAGGGTTGAGACTATGAGACATTGCAAGGGTTCTTACCTAACGCCTGCTGGAGACTGATGCTCTTCTGCGGCATCTAGGAAAGGTATGAGACAGAACTTTTGGTATGAAGGTATAGATATTTTCTCTCTGCAGCCAAGAGACTCAAACCAAAATACAGTTTAGAGTCATTACACAAAATTGATAGTCCGTAAACTATCAAAAGGATCCTTCCTGTAACACGACACATGACCCCAAAAGTCGGGCCGTTCTGGTAAATGTTCAAGATTACACAGAAATCAACAGGCAACTGGTGACTGAATAATCAGACTACTGGCACTGTACCACAATCGAGCTGATCTGTATTTGGCTCCGACTTGCAGATGAGCTGCAGTGAACCAGTCTTGGACCGAGAGCTGCGGGTGTTCTCCGCTTCGCGATGCCGAGAGACGGACGTGCGGCTGCTGCCGCGCCAGCCCCGACTAGGCCGAGCTGCTGCGGCGGGAGCTTCCTGAGCAAGGGCAGACTCTTCCTCCTCTTTCTCTTCCTTGGGATCTAAAGGAAAACACAAACCATTCTTTTAGAGTTTACAGTTGACCAATAATCATCTCTGTGTATCTCTAAAGATAATATCCACCCCTACCACCCGGGGACAGAATTTTACTGACATAACAGAAGCAAGATGAGGGGAAAATCTGATAAAAACTTATCGTTACTGTAATCAGTCTAAAGAAACAGCTTTGTAGGTTGCAAAGCAGCAATTTTATATTTATAGTTTACATATATACTAAAAAATGAAATGCTAAGAGAAATATACCTAAGATCTAACCTTTTATTCTTTAACCGTTAGATCTAAGACAGAAGAGAGTGGCCGCCAAAAGATGACCATATCTACAGAGGCATGAGCAAGAAAGAAGCATACAGTTCTAGACAATTTAATAATTGAACAATGCTGCAAGTAAGTGCTGTTGCAAGTAAGAGCAATTCCATCAAGAGAAATTCCCCTGCCTTCCCTTGCATCTATTCAGTTTTACTTAGTATATTAAAAGTGAGTCTATTTGACCATGGAAGATCCTTTCAATAATCTCAGACTGGAAAAGTCCTTTCTAAGAACAGCACAGGATTTTAGGTCTTAAAACTAATACATCCAACTGTATAAACCTAAAAAGGTTTTGGCATGGCAAATTCCGCTATAAACGAAGTCTAACAGCCTAACAGAAAGACAGCAACTCAATAAAAATGGTTTTCAAACGTGCAAACAAAATGTGTGAACAAACAAAAACAATGACAACAAAGCTCAATCCACTCAGAACAAGAGAGACTCCAATGAAACCAACAGTGCCATAGTAGTGTTCCCTTAGAATACTGGCAACAATCCAAACATCTGCCAACACACTGCACTGGCAAGGTTGTGGGAAAACAGGAACACTGGACAGAGATTAACTGTGTGCATTAGTAAAACCTTTCTATAATGGACAATTTGGCAATATCTATCAAAACTTTAAGTACATATGCAGTTCAGTCGCTCAGTCGTCTCTGACTCTTTGGAACCCCATGGACTGCAGCATGCCAGGCCTCCCTGTCCATCACCAACTCCCGGAGTCCACCCAAATCCATGTCCATTGTGTCGGTGATGCCATCAAACCATTTCATCCTCTGTCGTCCCCTTCTCCTCCTGCCCTCAATCTTTCCCAGCATTAGGGTCTTTTCACATGAGTCAGCTCGCCACATCATGTGGCCAAAGTATTGGAGTTTCAGCTTCAACATCAGTCCCTTCAATGAACACGCAACACTAATCTCCTTTAGGATGGACTGGCTGGATCTCCTTGCATTCCAAGGGACTCTCAAGAGTCTTCTCCAAAACCACAGTTCAAAAGCATCAGTTCTTTGGCACTCAGCTTTCTTTATAGTCCAACTCTCATATCCATACATGACAACTGGATAAACCATAGCCTTGACTAGACGGACCTTTGCCGACAAAGTAATGTCTCTGCTTTTTAATATGCTGTCTAAGTTGGTCATTACTATGCTTCCAAGGAATAAGCGTCTTTTCCTTTCATGGTTGCAATCACCATCTACAGTGATTCTGGAGCCCAAAAAAAGTCAGTCACTGTTTCCCCATCTATTTGCCATGAAGTAATGGGACTGGATGACATGATCTTAGTTTTCTGAATGTTGAGCTTTAAGCCAACTCTCTTCTTTCACTTTGATCAAGAGGCTCTTTAGTTCTTCTTCACTTTCTGCCATAACGGTGGTGTCATCTGCATATCTCAGGTTATTGATATTTCTCCTGGTAATTTTGATTCCAGCTTGTGCTTCCTCCAGCCCATCGTTTCTCATGATGTACTCTGCATATAAGTTAAATAAGCAGGGTGACAATATACAGCCTTGATGTACTCCTTTTCCTATTTGGAACCAATCTGTTGTTCCATGTCCAGTTCTAACCGTTGCTTCCTGACCTGTATACAGTTTTCTCAAGAGGCAGGTCAGGTGGTCTGGTATTCCCATCTCTTTCAGAATTTTCCAGTTTATTACGATCCACACAGTCAAAGGCTTTGGCATAGTCTTTTTCACATTAAATTCAACTACTAGGAATTTATCCTACAAAACTAAGATCACACTTATAAAACCCACATCCATAAAATGTCTAAATATTATATGTGTGTGTATACACATAGTATAAGTCTACCTATCTACATATCAATCTATATATATCACAACACTTCTGTACAGATTATAAGAAACATAAATACTGGCCCCACTTCAAAGTATCTACCCTCTGAAAGAAACTGGCACACAGAGGTTCACTATGGCCCATGTTTAAAATACTTTAAAAATGGAAACGATGTAACTTTCCATATTTAGGCGAAAGTGTTTATTTAAAAAGATAGGAGAAATTAGCTTCCTTTACTGCAGAACAAGGTGATGACTGGGAGTTGTTCTGGTTTTAACTACACTGGTTTGAAAGTTTTAATGAGACCATATCAAAGTAATGAAATAAAATTCATTTGAAATGCAGAGATGAATAGCAGTGGGAACTTCAACTTGTTCAAGATCACAAAATTATCTAAGTAGACCTCAAATTAAAAATCCTGTCTTGAGCTAGTAATCAAGGACTTTTACATCTAGGTCACCACTGCTTTTAAGAAAATTTCTTCAAAGGGAGAAACTCAACACCCTTTATAAAGTACTGCAACATTAAATAATAAAGGGAAAATTATTTCTTTTATTCAACCTAGCTACACTAATGTGCTTGAAACCTATTCCATAAACTCCTATACTCAATAAAGCTCTTCTCTACTTCATTATTAAAGAATGTGCCCACATCTTGTCATATCAGTGATATTATCCACGGGACAAACGCTGGCTATTTGATGAGAATTGCTTATCCTTACAAATAAAGCACACCAGCCTGTTTTATTGAGTAACCCACACATCACCTAAAACTCTGTAACGTTTTTTAAAAAAACATTGTCAAGAGAGTGACAATAGCAAAAGTGTCCCTCATCAGGAATGTAGACACACCACCTGCCAGAATCAGCTCTGTAAGAACCCTGTGATACAGTCACAGGTTTACAGCAACCAAGCAAAGCCCGAAGTAAGAAAAAGTTACACAAGCCAGGTGAGGAAATCTGTCAGACCATGAGCTGAGCACAGGCTTAAGGAAACAGCTTGAAGACAGACCACATAAGACAAAGAACATGATTTTTCAAAATATGCTCAAACAGCTAAAGGAAATCTCAAAAAAAAGATAGCAATTATATAAAAGGAATCAAATTCTGGAGCTAAAAAAGTGTAATATCTGAAATGAAAAGTTCATTAGAAGGTTTCATTAAACAGCAGGCTTGAGAAAGGAGACATACCAACAAACTCAGATAGGTCAACTGTGAGCATCCACTCTGAAGAACAAAGAGATGAAGAAAAAGCAACAGAGACTAAGAGCTCAGTGGGGACCATAAAACACATCACCATGCAAAGGCCCAACGGAGAGCACAGACCAGAGCGGAAAGAGCCTGTTCAGTTCAGTCACTAGTCACGTCCTACTACTTGTGACCCCATGGACCACAGCACGCCAAGCCTCCCTGTCCATCACTGGAGTTCACTCAAACACATCCATGGCATCAGTGATGCCATACAACCATCTCATCCTCTGTCGTCCTCTTCTCCTCCTGCTTCAATCTTCCCCAGTATCAGGGTCTTTTCCGATGAGTTAGTTCTTCACATCAGGTGGCCAAAGTACTGCAGATTCAGCTCCAACATCAGTCCTTCCAATGAATATTCAGCACTGATTTCCCAGGACTGACTGGCTTGATCTCCTTGCAGTCCAAGGGCCTCTCAAGAGTCTTCTCCAACACCACAGTTCCAAAGCATCAATTATTCGGCACTCAGCTTTCTTTATGGTCCAACGATCACATCCTACATGCCTACTGGAAAAACCATAGCTTTGACTAAACAAACCTTTGCTGACAAAGTAATGTTTCTGCTTTTTAATATGCTGTCTAGGTTTGTCATAGATTTTCTTCCAAGAAGCAAGTGTCTTTTAATTTCATGGCTGCAATCACCATCTGCAGTGATTTTGGAGCCCAAAAAATAAAGTCTGTCCCTGTTGCCGCTGCGTCCCCATCTATTAAGCATGAACTGCTGGGACCAGATGCCATGGTCTTAGGTTTTTGAACACTGACTTTAAGCCCGCCTTTTCACTCTCTTTCACTGTCACCAAGAGGCTCTTTAGTTCCTCTTCCCTTTTTGCCTTAAGGGCAGTGTCATCTGCGTATCTGAGGTTACTGATATTTTCCTGATGATCTTCATTTCCTACAATCTTGACTCCAGCTTGTGCTCCCTCCAGCCCAGCATTTCTCATGATGTACTCTGCATAGAAGTTAAATAAGCAGGGTGACAATATATAGCCCTGACGTACTCCTTTCCCTGTTTGGAACCAGTCTGTTGTTCCGTGTCCAGTTCTAACTGTTGTTTCTTGACCTGCATACAGAGTTCTCAGGAGGTAGGTCAGGTGGTCTGGTATTCCCATCTCTTTAAGAATTTTCCACAGTTTGGAGAAGGAAATGGCAACCCACTCCAGTATTCTTGCCTGTAAAAGTCCATGGACAGAGGAGCCTGGCGGGCTGCAGTCTGTGGGGTTACATGACTGAGCATGTGTGCACGAGGGTGGAGGAAGATGGGTTGGTAGCAATAAAGCGGTAGAACTAAAAAAAAGCATTTCCACAGTTTGTTGTGGCCCACACAGTCAGAGGCTTTGGCATAGTCAATAAAACAAGATGTTCTTCTGGAAGTCTCTTGCTTTTTCTATGATCCAACGGATGCTGGCAATCTGATCTGCTTCCTCTGCCTTTTCTAAATCCAGCTTGAGCATCTGGAAGTTCTCGGTTGACATACTGCTGAAGCCTCGCTCAGAGAATTTTGAGCATTACTTTGCTTATGCGTGAGAGGAGTGCAACTGTGCAGCAGTTTGAGCATTCTTTGGCATTGCACTGGAATGGAAACTGACCTTTTCCCGTCCTATGGCCACTGGTGAGTTTTCCAACTTTGCTGGCATATTGAGTGCAACACTTTAACAGCGTCATCTTCTAGGATTTTAAATAACTCAGCTGGAATACCATCACCTCCACCAGCTTTGTTCACAGTGATGCCTGCTTGATTTTGCATTCTAGGATGCCTGGCTCTAGGTGAGTAATCCCACCATCATGGTTGTCTGGGTCATTAAGATCTTTTTTGTATCATTTTTCTGTGTATTCTTGCCACCTCCTCTTAATATCTTCTGCTTCTTTAGGTCCATACGGTCTCTGTCCTTTATTGAGCCCAGCTTTGCATGAAATGTTCCCTTGGTAACTCCAATTTTATTGAAGAGATCTCTAGTGTTTCCCATTCTATTGTTTCCCTCTATTCTTTGCATTGGTCACTTAGGAAGGTTTTCTTATCTCTCCTTGGTATTCTTTGGAACTCTGCATTCAGATGGGTGTATCTTTCCTTTTCTCCTTTGCCTTTTGTTTCTCTTTTTTCCTCAGCTATTTGTAAGGTCTCCTCAGACAGCCTTTTTTGGATTTCTTTTTCTTGGGGATGGTCTTGATCACCACCTCTTTTAATTTCACAAACCTCCATCCACAGTTCTTCAGGCACTCTGTCTATCAGATCTAATCCCTTGAATTTTATTTCTCACTTCCACTGTGTAACTCTAAGGGATTTGATTTGGGTCATACCTGAATGGTCTAGTGGTTTTCCCTACTTTCTTCAATTTAAGTCTGAATTTGGCAACAAGGAGAGTTCAAGATCTGAGCCACAGTCAGCTCCCGCTCTTGTTTTTGCTGACTGTATAGAGCTTCTCCATCTTTAGCTGCTAAGAATATATAATCAATCTGATTTCAGTGCTGACCATCTGGTGATGTCCATGTGTAGAGTCTTCTCTTGTGTTGTTGCAAGAGGGTGCTTGCTATGACCAGGGCGTTTTCTTGGCAAAACTTTCAGTTTTTGCCCTGCTTCATTTTATAGTCCATTGCCAAACTTGCCTGTTACTCCAGGGATCTCTTGACTTCCTACTTTTGCATTCCAGTCCCCTATAATGAAAAGGACATCTTTTTGGGTGTTAGTTCTAGAAGGTCTTGTAGGTCATCACAGACCCATTCAACCTCAGCTTCTTCTGCATCACTGGTCAGAGCATAGGCTTGGATTACTGTGACATTGAATGGTTTGCCATGGAAATGAACAGAGATCATTCTGTTGTTTTTGAGATTGCAACCAAATACTGCATTTCAGACTCTTTCGTTGTCTATGATGGCTACTCTATTTCTTCAAAGGTATTCTTGCCCACAGTGGTAGATATAATGGTCATCTAAGTTAAATTCGCCCGTTTCAGTCCATTTTAGTGCACTGATTCCTGAAATGTCGATGCTCACTCTTGCCATCTCCTGTTGACCACTTCCAATTTACCTTGATTCATGGACCTCACATTCCAGGTTCCTATGCAATACTGTTCTTTACAGCATCAGACTTGACTTCCATCACCAGTCAAATCTACAACTAGGCGTTGTTTTCCCTTTGGCTCCATCTCTTCATTCTCTCTGGAGTTATTTCTCTAGTGTTCTCCAGTAACATATTGGGCACCTACCAACCAGGGCAGTTCATTTTTCAGTGTCATATTTTTTTCCCTTTTCATACTGTTCGTGGGGTTCTCAAGGTAAGAATGCTGAAGCGGTTTGCCATTCCCTTCACCAGTGGACCACGTTTTGTCAGAACTCTCCACCATGACCCGTCCGTCTTAGGTGGCCCTACATGGCGTGGCTCATAGTTTCACTGAGTTAGACTGATCCACGTGATGAGTTTGGTTAGTTTTTTTGTAACTGTAGCAGAAAGAATGCTTGGAGAAATAAAGGACAAAACACCCCCAAGTCTAAAAAAAGACACAAATTCATGCAAACAAGAAGCTTTATGATCCTACTTCCAAATAATCTTACATTCACAGGTTCTCAACATCTTTGGGGAGGAAACAATCCAATCAACAGAAAATGGCTCTGCAAGTATCAGACAAAATAGACTTCAAGTCAAAAACTGCTGTAAGAACACAAGGTTAGACACTGTATACTAATAAAAGTCAATCAAAACAATGTAAGAATTATAAATCTACACATATCTAACACATGGAAGTAAAATGACAGATTTGAAGGGGAAAACACATATTACTAAAATAAGAAACTTCAATATCTTACTTTCAGTAATGGGTAAAATGACTACTCAGAAATTCAAACAGGAAATAGAGGACCTGCACAACAGTATTTAAAATAATGAAAACGGGGGGGGGGGGGGGGGGGGGGGAACTAACAGATACAAAAACAATAGAACATAATACAATTTTCTCAAGTACACACAGAAGATGATCCAGAAAAGACCATATATTAGGCCACTCAAGATATATAAAAAGATTGAGTGAATTCCCTGGTGGTCAGTGGTTACAACCCCAAACTTCCATTGCCAGAGGCATGGGTTCAAACCCTTGTCTGGGAACTAAGATCTGACATGCTGCCCATAGAGGTAAACAACACCTCCCAACAAATTCCACAACATATCATAAAACATGGACTACAGCAAAAGCAGTAGTCAGAGTGACATAAATGGCTAAATTAAAAGACAAACAAATAAAAAACACATGTCTAATCAATAACCTAACTTTACACCAGGTCAGGAAGCAAGTTAGAACTGACATGGAACAACAGACTGGTTCCAAATAGGAAAAGGAGTACGTCAAGGCTGTATATTGTCACCCTGCTTATTTAACTTATATGCAGGGTACATCATGTGAAATACTGGGCTGGATAAAGCACAAGCTGGAATCAAGACTGCTGGGAGAAATATCAATAACCTCAGATAGGCAGATGATACCACAGTTATGGCAGTGAAGAACAACTAAAGAGCCTCTTGATGAAAGTAAAAGAAGAGAATGAAAAAGTTGGCTTAAAGCTCAACATTCAGAAAACTAAGATCATGGCATCCGGTCCCATCACTTCATGGCAAATAAATGGGGAAAGAGTGGCTAACTTAATTTTTTTGGGCTCCAAAATCACTGCAGATGGTGACTGCAGCCATGAAATGAAAAGACGCTTACTCCTTGGAAGCAAAGTAATGACCAACATAGACAGCACATTAAAAAGCAAAGACGTTATTTTGCCAACAACAGTCTGTCTAGTCAAAGCTATGGTTTTTCCAGTAGTCATGTATAAATGTGAGAGTTGGACTATAGAGAAAGCTGAGGGAAGAATTGAAGCTTTTGAACTGTGGTGTTGGAGAAGACTCTTGAGAGTCCCTTGGACTGTAAGAAGATCCAACCAGCCCATCCTGAAGGAGATCAGTCCTGGGTGTTCATTGGAAGGACCGATGCTGAAGCTGAAACTCCAATACTTTGGCCACCTGATGAGAAGAGCTGACTCATGTGAAAAGATCCTGATGCTGGGAAAGATTGAGGGCAGGAGGAGAAGGGAAAGACAGAGGATGAGATGGCTGGATGGCATTACCGACTCTATGGACATGAGTTTGGGTAAACTCTGGGAGTTGGTGATGGACAAGGAGGCCTGGCATGCTGCAGTCCATGGGGTTGCAAAGAGTTGGACACGACTGAGCAACTGAACTGAACTTTACACCTTAAAGAAACAAGGGGTGGGGGAAGCAAACCAAACCCAAAACTGGCAAAATGCGAATAAAAAGTGGAGATAAATAAGAAAACAGTAGGAAACAGAGAAAAAGACGAAACCAAGTTAGTTTTTTGAAAAGATCAACAAAATTGACAAGCCTCTAGCTAGACTGAGGGGAGAAAAGGAGGCTCGAACTTCCAAAAATCTGCACACACTTAATAACAAGTGAAGACACTGAGTTGGTAATCAGAAACCTCCCAATGAAAAAGAAAAAAGCCTAAAAGGAACCTCCCAACTTCCCAACTCATTCCATAAGGACAGTATAACTATGATATCAAAGCTAGACAAAGGTACCACAAGAAAACTACAGATCTGTATCCCTGCAAACCAAATCCAGCAGCATATGGAGACTGTGCAGCACAATAGAACTATGACCAAGTGAGCCCAGGATCAGGAGGGTGGTTTCACACACACAAAACAATCCCAACTGATGTAGTTTAAAAGCATTTGACAATACCAACCTTTCAAGATAAGAACACACAATAGGAACTTCCTTGGCCTGGTAAAGGACATCAAAACCCCAGAGCTAAGATACTTACTGGCAAAAACTCCTTCCCTAAAATCAGAAACAAAGTAACGATGCCCTTTTCCTGCTCTTCTATTTAACACTGTACTAGAAGTTCTAGCCAGAGTTAGGTAAGAGAGAAAAAAGGCACACAGACAGGAGAAAGTAAAGCTCAATATATCTGCAAATGAAGTGACCTATTTCAAAAGAATCTGAAAAAAAAAAAAAAAACTATTAAAGGTAACAAAAATTTAGCAGAGTTGCAGAATACAAGATCAACGGGCAAAAATTAATTGTTTAAACTATACCAGGAATGAGCAATCCAAAACGGAGAATTAAGAAAATGATTCCATTCCACTTACAACTCAATCAAGAGGGAAAACATACTTAAATACTGCTAAAATGGCAATACTCCCCACAAAGATCTACAGATTAAATAGAATCCCTATCAAAATTTCAGCTTCTTTTTTGCAGAAATTGACAATGTGATCCTAAAATTCATATGAAAATGCAAGCAGCCTAGTTTAGCCAAAACAATCTTGACAGTGAATCTGGAGTGCGCTGTCCAATCTCAAAACTTACCACAAAGCTGTAGTAATCAACCAGTGAAACAGTGTGGACTGGCCAAAGGGAGGGCACCCACACCACCAGCTCTGTCCAGACGTTAACCGCTCTGTGTGCGTGCTGTCGCGTCTGACCGTGACCATGTGGACCGTCACCCACGAGGCTCCTCTGTCCACGGGATTGTCCCAGCAAGAACACCCGAGTGGGATGCTTTATTTCCTCCAGGGGATCTTCCTAGCCCAGGGATGGGACCCGCATCTGATGTGGCTCCCGCACTGCGAGGGATACTTTACCACGAACCACTGGGCAAGCCCCCAGAACCCAAACACCTATGATCAAATACTCTGACAACGTTGCCAAGACTGTTTGTGGGGAAAGAACAGCTTCTTCTACAAACGGATACACATGCAATGAATGAAGCCGGACCCTTATCTTATACCATACACAAGGATTAACTCAAAATGGATCAGAGACCTAAATGTGAAGAGCGAACACTAAATAACTCTTAGAAGTGAAGAAAGTCTATAGAATGGAAGAAAATATTTGCAAGTCACATATCTTACAGGAGTCTAATATCCAGAATATAAAAAAACAACAACAAAAGACAAACCATCCAACTAAAAAATGGGCAAAGGGCTCCAACAGATGTTTATCCAAAAACAAACGCTCAAAAATGACACAAAAAGATGCTCACTGTAAGTCAGTGAAATGTAAATCAAAACCACAATGAGACTACTACTTCACACACACTACAGTGCCTAAAATCATAGGAATTTTAAAAATGGGAAATAACAAGTATCAGAATGTGGAGAAACTGGAACTCTGTGTATACTGCTGGTGGGAATGTAAAATGACACAGCCACTGTGGAAAATATTTCGCAGTTCCTCAAAAAAATAAACAGAGAATTACCATTGGTTGTTGTTCAGTCGATAAGTCATGTCCAACTTTTTGCGACCCCCAAGAACTGCAGCAAGCCAGGCTTCCCCGTCCTTCATTATCTCCCTAAGATTGCTCAAATTCATGATCATTGATTGAGTCGGTGATGCAATCCAACCATCTCATCCTCTGTCGCTCCCTTCTCTTGCCTCACAGTCTTTCCCAGCACCAGGGTCTTTTCTAATGAGTCAGTTTTCACATCAGGTGGCCAAAGTACCTGTCAACTCCACTCCTACATATATACCCTCAAAGATGAAAACAGGTATTCAAATACTTGTACATGGATCTCTGCAACAGTACAATCCACAAATGCGCAAACGACGAAGACCTCTGTCAAACACCGAATGGACAAACAAAATGTAGTATTACTCCCAAAGAGGAATCAAGTACCTTTGGGATTGACAGATACACACTGTTATATTTAAAATAACTAACTAACAAGGACCTACTGCATAGCACAGGAACTCTGGTCAGTACTCTGTAACAACCTAAATGGGAATGAAAAGGATACTTGTTTATGTATAACCGAATCACTTGCTGTACACCTGAGATAAACACAGTATTGTTAAACTACACTCTTGTATAAAAAAACTAAGTCAGTGTCTGCTAGAGGCTGGGTGGGAAATGACCCCCTTTAATGCGTACAGAGCCTCTGCAGGTCGAGGTGATGGGAGCACAACACCGTCAATGTACTAAATGGCACTCAATTCTCTGTTTCACGACGGTTAATTCTGTCACATGAGTAAGACACCAGGCAGCCACTGCCGGTGCAGTGAACACCACACGGTGGGATGAGGAGGAACGGACAAACCAAGAGTGGGTGAAGCTACGAACTGAGACAAAAAGATACTGGTACTACTGGCAGGCATGCTTCTCCCAGCTCTTCCAGGTACCAAAAGATGAAACATACAGTGAATTTTCTCAATCTGAGAGCAGCCGACAATCCTTTTAAAACAATCTAATATCAAATCCAAAAGGTGACAGCCATTTCATCAGGATAAAACACTTGAAGTTTTAAGTTTTATCCTAAGATGATCTGGTCCTCCTTCAGACTGGCTCCTCACTTTTCTAACAGGCTGACAGAAATAAACAACTTATCCAAGATCACAGAGTTAACACTGATATGGTGAACAGGGAATGGCTGGTAAACAGGCTGGAACTAGAGCAAAAGTCTTCTCTCTAATTAAATATTTACAATTTTTGGAGGAAAACTAACAAACTTTAAACATTTGTTAAGCACCTAATATTTTCTCCCTTTTTCTAAACTAAGTCCTCAAAATCTTGCCAAATAATATTTTTTTTTAATAGTTAAGGAAAACAAGTAACTGACTTTCACAAGCTCACATATTAAATGGTGGGGCTAAGATTGGAACCCAGGTATATCTAAGTCCAAAGTCTATATTCATTCCACTATACCACACCTAATCATATAAAAAAGAAATGGGAAAGTGCCAGTCCAAGAGCTTAATTCAGATTTGAGAGCTGGTTCATTTCCACCAAGTCTCAGGTTCAAGTGCCAAAGAGCGGGTCATTTATGTAAGATACTGACCTAAAGACCACAAGAAGAATTATTTCAAGAAAGTGAATTCTTAATCTAAAACTGCAGCAAACATTCATAGCATCATTATTCACAGTAGCTATTTAAAAAGTAGATCAAGTGATGAACAATCTGTTCAGATCAAATGGAGTATTTTCACACAAAGGCATGAAAATATTTACACATGCTACAACATGGAGTAACTTAAAAAAATTTTGTGCTAAGTGAAAGAAGCCAGACTCAAAACGGAAAACCTCACATATTTCCAGTACAAGTCTGTATACAACATGTCAGAAGAGACATATCTACACAGACAGAATTATACACTTAAAAATGTGTGTATTTTAAACTATCAATATGTAAACTCTGCCTCAATAAAACTGTGTTAATAAAATAAGCATTGCAGCATTGAGTCATAAAGGCCAGTAACTCAAACTACCCAAACGCCCATTAGCAGTAAAATGGATAAACTGTGATATATTCTCACAACAGAACACTAGCAATGAAAATAACCAGTCTATAATAAATGCAACCTAGAAGAATATCACATGATGGGGAGCAAAAGAGGCCCTACACAGAGTACGTGAACAAATTACTCCACTTACATGAAACTCAAACGCTGGCAACACTAATTTGTGCTGCGCAGAGTAACAACAGTGGTTACATTTGGGGATGGTTGATCCTGTTCTGTTTCTTGAGCTGGGTAATGTCTACATGACTGGACTTGCTTGTGGGTATACACTATGCTGCACACTTCCGTGAAGTGTACTTCTGTATATGTACGGTGTGTGTGCGGTGTATGTATGGTGTGTGTGCAGTGTATGTATGGTGTGTGTGCGGTGTATGTATGGTGTATGTGCGGTGTATGTATGATGTATGTGCGGTGTATCTTAATAATTTTTTTAAAAAAAAGAAAAATTCATCTGTAATCTACCCCAGCCCCAGGGGGTGGGGGGAGAACCTGAGAAATACCATATGTCCTTCAATCAAGTAATAGTTAAATAAACACAGAACACCTATGTGCAGTACTTCATGGCTGGAAGCCCGTGAAGTAACTCATCTCTTCCTCTTTCCTTAGAGAATCAATCCCACTGTTAAAAACATGTTGGGATTTCAGTGTAAACTGATGGTTTTCACAGTGTAGTTTGCAAACTCCTATGGGTCCTCAATACTTTTTCAAGAAGTTTTTGGTCACAAAAAAATCTGTTGGGCTTTTGATTTTGATTATACTGCACTTATAGATCACTATGGGGAGAAATAAAATCTTTACAGTGAGTCTTCAAACTCATGAACAAGGCACACTGCTCTTTTCTTAGGTTTTTATTAATAACTTCACTCAGCAGAGTTTCATACTTTTCAGTGTATACATCACATTTTTTGTCACATTTATCCCTAAGTAATTCATACTTCTGGTTCTATTGTAAACAATATTTTTACACAAATACAACTGATTTTTGTATGCTGATCTTGTATTCTGTGGGATGACTTCAAGAGGTCTTGCAGCTTTTGGACCACTGTCCTGAGACCACATGACATGAAGATGTCTGAACTGAGACCACGGATGAGAACGGCCAACTGAGAAATAACAAACTATTGCGTTTTAACCCGCTAAGCTCTTGGATGGTTTGTTATACAACATGTAACTGACAGAAAAGTTTATAGAGAGAGTCACAGTAAAGAAAATGGGGTTTATAAATTCTCAAAGAGTTAAAGTTACCAACAGAATCAGTCAATAAGAAGGTAGGATATAAGTTGGGAGTCTAGGATCAAACAAGTAAGCCACATTTAAGTAAGTATGTAAGCAAAAGACAAAACCTCAGTAATTCTCAGTAGGGAATTAACTGTACTAAAGCTAAAGGGAGTATTTGCCTGGGTGTATTAACAGTTAGATCAACCTAGTTAATTTTAATTCAGAGGAGCTTGATCCTTCTTAGGACTTAAAAGATCAGGGGTCATTAACTCAGAGCTAATCTCTCTGTGTCAGAGGATCTTGCCCACCCATAAGCTCTGCATGAGGCTGACACTGTGTCTGCTTGTCGAAACGAGTATCTCTTGGGGTTCTATTCTTATCTGCTGAGTGTAGGTTTGCCCACTCAGGACCTTAGGCATCTTCTGCCAGGGTGATCTCTTGCGACTCTCACTGGTTCTGGAGGAAAAGGGATCTCAATATAAAATAATTATTATATTTAGCAAGATAAACTTATAACTGTGTCAAGATAGTTCTGATATGTTGAATCATAATAAGCAAATTATTATAAACCTATCTTCTTCATATGTAAGGGACAGAAAGACTCATTGACCTGATTGATAAAAACATCCCATAATCAAAAGGAACTGATAATAAAGGCTTTCTACTCCCATGTCACAACCCACACTAATCATAAAAGAGGTATGTCTGTACGTCTAGGAAACTAGAACAGAAAGGAAGACGCATCGGAGGTCTGGATATTTGAAGTAGAAAAACAGTCTGAAGGCTATGGGGCATTCCTAACAAGGAACAAGTTGTTGAGCAGATCTTTCTTACCCTGAGAGGAATAATGTGGTTCCTGTCACCTTAAGATAAAGGGCTAGGAAGGAAATAGGATAGATAAAATGACTATCTAGTGTACTGTCAGCCATGAGACATAAACATTATAATAGAACTCGAGTCTCAGAAACCTGATCATACTACTCTGTGTATTTCTATAATTAGCTCTACTTTGTTTTCCATGAATAATTAGTAAAGTCCATTTTGAAATATTAATATTAGCTGATCTCAACATATTTAAAGACGTCAGGGAAAGCAAGTCCTTTGCTTTTTAAAAAAAAACAAAAACAAAACTAATATTTAAGCCAACTTTACAAGAATATCATTGTGAAGACAATTTTTTTTGTACATCCTTTGTGCAGAAACTAAAATGGTAAAAATTAAGAATTTATATACCATCACAGGAAAACAGAAATGCTCTGATGAAAACAATCTAAATAAATCCCTAGATCTGATTAACTCATTTGGTGATTCTGTCTAGGCAATTTTTTCTAAACATCACTACAACAGGAAGAGTAACTAAAAACAGCAAAATTATATTAAATAAAGGATGAAGCCCACACTTTAATACAATCAAATTTTTAAACAACCAGGATTCCAAACTGTTTCCTCTAAGCTCTAATTTCATGAGATATTAAGGGGGAAAAAAAGGAGGGGCTGTCTTACATGCAACCACTATGTATTTTGGTATCTACATGGCATACTACCCAGAAACAAAATCTGTGAAATTAAAATTAGCAGATAAAGCAACACTGGAATTATTAATAACTACACTGAAGCAAATCATTCCTTTACCTTCACTGTGTTACACTGTTAGAATGTCTTCTTCCCCACACTTATTTACCACACAACCTAGTATCTAGGATGGTGCTGGACACACAGTGAATGCTCAACAATCTCTTGCTGAATGAACTATTTGCGAAGCAATTTTCTACTGTGTTCTATACACATCCATCAGGGTTAAATAAACACAGTAGCCACAGGGACCTAATGAACTTCTTCACTATTATTTCAGCTTGAAAAATGACCATAGCACTTTGCAATTTAATAAGTTAAAAACAACAGCCAGTTCCTTTCTGGTGTGCAGTTTCATTTATTCACACATGTCCAGAGTTCTCACCTTTAATTGAAGGAGAGCACTTAATTTCCAAGTTGTTTGGCGTAAGAGTAAAAATAATCCTGAAAACATCTTTTTAATACTAATGAAACAAAGAGATATCTTCAGAAAATCATCTCCATTTCTATATTCAGTGATCCAGTTGTAGAACTATAAGATATACTTACATACCTATATATGCAGTTCAGAGTTGAACCACTACCTTAGTAACTAAACTTACAGACTGAGATGGGAGTAAGAGAGGATTTCTTTGAAATTTTATACGCTTAACAGTTACTTTTTCCTGAGTCTTTGGTAGATTCAGTTTACTAGATGATTTGCAATAAAAGGCAGAAATTATCCCATCCAAGTACTAACCAGGCAGTAAAAGGCAGAACTTGAATTCAAACCCTGAGCTCTAACTCCAGATGCAGAACGTGTAACTAGTGGATGAAAGTGGGACTTACAAGACTGACTGGCCCATAACGCAGGTGTTTCTCTGTTAAACTCTCACGCAGCTGATTCACAATGCTGCATATTGTCAGTGGACAGCCAAGGGGCTCCTTTTATGCACATACCACCCGCCACACCTTCTCAGATTCTTTTCCATCATAACTAGATATTGTCTATACTTCCCTGTGATAGACAATAGGTCTTTGCTGGTTATCTATTTTATATATTGTAGTGCGTATCTGTTAATCCCCCCTCCTTTCCCTTTTGGCAACCATAAATTTAAGTTCATTTGTATCTTTTTTTTCAGATTCCACATACAAGCGATTATGTGTTATTTATATTTGTCTGACTTACTTTACTTAACATGATAATTCTAGGTCTATTCACGTTGCTGCAAATGTCATTATTTCATATGCTTTTATGGCTGAGTTAACACCTCAGTGTGTGTGTGCGCCCATACACTGGAAAATACACATATATACACACACAACACATCTTCTGCATCCATTCACCTGTGGAAGATACTCAGGTTGCTTTCATCTCTTGGCCAATGTAAACAGTGCTGCGTGACACTGGGGCATGAATCTTTTTGAATTAGCGTTTTCATCTTTTTCTGATAATGCACCCAGGAGAGCGAGCACTGGATCACGACAGCTCTATTTTTAGCTTTTTAACAAACATCCATACTGCCCTGCACAGTGGCTGCACGAAGTCACTCTCACACCAGTGGTGTGGGAGGGCCCCCTTTTCTTCACACCCTCCCTAGCACTTACTACTGTAGGCTTTCAGGTGACGGTGATTCTGACCAATATGAGGCAGCACCTCACTACAGTTTTATTTCCATTTCCTAAATAGTTAACACTGATGAACATCTTTTCATGTGCTCCTTAGCCATCTGTATGTCTTTTTCAGATAAACGTCTGTTTAGGTCTTCTGTCCATTTTTTGATTGGGTTGTTTTTTGATATTGAGCTGCATGAGCAGTCTGTATTATTTTGGAAATTAAACCCTTGTCAGTTGCAGGGTTTGCAAATATTTTCTCCCAGTCCACACTGCTATCATTTACGTTAAGAGAATGTTTTTTGCCTACCTTCTCTGAGTTTTACTGTTGTCTTGTCTGATATTTACATTCTAAGCCAATTCGAGCTTATTTTTAAGTCTGCGGTGAGGAAGTGTTCTAACTTCACTGATACACATGCAGCTGTCCAGCTTTCCCACCCCACTTGCTGCAGAGACTGTCTTTAACTCACTGTATATTCCTGCCTCTCTGTTGAAGATTAATTGACCACAGGTGTATGCATTTACTTCTGGGCTCTCTATTCCTTTCTACTGATTCATGTCTGTTTTTGTGCCAATACCACTGTTTTGACTGTAGCTTTGTAGTATAGTCTAAAGTATGGGAGGGTTATGCTTCCAGCTTTGTTCTTTTCTCTCAGAATTGGTCTGGTAATTCTGAATCTTTTGTGGTTCCGTATTTTATTTCTTTGAATCACCTTCAATTTCCTTTATCAATGTTTTACAGTTCTCCATATTTAAGTTTTTTACCTCCTTGGTCAGGTTTTTTCCTGGGTATTTTATGTTATATTTTGGAGGCAATTTTAAGAGGGATTTTTTTTTTTTTTACTTTCTCTTCCTGATATTTCAATGTTAACACAAAGAAATCTGTTAGTATAACAGGTTTCTGTATGTTACTCTTGTGTCCTCCTACCTTGCTCAATTTGTTTATCAACTCTAATAGTTGCTGTGCAGAGTTTATTTGCAATAAAAGACAGAAACTGAATTCAAACTCTGAGCTCTAACTCTAAATCCAGGGCATTTAACTAGTGGATTAAAGTGGTACTGACTGAGATTGAATTACCCATATGCAGTTTTAATCTCTCCTCAATGCAAAACTTTACATAACATGCCAACTTCTGATTTAAGAAATCAACACCAAAGATCAATTAAAAAGTCATCTACAAGAGAGTTCTAAATTTCCACATTCTGTGAGTTCACTGCAAGGCAACCCAAAATAATTTCTTTAGACACAGTCTTTAGACACAGGAGATAATTCTAGCTCTGATAGATGCAGGATGTGGTTTTTGTCTTAATAGAAATTGCTCTGGTACTTGTCACCTGTCACAACATTCCCCCTACATCCTAAAATTTCCAAAATGATCTCTAAATAAGGAACACAAGAGCTTCCATTCTTGGCAGACATATTCTAATTTCCAAGTATCAACAGCAACAAAACCCAAAGCTTCTAAACAAAAGTCACGTAAAGCTTTCTACATAAAAACCTGCCTAGTACGAAATACTTCTGCCTGGTATACTATGAAATGAAATATTAGCAGATTCTAAAATTCAGAGGAAAAAAGAAAACCTGGTCAGTATCAGTACCTAATTACTCACAGAGTAATCAAGTTACCAGTTCTTAACCATACTATCATTCTTCTAAATGGCATAAATTCAGGTTTTACACTTGACCTATACATGCATATTGCAAAGCATACTTTAAAAGAGAAAAGTCCACACTGAGGATAACATGTATTCATATTACATATATACATAATAAATTAATCGATGAATACTTTAGAACTGGACCAAGATTAGACAAAGTAAATGAAATATGCTTAAATGTATCTTTGTTTTAATTTTAAGAAGGACGCTATGTATTTGAATGCAGTATCAAGGAACAAAGTCAATAACTAAGAAAAAAATTTTAATAAATGAGCAACTGGCTCAACATGGTATGGGCAATTTTAATAATCCAATCTGCAAAGCCAGAACAGTCTTTAAAAAAAAAAACAAAAAAAACTGAACATTAGCTTCCCTTCATAATCCAGATAAGAATACTTTTTAACACATATATCTGGCTTGCTATTTGAAATAACCTAATGAGCCCATTTAATTATTCACCAGGCTGTAGTCTTAGAACACTTTTCCTTCTGCATTCTTCAAAGTGCATTTATGACTCTCCACGAGCATCAAGACTGTTTTGTCTATACTGTACTCCTTATACCGTGTATCATTCCTCTCTACTGAAAAACCAAGTAACTAAAAATTACAATAAAGTGACATCAAATAATCCGATTTCCCATTATTAGGTTTTTAAATAATACTAAAATGTTTCACTTGCCCAAACCTGCCACTACTTAAATATGGCCTATCTATCCCAACAATTCATTACTAAATAAGTCACTTTTAAATAGGAGCAATTTGAACGATCAGGTTGAGGCTCATTCTATTTTCTATCAGATTATAAAGTAGTCACATAAGGCTTATGAGTGCTAAGAAGGACCCATCTTACCTTTCTCAGTTGATACTTTTTCTATGCATCTGAAAGAAAAAAGAATCAAATGGTAAATGAATAATCTCACACATTTTCTTTACAAAGATTTATCCTTTTCAGGTTCATCTCCAGAAAGATACAGAAAACATCTAGAGCAGTACTGTCCAGTAGAACTTTCTGCAATGACAAAAAATATTCTACATCTGTACTGTCCAACATGGCAGTCCCCATGTGGTTCCTGAGTGAGTGAAATAGTTATGTAGTTGAGGACTGAATTTTCAGTTTTGATTAATATAATTTAAATAGCCACAAGTAGCTATCATATTTGACAGCACACAGCTAGAATATCATTCATAATAGTTGTTTTTAACTGTAAAAAAAATATCGATACAAAGAAACTACTGCTAATTTTGTTGTATTAAATGGTCATAGAAGAAAAATGTCTTCATTTTACACAGATGCAGTAACTAGTGGTGCGATGAAATATTTGAGATGTCTTCTAAAATACTTCTGTCAAAAGAATCAGGGGGAAGAAGCATAAAGGTAGGAAGAATGGCAAAATACTGATAACTGTTAAATCTAGGTGATAAATACTGAGGATTGATTATTATCTCTACTTTGGATATATTTGACAATTCTCATAATAAAAATTCAACGAACCTAAAAATCAAGTCCTAAAATTATTCATTTGTTAAAGTCAAAATCTATTTCTAAAATGGCAGAAGACTGGACCTAGAAATAAATGTAATTTGAACTTTACAAATTAGATAGGAAGAGTAGAGAGTCTAATGTGCAATAAACTGGCAGTTAAAAAAATGTCATTCACATGTTTTTAATTCGGGGAAATTTCTATCAAACGTTAACCGCTGAGTACAGTATAATGACTCTCCTCTATGGCCCTTACCCAAATTCAGAGTTTACCTGTCTGGGATCTTTCCCAAGATGCCAAACAGCATCTCTGAGCAGTATAAAGTTTTCTCCTTTTTTTTTCTTTTTTGAAAATAAACCTAATACAAATGAAGACTCTTATGTTACAAAGAATATCCAAACAGATACTGAAGCCACAGCATAATACAAATTCTGTTATCTTTAGAGAGACTAGATATCATCTTCTCATCTCATTCATTTTTTTAAAAGCTTGGTATTATCATTTATTATATTTTTAATGTCCCAATTAACAACTAACACAAGAACACTGCTCATCATCCTAGCTCTAAATGAAAAGTCCATAAATCACTGTTAGATGTTGAAACACTATGCAATGAACTTTCTGAAAGCCTACAGGAATGGTTCAGTGTTTTCTTTACCAAGATCACCGCAAAAGGAAAACTCAGGATTTCGGGCTTGTACAATTGAAGCCTTCTCTAAAGAGCCACAGAATCCAGAATTTTTCCCACTTCGGACTATTACTGCCTCTTCATTCTCACTATCATGACCATCACTTTCTCCTTACAAAAAGAAAGTGTGAAGCAAAGGCTTACTACCATTTTACTTTCTGCAAGAAAACAAACCCCAAATGGAATTCCATATACTGGAAAACAGTGCAGTATTTGTTTCATTTGTAACCCATCTGAACCTGTAGGTTTACCACTAAGAATACTGTTTTAGCCTATATTCCTATATTCCTTATGGTGAGGAAAGAAGAGCTTTTCTCAACAGCTAACTGAGAAATTTTTTAAAAAATAAGTATTAAATTTTGAAATGCATCAGATAATCAAAGAACTTCGTATCACACAGTAGGAAGAAGATAAGTCTTCTGCATTTAAAGTAATCTTATTTTAACAGTTATAGTGTTACCCTATTAGTAGAGAATGGATGTTTTAACTTCTAAACCAGAATAAGCTGGAGTGTGTGTGTGTATACACAGATACCTGTATATACCCATACATAGATAGTTATACATTTTTAAGTTAGATGAGGGTATAAACATCTGCATTTGAAGCATAAGAAACTTAACTCTGGAATTTATTGGCTAAAATACAGCAAATAAAGAGCCTAATTCTTAGTACTAATATATAACCTTTCTTCAGATTTGGTTTATCTTTCCTTACTATTAGCTTTTAAGCTTTTAATTTAAAATGATTATAGATTTAACTTAATGCCTTTTGCTTGAACACATTCACTGAAAAATTCTTTTTATTCTCCTTCACAAAGAGTTCCTATTCTTTTCATTAATTTCTGAGTATGTTAATGCAAACAGAAAAACTGTTATAAGATTAGGAAAGTTTATAAAAACAGTAATTGTCATTAACTGTAAAGCTCATTCCACAAATCATAAATTATCAGCTAAAGATGAAGAAGCATATTCAAGGAGGTTAAGTGACTTGCCCAAGTTCACTTAGTAAGCAGTAAAAAGCAATGCTTTTTTCTATTTTGCCTTGTAAGAGGAAGAGATTACAATCAACCCAAGTCTATTTACTGACACTTGAAGCTACTGTACAAGTCACTTTGCTGTTTCCTTGATCAAGAGAAACAAAAGTAGGTTAAACAGTTGATTACTGGGAATTTATTGGGAGAAATGTTATTTGGAAACAGAGCTCAATGAAGGTCAGAAGGCACTTGACCAGGGTTCAATGATCAGACATTTCAAAACCTGAAATGTCTTAAAGGGTAAAGTTTCTCAATTTTTAAAATTTATCGCTCTGAAAAATCTGTAAACCGTGCATACATCTGACAAACCTCCACTATTCAATGCATCTTCCCCCTTTACTGAAATCCATGTCTACTTTTCTTTATAAATCCTGGCTCAGCACACTACCAGACCCAATTATTTGCTTAATCAAGGTTTACTGAGCTGAAATGCTTTAGGAGGTTCTTCAATTTCTAGAGTATGTAGTAAATTGAAAACGTGTAACAAAAAAATTATTAAAGTGACAATTTATCAAACAATCTAATCAAAAGTGCATAATTTAAAACATACAGTTAAGAAATAGTTCTGAGGCTAAAAGAACACTACAATCTTTTATGATACTGGATGTGAGAGAGAGGGACTTTTAGGAATTAAGACTTTTCTTTCCTCCCGACAAGGAACACTGGGGAGAAAGACTTAAAGGATTTAATTAAATCATTCTTATCCAAGTTCAACTGCTATAACATTTACATTGTGGAAATAAAGACTCAATACTTTTTTGACAGAAGTTAGGGAACATAATAAACCATGAGAGCTGGTAAAACTAACACTTAAGAGATTTTCTCTAAGTAAAACTGATCAATCACTGGGACGGAAACGTGCTAAGGAGATATAGCTATATATAACTTTCAAATGAATAGGTGAAAATGGAAGGAAATTTTAAAAAATTAAGTTATTAACCTTCCTGTGTATGGTTACAGAAAAAATTAAAAATCCAATTCGGCAGAATTTACATGAAAAACCCCACTACACAGTAGTTATCCCTCTACTGTGTACAGCACATAACTACACTACTGTACACTATATACACTATGTATTATATACTATACTCTATACTACTACGTAACTATATGTCGTGGATAGAGGTATATAATAGGTAGCATATCACTGCTCAAAACAAAAACTTTCAATATTTTCTACGTATCATGCTTTGTATGAAGTGCTCCACTTAAGTCTCAGAAACTCATCTCATTGAGCTTAACATTATCTTCTACAGATAATAAAACTGAGGCACAAGCTGTAACTCGTCCAAGGAATTTATATCCAACTGAGGCCAATGACCTACCTTTTCAAATTTATGACAGTAAATACTGTTTAAATTTTTTGTCTGACATTCATTTACAGCAATTATTAATCGAATCCTAACTGCAGCTCAATCATTTATAAGTACAGATTTTTGTTGTCCACAGAAATTTAATTTACACAATTCTCTAAGTTATGTTAATTGGTGAAAGTCGCTCAACTGTCCGACTCTTTGCGACTCCACGGAGAAACCCCCAGGCCAGAATACGGGAGTGGGTAGCCTTTCCCGTCTCCAGGGGATCTTCCTAACCCACGGATCGAATCCAGGTCTCCCGCATTGCGGGCGGATTCTTTACCAGCTGAAAGGAAAGTGAAGTCGCTCAGTCGTGTCCGACTCTTTGCAACCCCATGGACTGTAGCCCACCAGGCTCCTCTGTCCATGGGATTTCCCAGGCAAGAATACCGGAGTGGGTTGCCATTTCCTTCTCCACTTTACCAGCGGAGACACATGTTAATCAAATAACATCCAATAATTTGAAAGCACATCTAAAACACAATATACCTTCGAATGTTCTTTCTTTCTGAGAGTGTTCCAAGACATGTATGCCAAGGTCACAGACTTCACTCTTAATTTTGGAATAGGTGTGTTTCAAATTTTAAATTGACCAAGCCTGTGTAAGCCAAATATTGTCAGGATCTCTATTGGGGAGGTAGGGTGACGGCGGCGGCCACGGGCATTTAAAACTGATTTCTCCCCGCACCTTCAATTTTTCCTGCTTTTACTAAGCTTTTTTTTTTTTTCACTTGAAAATCAAAAAGACACAAAACTCTTCAACGAATTCCTTGGCTAACGCGCTTCATTTCTACAATTCACAAACACGTGTAGGCACAGAAACATTTTAATGAACTTAAAAAATATAGAGATTCTTGGTCATCTTGGTTCCTCTATGACCTCTCGGGGATAAAAGAATTCCTTTCATATTATTCAAAATTTTAAGGACGAAGTCCCTATATTAAAACATATCCAAAACACACACTTGTGTGTGCCTCAGTTTTATTATCTATAGGAGATAATGTTAAGCTCAATGAGATGAGTTTGTGAGACTTAAGTGCAGCACTTATACAAAGCATGATACATAGGAATAAAGAAAGTTCTTGTTTTTGACACTCGTCAAAAAAAAAAAAAATACCGCATTTCAGAGCCTACACTTAAAATTGGCAAGCCACGTTTTTATCCTACTAATGTTCTTTTTCAAAAAACGAGTGAAAAATAATGTGAAAATTTAGTACGTTTGAAAAAAAAAAAAAAAAACCCGAACAAACTGCATAACGATCCTAGTACAACTGAGGTTGATCACGAGGGAAGGATGGGGGAACGACCTCATCCTACGCGCTGAGATCGAAGCCCTCGCCGCCGGTTTCCCAACGGGGACGCGCCGTAACAGCGGAGGCCGCCGCGCGGGGGAAGGGGCCGGCGGACGGAGGGCGCGCGGACAGCCTGGGACAGCGGGGCCGGGCGATAGACGCGCGCCACGCGGGGGCCGCTGAGGCGGGAGGGAGGAGGAGGCAGGCAGGCGGGGGAGCGCCGAGCCGGCCGGCAGGGGGCAGAGCGGCGGCGCGTCACGTGGGGCGGCCGCTACGGGAGCCGCGAGGGCTGCGCGCGGGCGGAGGGGGGTCGCTCCCACCGCCGCGGAGACGGCGTTACTCACAGCAGGCGCGGGCTCCTCTTGCCCTGGGCCGGGGACGGCGGCTTCGCGGCCTGGGCCGGCTGCCCTGGGGCGTCGGCGGGCCTGGCGCTGGGGCTGCTCCTCCGCCGGCGCGGGTACTCGGCCTTCCTCCGGCGGGACACGGCGGCGGCGGCGGCCGCCGCGGCGCGGCCCCGGTCCCGGCCTCCCCTCAGCACGCGGCTGCTGGGGGGCCCCGCGGGCGCCGCCGCCGCCGCCGCCTCTGGGGGCTGTGGCTGGGGCTCCGCCGCCGCCGGCCCCCCTCCCTGGTCCTGCCGCTCCGGGGGTCGCGGCTCTTCCGTCTCCCCCGGCATCGGGACGCGTCCGCCCCCCCACCCCCTGGTCCCGGCGGCGGAGGCGGCGGCGGCGGCGGCCGCGGCGCTGCTCCCCCCGCCCCCCGGAGCGGCCGGCTCACTCACTCTGCGCGCCTCTCTCCCCCCTCCCCTCCGCCCGGCTCCGAGGGCGCCCCCCCCGCCCCCTGCCACTCAAGGGCCGGTACCGCTGGCGGCGCGCGCGCGCGCCCGCCACAGGCGCGCAGCGGGCCAATCAGTGGGAAGGAGCGGCTCCTTGGCCCCGCCCCTCGCGGGCTTTCACGTCGCGGCGTCCTGGGCTTCCGCCCACCCCCACCCCGGCCTTCCACCAATCAGGAAACGGCTCCAAGGGAGCGCGCGAGGTTTCCTTCCCCGCGCACCCGTTCTCACCGTTAAACGGCTGCGTCTCGCGACAATCCCAAAGTGACCTTTTTTTTCCCCCCACCTCCGGAGCTCAACTCGCGCCCGGGGCAGTGGGAGGGGCAGGCCTCGGGAGGGGGCGGGTAGGAAACGCTCCTCCTTCCCCGCCTCGCGCGCACCCTGGGCTGGCTGCGCGCGCACCTGCCGCCCTAAGGAGCCGCTAAAGCCACAAGGGCTTTCTATCCTTCTCCCTTAAGCAGCGGAGGGAGCCTCGGCGTCCTTCCGCCTCCACCCCGGCCCCACTTTCCTGTCTGTGGCCTTTCTGTCCCCTCGCCGCGAGGTCTTGCGGGGAAGAAGGGGGGAAATTTTTTTTTTTTGAGCTGTCGCTTCTCCTTTAAGAAAAAAAGCCCCGTCGGCCGCCGGATGAAAGTCTCTGAAAAAATGGCGGCGGTGGAACAGAGGCGGGGTCGTGAGGTCAAGGAAGACCCGCCTTCTGGCGCATGCGCGTAGTCGGCTCGCCTCGAGGCATCCTGGGAAGTGAAGTTCCGCTTCCCCCTGAGCCTTCGGAAGACAGATGGGAACCCCGAGGCGGAGAGGATGCTGGGAGGCTTTTACTGTTGCGCGCTGGGAGAGGTAGTCGACTGTCCTGTCAGTTCGAATTAGCTCTTCCGGGAGGCGGCGTTTCCGGGTTGGGCCTGGGCGCCCGCCCGCATCCGGGTACGCCTACCGAGCCAGTCGCTGGTTGGAGTCGCCTAGCGGAGTTTCCCGTCACTTTTCGCTTGGTGTTGGCGAACCATGTCAGGGTGCCACGCAGTAGCCCTCACCTCTGGTTAGACTGCGCCGCCGCGGGGACCGGCTAGCGTTCACATACATCTCCTGCATTATCCCGTCTTCTCTGCGCGTCTGGAGGTCAGGGGTTGACTTTGGTGCCGTCGGCTCTTAGTGGGTTTGGCACAATTCCTGCCTCTCATCTGATGCTTAATAAAAGTTTGTGGAAAGACTTGTGGAATTGCTTTTTTCCCCCTGGATATCAGGGCTGAGGACTGGCACCGCTGCTTAGGCTTGGCCGCGCCCCCTGGGTTGGAAGGAAGGGTGGTGAAGCACTGTTAGCGTGACTTTGTGACCTCCCCAGATAACTGAAGGCTCCACACCACCACCATCACCAGCACCACCTCCCGCCACTCCCCACCCCGAAACCATCTGCTTCTGTGGTTTTAAAATGTCGGTGCTACACAGGAAGCACGGTCAGAACAGCAGCTTTGTCAGAATTTCTTTTTCCACCAGCGTGTGCAACTGAATGACTCTAGTGCATCTAACGGGAGTTTACGTTTGCTTATCTCCAAGTCGCCTTTGGTGATGGCTCTGAGCTTTTTGCATTGCTTACCCGCCCCCCCCCCCCTTTTTTTTCCTTTCCTCTATTATAATTAAAGAGCGATCTGCAGGAATGCTTCTCAGTTCCGGAAACGAAAGCACCCAGGGTTTAGTCTCCAAAGTGAGTGGATGGAAACAAGCTCGCAGAATCCAATTCTGCATTTCACATGAATCATTTAGTTAAAGTGCAGATGGAGCCCAATATTTTGCAAGCCAAGTGCTGAAGAGCCTTTTTCCTTCCAGTGTTTTGGCTTAGTTACCACTTCAGATTGGGCAAATGTTCATCTTCTCTGTGGAGTGTTTTGCACTTTGATGGGGCTAAAGGCATTTCAGTTGTAAAAACTGGCATAGTATGGGTGGGGGTTTTTCAAAGCTGTGTTTGCTGTGAGCAGACTTTTGGAATGACGCTGACATCCAATGGCTGCAAAAAGTAATGCAGAGGTAGGATCTCCTTTACGTTAAAAAAGAAAAAAAGTTTAAAAGTCACAAAGGAATGAAGAATGAGTGATTCCTTTCAGTTAACCTTTAAAAAAAACACTGGGTTGTAGAGGAAAGAATACAGGCTTTGACATTAAGTCTGTATTATATGTATTATAGTAAGTAGCAAAGCTACCTACTAATTCTGTTAACTTTAGCAAATTTCTATTTCACTACTGGTAAAAATGGGAATAATATCTATTTCACAAGACCATAGTTTTAGTTCTTTATGTACTGCCACCTTATAGCAGACCTTTTGAAATTGCTTTATTTTAATCGAGGTGAATAAAATCCCAGGAGCCAAAAAACCGAAAAGTTGACCCCAGGGTCACTTTTGAGAGAAATGAAGGCCATGTAACTAGACAGCAAGTGTGCATGATGGAAACATCTGCCGTTAGAGTCTGGTGTCAAATCTTCCAGTTTCATTCTTCATGACACCTCTGTATGATTGCATTTTAAACCACTGAAATAAACCTGGCCCGAGAATCCAGCTGTAAGCCTGGTCCAGAGAATCCTGTTCTGGCTTTAATAGCTTAATGATCTATTTAGAAAAGCAAGTAAGCATAATTTCTGGATAATTGGGTAAATAAAGACAGCAAAATGAGTTGAGTGCTAGTTAACTCTGATGGAAATTTTATGAAGGAGATAATGCTTCCATGGTCTCACAGAAAAAAAAAATCTGAATCTTTCACGCAGTCACAGCAGGCTACCCTACCCACTCTGGGGAAAAAAACACAAATGCAAATCTGCCATTCCCATGAATTCAAGATAAATCCAGGTGCATAGTAGGTTCTCAAATTTTTCAAAGTTAATTTTGCTTCTTTATTACCTTGGCCAGTGCACAACCAGAACTCAAATCCAACAACCCATCTTTCTGTGTCTCATTTTTTAAAACTCTGACTTAAAAAAAAGAAGAAAAAACTCATCAAAAGAGAGGAAGTGCTAAGCAAATACAGGAACCAAAAAGGGTTATAGAGGCTGCTTCACACTGGCTCATTCAGTTCCTTTGCGGTCCTCTTCTCAGCATATGCCAACGCAGTGCTCTGCGACCTGTGTGTGGTACCAGGGCATCTTGGGTGTGAGACAATGGAAGAATTGGGTGAGTGAGGAGCTCCTTGGAGGAGCAACTCAGAAGGGATTGAAGACTTGGCTGTCATCTCCATGTGTGGTGGGGTGTACTTCTAGCCAGATGGAGTATAGTGTTGGAAGATTTTATTTTCACTGCTTTCCTGACCTCAGGCCAACCAAGAATGAAGCATGAGGAACTAGGTTATTTTGGGGAACTACGGGTTCGCTGTTTTTAGAGGCACAATAGGCAAAGAATTTGGTACTAACCACAGAGTAAACTCTGCACAAATACTTTTGAACTGAATTGTGCTTGAAATTGTGATTTTGTGAGGAGCGTTTTTGCTCCTTGGGGGGCTGTGAGGAGATCATAAGGGGGTCAGAGTTGGTAAGTTCAGAGATGTGATTTGGGGAGGAAAAGAAATAGGGGGGATTGGTTAAAGGGTGTTACGAGGAGAAGAAATGGACTAGAAGTATGAGAATGAGGGATCCGCAAAGGGTGGAGAAAGGCCAGAGTGTTTCATTTGTTCCATCGCCGAGTATTAAATCAAGAAGACACAGCACTGTCACTCCAGTGCTTTCATTGCTAAGCTTTTTACTGAGAGCAGCTCTGAAGGAACAGATAACCATGGCCTGCACATATGATACGTCCTTCCACTCCAAAGCAACTGAAACCAGCGCTGAAGCTGTGGGCCACATTGCTTAGAGAAAGCCCTGATTTCAAACCTTGGGCGTGCCGTTCTTGGGCCTCATATCCTTTGCCAATTTTTGTTGCCATCGTGCTTATGAACACTGAGTCACTAAACTTTACCCAGTGTTCAAGCTGTATAATTCCGTGGTGTCTTGGGTGGTTGTGTGTCAAAAGTGCAAGTGGCAGGAACAAAAAAAAATCTCGCTATATTGTCTTTTTTTTAAAACGTGTTTTGAGAGCTAGAGGAGGAGAGGAAGGAAGAAAGGCAAGTTACCGAAGGGAAGAGGTGTTCATGGAGAGGAAAAGGGTGTTTAATATTCAAATGTGAACTGCTTTGGAAGTAAAGTCTATTTTAATATGTGGACTATAATATATTTTGAATGTGGGGTAGAATCCCAATTCTTATCTTGTGTGAGGGTTGGCGAGATTCACGTTTTTGGCTGAGTTCCACCTGAATCCAGCTCTGCTTTTTTAGGGATACATCATGGCTTTCATGGAGAAGAAAATGGGAACCCACTCCAGGATTCTTGCCTGGAGAATCCCATGGACAGAGGAGCCTGGCAGGCTATGGTCCATGGGGTCACGAGAGTCAGACATGATGGAGCGACTAAAGAGAGAGAGAGAGATGGCTTTCATGTAGTCATTGGAAAGGGAACTAATCCTTATTCAGTGACTTAAGCTGAAACTATACATTTTTATATGTTAATCATTTTAGTGTTCCAAACAACCCTCGGAAATAGGTATTATCCACTTCTTTTTTTTTCAAATAAGGAATCAAAAAAACAAAATAACTTGTTCAGCGTCCCTCATAGGAACACCTGACTAAATGACTAAACCAAAACCTGATTAAATGACAAGGTGTTCTCCTTTTAGAAGTCTGTTGGCCCTGGTGTTCCAGCCAATAGGACAACCCAGATAATTAAAAGATTAAAACAAATAGATTGGCACAGTTTTACATTTCCTCAGCAGGATGAATGGCGGAGAAATTTGGTCCAGAAATACAGAAACTACCAAGTGGCCTGGAAGGTAACATCCATTCATGTGTGTTATCCAGGTGGCCGAACCTCATCAGGCTGTTAATAACTGCACCTCAGTCACTTTCAGATTGTCGTCAGCTCAATATCCACCTGAAAGACTCAGGGTGGCTCTGTCTTCTGCAATGTGGGGAAATAGTGGGGAGGACAAGTCAGCCCAGTGGGCCAGTATTTCCTCTTGGCAGTACTGCCTCCAAGGTGGGTAGTTTATGTCCACTCAGGAAGTCTCACCCAAACCCTCATTATGGGAGGATGCTACATAAGGGGGAACCAGGAGCAAACTGTGGCTCTGAATGAACTCATTACAATCCAGTGAGACCCTCAAGAGACCTCCCTTAATTCTTTTCCTGTGAATGTTGACATTGTTTGATTTCCTCAGACAAAGGGCTATAAAAATGGATGGTAGAGTTTTCAGTCTTAATACCCCAAACCCTGCACCAGTAATCCCATATTTGTCATACTGAAATTCAGTTCAGTTCAGCTCAGTTCAGTTGCTCAGTCGTGTCCGACTCTCTGTGACCCCATTGACTGCAGCACGCCAGGCCTTCCTGAGTTTACTCAAACTCATGTCCATTGAGTCGGTGATGTCATCCAACCATCTCATCCTCTGAAATTAGTCATCTTCAGATTACAGAATCTGACCAAAAGGGAAGATAATCTCAGAGTGCTGGTGATATGTATATGCATAGGAAACAGGAAGAGAAAGGCCTGTTAACTCATGACCCAGAAAGGAGTTTTAGAAACTCTGGTTAGCTGGTGCTGGTAAGGGTAACCTTCTACCTTTAGTGATATGGTTTGCTTCTCTTGTAGAGGGTCTTCCCTCTCCCCTCATCTTTATTGTAAATGCCTTTTTATTTTGAATCCAAGAGGAACCATGACTTCTGTTTGGAGCAAAGCTTAGGAAAAAGGAAAGAAAGAAATTGTATCTTAATAGAGGGCTACAGAATAAAGATATGGAACACAGAAATTTGGCATTCGGTCTGAAAGAAAAAGTTTTATTTTCTAATTCTACCCTTTTATTATAGAGAATTTTAAAATTTCCAAGAGGAAAAAAAAATGCTTAAAGAAATCTGATGTACCCCTGAGTCACCTTAAACAGTTAACAACTCTTGGTCAATCTTATTTCATTGGTACATCCACCCATTCTTTCTAGTCCTAGATTATTTTAAGGCAATTTCAGGCATTGTATGATTTCATCTATATATATATATATATATATATATATATATATATACATATATAATTATACAAGTAACCATATCATCATATCCATAAAATTTTTAATCATAATTCCTTAATGTCATGAAATACCATTATCACACCTAAAATACTAACAGAAACTACAATATTATCTATGGTGTTGGAGAAGACTCTTGAGAGTCCCTTGGACTGCAAGGAGATCCAACCAGTCCATCCTAAAGGAGATCAGCCCTGGGTGTTCATTGGAAGGACTGATGCTGAAGCTGAAACTCCAATACTTTGGCCACCTCATGTGAAGAGTTGACTCATTGGAAAAGACCCTGATGCTGGGAGGGATTGGGGGCAGGAGGAGAAGGGGATGACAGAGGATGAGATGGCTGGATGGCATCACGGACTTGATGGGCATGAGTTTGAGTAAGCTCCAGGAGTTGGTGATGGAGAGGGAGGCCTGGCGTGCTGCTATTCATGGGGTCGCAAAGAGTCGGGCATGACTGAGCGACTGAACTGAACTGACTGACTGACAATATTATCAAATATCCTTGTCAAACCTGGACTACATTAACCGTGCTTACTACTTATTGAATTTTCAATCACTGTTCACTATTTCTAATTCTTTCTTTTTTGATGGTTCTTGCATGTTTATTTAAAGTTCATTCACTGAATCAGTTATAAATCTCTTGAATCTTTTTAACCTCTTGGTCCCCCTCTGTCTCTTCTTTTCCACTAAAGCTTATTTGTTGAAGGATCATTAGACCTGAAGAGTTTAGCTCAGTTTGTTTATCTCCAAAATGGTCCATACAATTCAATGTATTTGTGAGATGGATGCTTGAAAAAGAGCTGTAGAAGATTTCATTTGTAAAAAATGATCAGATCTTTTCTTACGCCATTAAGAAATACCCATCCCCCAACATCAGAAATTTAAATTCATTTTTTAATGACTTGTAAAGTTCATTTTCCTCATCTGAAGACTTTAGAGCTAGGCAGAGCCTTAGGAATAATATAATCCAGTGTTTCGTAAAGTTTAAAACACTACAGTCTCTGGTAAGAAATTCACAGGAGTTTCACCCCTGGGTGTGAATCTGCAATTTAAAAAATACTCTTATGATAGAATTGCTTCATTAATGTGGATGAGAAAACAGTCTCAGAGAAGCACGTGTCCTGCAAAGATGACCCAGAGAATCTGCATGGGAAAGAGGTCTGGCATTTCTGGCCTGCAGGCGTCAGGAATCAGATAGTTCAGGATCAGCCGGATTCTGCGTTCAGTAGACGGAGTGTTTAGTCGCTCCGTTGCGTCTGACCCTTTGCAACCCTGTGCACTCTCGCCCACCAGACTCCTCTGTCCATGGGATTCTCCAGGCGAGAATCCTGGCCCGGGTTGCCATTTCCCACTCCAGGGGATCTCCCCGATTCAGGGACTGAAGCTACATATCCTGCATCTCCTGCATTGGAGACATCAGCTGGCACCCAGTAGCAGGGTGACCTTAAATAAGATATTTTTCTCTTTCTTAATCTACAAAATAAGGACAATACTTTCACTTGACTCAAAGTATTAGGATGACTAATATATAAATATATAACTATTATATATCATTTATTGTATTAATATTATATTTAATTTATATTTATAAATAATATAAATAAATATATTTCCTATGTTAATTTTATTAATTATCAATATTAATTTCCTGAAAACAGAAAGTTGATGGTGAAATACTCATACAAGAAAGTCCGTTGGTTTCTCCTAAGAAAACTACAAGAGAAACAGATTTCAACTGTTTGGACTGTAGCATCTTGTTCAATTTTGCAGTATATTTCCAATCAATCCATTTTTCTCCCCATACTCCCCACAATACCTTGAGAATTTTGTTACATGCTGGGGATATAAGGAAAAAAAAATATTAGGATTAAGAATCAATTTTACTATACTGGTTGGTATGTTTGGGAAAACTGTAAAATAATTGCTCATATTTTTCTGATAGGAAAATATGTAGCATTTATGCCAAGAGTCTATTATACAGAGCAAAGTAAGTCAGAAAGAGAAAGATAGACGTCAAATATTAACACACATATACGGAAAGATGGTACTGATGAGCCTGTTTGCAGGGCAGCAGGAGACGCAGACACAGAACATAGTGTGGACACAGAGGGGGGTGGGGACACTGGGAAAAGCTGAGTGGCATTGAAACGTATACATTACCATAGGTAAAATCAGATGGCCAGTGTATGACACAGGGAGCTCAAACCCACCGCTCTGTGACAACCTAGCGGGGTGGGATGGGGAGGGAGGTGGGAAGGAGCTTCAAGACGGGGGACATACGTATACTATGGCTGATTCATGTTACTATATGGCAGAAACCAACACAGTATTGTAAAGCGATTATCCTCCAATTAAAAATAAATAATTTAAAATATATTTTAACATTTATCTTTTAAATTATTTATTTGCTTATTTCCTTGGCTGTGCCAAGTCTTAGTTGCGGCACGTGGAATCTTTGATCTTCAATGCGGCCTGTGGGATCTAGTTCCCTGACCAGGGGTTGAAACCAGGCCCCCTGCATCGGGAGTGCAGAGTCCTAGCCACTGGGCCCCCAGGGACATCCCCATTTACATTTCTCTAATTGGAGATCTTCGTGGGTGATCCACTCTCAATGATAAAAATGAATACGGGGCAATACAGAAAGTCAAACTATAGAGTGAGACTGTGCGATTGAACGCAGCTGTGGGAAATAAGAAATAGGCCACAGTATACAGAGGGCATTAAACATCTCCTGGTAAAATAGACCGCATTCTTGAAGTCAAATAAGGAGTAAGGGAGGATGTTTGAATTTAGACTTAACTGTTAACCTAAGAGAAGAGGGAGATGAATGCAGCACAACGGGGATACTCAAGAGGATAATTATTCTAGAAGAGGCACATAGTGCATATCATGATTCCCTTGTATCTTTTGATATAGATGCCTTGTTGGAGGAACTGGAACATTCTACCTTCCAGGAAAGTGATGACTACTCCAAGGCAGCTTCTTCTCCCTTGGATCAGCATTCCAGAAAGGAGAGTAACCTTGCTGAGACTTCAAAGGTCCCTTCCATTCCTGATGACACGAATCCCTTTCCGGTAACTTTTCATTTATTGAAGTACCTTGGGTATACATATTTGAGTGCATTTCTGAAAAGTAATTGTATCTCAAATAAAATTATGCAAAGGGAGAATCACATATCCAAGAGAGAGAAAAAAATTCCTCCTTAAAAATTAAATCTTTTTAAAAAAATGATAAAGGTGGTTGTTTTTAGAAAGAGGAGGAGCACTGAGAAAAGCATCATAGAAGAATAAATCTTTGGAAACTTTTTTTTCTTATGAGGGCCTGGAGCTGGCAGAATATTCTGTAATTCATTTGGGATATTCTGATATCACCACCTGGGTATCAGACATGCATGTTGCAGTTTGATTGGAATGTCACTCAATAAGGCCAGAGATCACCTGGGCAAGGCCAAGTGACAGTTTACCTAAATCTTCTCAGGATGACTTTTTTTAGGGTCATCACTTTCCAGCTCTTATTTTCTGCTGAATATATTAGGAAATTCAATTATTAGTATGTCCAGAGGTGAGGAAACTCTAGGGAACCAACACAAGAAAACTACACTCAGGAAAGATTAGGAATTAACCTCCCCCTCCCGAAATCCAATTTATCAACTTGTGGTTAGAATTTAAACTGTCAAGTAGAACAGATACGAATAACATTTGCTGATATATGTATTCCTTTACTGTGGATAAGTCTACATACATCTACTTTATAATTAGAAGCTTACTTGGTGAGAATGGATTAGCATAGGAGGAATTAAGATGATGCTCTTCATATCTGGTGTTTCTGAACAATGATTTGTTTTCTTTTTGGCCACACTGTTCTGCATGTGGGATCTTAGTTCCCCGACCAGGGATCGAACCTGTGTGTCCCTCATTGGGAGCGCAGAATCTTTACCGCTGCACCACAAGGAAGTCCCTGAACTGTGGTATTCTGACTCATCCTTGTACGCTATATGAAATCACCAGTAGCACACATCTGAAGTCTGAGCCTGTGGGAAGGCTTCCTCGTGAACTGTTCTTCCTTCCAGCTGCACTTGTTCAATTTTCAGGACACACATTTCTCTTTACTAGGGAGCCACTGTCTTTGTTCCAGCTCTGAGGTATGGCCATAGACTCCTAACTGATCCCCTAACCTGACTCCCTGCAATTTATCCTCCAACTTGCAGTCGGGATAATCCTGTAAAACTTGAATCAGATCACCTCACTCTTCTACTCAGAACCCGGAGATGAATTCTCATCTCATTTGTAGTAAAAAGCCACAGTCTTTATACTGACCTTATTTATGGGCTGATCATATGTCTTGGTTCACTTGGAAGAACCTGGGTTTTTGCTTATTTTCTTGACATCCTACTATTGACTTTACCTTTTACCCCAGATTTTCCATTGTGTGAAATTTTTAAAATTAGTATCAGCTTTAAAGTAAACCAGCATGGATTATAAACCTTCACTTGGTTCTTCTGGCTTCTCTCACAGTCTCATGTGATAGTACATGAAACATGTTCGGTGAACAGAGTTCTTACTTTATTCTTGCTGTTGTTCAGTCACTCAGTTGTGTCTGACTCTTTTGCACACCAGGCTTCCCTGTCCTTCACTATCTCCCGGAGCTTGCTCAAACTCATGTCCGTTGAGTCGGTGATGCCATCCAACCATCTCATCCTCTGTCGTCCCCTTCTCCTCCTGGCTTCAATCTTTCCCAGGATCAGGGTCTTTGCCAGTGAGTTCACTCTTCGCATCAGGTGGCCAAAGAATTGGAGCTTTAGCATCAGCATCAGTCCCTCCAATGAACACCCAGGACTGATCTCCTTTAGGATGGACTAGTTGGATCTCCTTGCAGTCCAAGGGACTCTCAAGAGTCTTCTCCAACACCACAGTTCAAAAGCATCAATTCTTCTGCACTCAGCTTTCTTTATGGTCCAACTCTCGCATCTGTACATGACTATGGGAAAAACCATAACTTTGACTATATGGACCTTTATCAGCAAAATGATGCCTCTGCTTTTTAATACACTGTTTAGGTTTGTCATAGCTTTTCTTCCAAGGAGCAAGGGTTTCTTAATTTCATGGCTGAAATCACCATACACAGTGATTTTGGAGCCCAAGAAAACAAAATCTGTCACTGTTTCCACTTTTTTCCCATCTATTTGCCATGAAATGATGGGACTGGATGACATGATCTTCGTTTTTTGGATGTTCAGTTTTAATTATAGCTGGATCTAATAGATGTGATTTAGTCGCTAAGGCATGATTGACTCTTGGCGACCCCATGGACTATAGCCCGCCAGGCTCCTTTGTCCATGGGATTCTCCAGGCAGGAATCCTGGAGTGGGTTGCCATCTCCTCCTCCAGGGGATCTTTGCCACCCAGGGATCGAGCCTCGGTCTCCTGCATTGTAGGTGAATTCTTTGCCAACTGAACTACGAGGGAAGTCTAGGATCTAAGAGATGACTAATGACAGTTACTAGTCTCTCATTTCCTGATGCTGTTAAGACAAAATCTAACTGGCAGCACCCTTTGAAGGGTGATTCTCAGGGTGCTGGCTGTCATAGCTAGAGCTGAAGCCCCACAGTCAGTGGCAGCTGACTCCTCTGGTTTTGAGTGGTGGCAAGAAAAATGATGAGGTATTTTTTCCCCTGCTGGCCACTTGTCATAGCACCGCCAGTGCCCTGCTGTGGTCGTGAGATGGCCTGTGAAATGCAGAGAGTCTCCTCGGGGCCAGAGAGAAATACGGGAAACTGTGGCTTAAAGTCACACACATCTTGCTTAAGAAATCGAGGCTGAGCGCTCTTGCCATAGGGTACAGTGTGATCGAAATGTTCTTGTTAAAGCAGTTTTGTCACTGATTGTATATTAAAGATGTTAGTTTTATTATTTGATAATGCTTTTAAATTGTGTAATGAACACTTCCAGCAGCATTTGGCTCAAGTCCAAACTGAAACCAAAACTACGCGTTTAACTGTCTCCAAAAGTTGATGTCTGGGGCTCCTATGGTGGTCTAGTGGTTAAACGTCTGCCCCCTAAGTGGGATCTGTTTATGCTAATAGTGACTTTCGGAGTAGATCTTGATGCTTCTTTATAATATTTGTGTCTTCTGGTTTTCGAACTGACAATGATATTTCTAGTCCCCCCCCCCATGTTGGATGGTAAATATTAACAAAGTTGAACAAATACTTTGTGCAGAATACACACCCATCATCATCTCTTCTTTTTAAAAAATCTTTATTATTTATTTACTGGTTGTGCTGGGTCTTCATTGCTGTATGTTGGTTTTTCTCTAGTTTCGGCGAGCTTTCTCTCGTCAAGGAACATGGGCTGTAGGGAGTGCAGGCTTCAAGAGTTGGGGCAACTGGGCTCAGTATTTGTGGTGAACAGGCTTAGCTGCCCTGAGACATGTGGGGTCTCCCCAGACCAAGGATTGAACCCATGTTCCCTGCTTGGCAGACAGGGAACCTTAACCACTGGATCACCAGGGGAGTCCCGATCATCAGCTTTCTTGTGACAATGAAATGTGTAGTTTTGGTTTTGAAAAGTTAATACTTAAGAAGAATGTGCCAGATGACAATTCAATATGTGAAGCTGCAGGAAGTGTGATTACACACCATTGTGATACACACCATCCATACAGATCAAATGACTCTCCTCAATTAATTTTGCTCATTTTCAATTCTAAGTTTTCTTGGGCTTGTAACTAAAGTGAACTAGTGATAATTAATTGACTCCTTTTGCAAGCCACCAGATAATGTCAAATTAAATCAGTTAGAGGCCTCAATTAGAAACTTTAGTTCCAAATTGGTTTAATTGTTAAAGCTCATTCAAAGGACCACAGAAAAGTACTCAGAAATTTATTCTTCTGTCTAAAATGAAACATCTGATATTGCTAATGCCCTCATAAATTTAGTTGAAAAGTTCAACAATGGAGACCAATGTTGTTTGAGGGGGTGATAATACTAATACAAATTTTGATGGAGCACAGCCTAATGGTAAAATCAATGTTTGTTTGTTTGTTTTTTTCATACTTAAAAGCCTGTGGAGCAGATAGGTAGTTGGAACCGGTCGTGATGTTCACAAAATTCATGACTGCATCCGAATAAGCTTCGGTATTCTACCAATCAGAATAGAAACTGCGGTTGTTAAAATTTAAAGTCTTTATATATTTACACACAATCAGCGGAGAAGGAAATGGCAACCCAGTATTCTTGCCTTAGAAATCCCAAGGACAGAAGAGCCTAGGGAGCTACAGTCCGTGGGGTCACAAAGAGTCAGACATGCCTGAGCGACTTACACGTGCACACACACACAGTCAGGTGTGTGTGTGTGTGTGTGTGTGTGTGTATAGCTCAACTCAAAAACTTCTGTGACAGAAGCTGTTGTTGAATCTAAAAATATATATTAGCATGGCTGTATATATTTTCTCTATTCATTGCCTGCCATCAACTGGGTTTTAAAGAAATGTCTGAGCCTTTGAAAAGTCACTTTGTAAAACAACCTCAGTGTAGGCCAGGTTATGTGCAAAATCAGTTGGAAATATTTAATCAGATTATTTAATGAATGTAGCATGAAAATTCAGCTTTTGAAGTTTTCTTAACAAGTTGCAATTATGTGCAACAAAGTTTGCAAAAAGGAAGTAGCTCAGATTTCTCCTTACAAAAACCTGGGAGGAAATGAACCAATCAGTAGATGAGCGCTCAGATATTTAATGACCTCACTGGAAAATCGTGTTTTGGAAACATTTGAACTTTGATGGGCCTCCTGATTTTACTTGAATAAATTTATATTCCCATCAGAATGGGATGAAATTATGAAGGCCTATGATTTTGCAGTATCTACATGTGATGAAATGTTAGAAGGCATCATTTAAGAGCTCTGTCTTGTAAAAATACCAAAGAAAGTTGCACCGAATGGAGGAAGAAATACCGCACGTGTGAAAAATTGAAGCTAAAATATTTACACATTTTAACATAAAAAATAGGATTGAGAATATCTTCCATTCAGCATAATCTGCTCCAAACTTAGAGGTTCATCAGCATCTAGACAGGGAGTATCTTCTCAATTAAAATTATTATGGGCTATGGAGAAACAGTGTCAACAATTTCAGATATATTAACCATAAAACACAGCTTCACAGAAGACTGCAATTTAATAAAAAGTGTAAAAATTGATAAGATCATGTTGAAAAAAGGCATTTTTTCAGAAAAATTTTAGCATTACCATGTTAAAGACAACAATGGCTAAGTAGCCAATTAAGATATGCATATATATATATATATATATCAAGACTATTTAGTTCTGCCATTTTAAAATGCTCAAGTAATCAATATAAAAAGTTTAAAAAATTTTTTGCTTTCATGTTCATAGCTATATGTCATTTTGAAATGTTCTAGAAATTTTTATTTTGAGTAGAATTAGTTGTTAGGTCCACCAATATGATAAAATAAAAATATTGGCCGATAAATACACATTTAAAAAATTAAGGTAATATTAGTTATTTTTAGCACTCTCTTTCATTCCCAAAGGCTTCCCCTGTGGCTCAGCTGGTAAAGAATCTGGCTGCAATGTGGGAGACCTGGGTTTGATCCCTGGGTTGGGAAGATCCCCTGGAGATGGGAACGGCTACCCACTCCAGTATTCTGGCCTGGAGAATCCCATGGGGTGTATAGTCCATGGGGTCACAAAGAGTCAGACACGACTGAGTGACTTGCACCTCACGTCATTCTCAAAGGTGTCCCAGTCTGAATAATGACTTATGTGGTCACCGTCCTGCATGAACTGGGCCCTGACTCTTTGAATACTGAATTATGTGGTCACGTCCTGCATGAATTGGGCCCTAACTCTATTCTTGTCTCACTGGTGCTGTCTACTGAGGTCACGCTGGTCTCTGCTTGTTCCATAGATGCTCCAAGAAGCTCTCTATCTGGACCGAATTACACTTGATATCTGCACACTGTCCTCACTCCCTTTAAGTCCTTGCCCAAGTGCTCCTTCCTCAACCAATATATTGATGAATGTCATCCCTCCCCCATCTCTTATCTCCTTGGTTGCTGTTTAGTCTCTAAGGAGTGTCTGACTCTTTTGCAACCCCATGGACTATAGCCCCCACCAGGCTCCTCTGTCTATGGAATTCTCCAGGCAAGAATACTGGAGTGGGTTGCCATTTCCTTCTCCAGGGGAACTTCCTGACCCAGGGATCAAACCTGCATGTCCTGCATCGGCAGCTGATTCTTTAGCAGTGAACCACCAGGGAAGCCCCTTTCTTATCTCCTACCCATCATTAATGTTTATTATTTTTTACATATTAGTTTGTTTATTATCTGTCTCTCACCACCATGATGTAAGTCTCAGGAACAATTTCTATTCTTTTGTTTCATTTTTTGACTCCTGCATCCCCTAGCCCTCACACCTGACAGGCACTCAATAAATATTTGCTCATGAAATAAACTATGGGTCAGCTACCCTATACAGTCACTGCTTATCTCTTCTGGTGTGTTAAATTGAACCGCATTATACTCTTCCCATCCTGTCTAGTTCGAGGTGCTTCGCCAAGACTCATGTTTTGTGGTTCTTTTCTGAGAATGGTGCCATCTCTGTGTCAGTGCTTTGAGGGCAGTGGGGGGGGGTGGTGTCCCTGTATTTGATCACAAGCCAGCAACTGTGCTAAGCATTTGGCCTGTCTCTATGGGATGGCTGCTGCTCCTCTGCCTTGTGAAAGATTTGACATATGCTAGTGATCAGGCCCCTTTAGAAGCTCCAAACAAACATCTTCAAACTCTGGCTGTGGGTAAGTACTAGTATTCTTGTTAAATTTATTTTGTATTCAAAAATTTTATTGAAGTACAGTTGATCTACAATGTTGTGTTAACCCCTGATGTACAGCAAAGGGATTCAGTTATCATATACACACATGAATATATATATATATATATATATATATATATATGTATTATCTATTTCTTTTTCATATTCTTCTCCATTATGGTTTTTCACAGGATATTGAATACAGCTCCCTGTACTTTACAGTAGGACTTTGTTGTTTATCCAACATTCAAATAATGAGAAATTCATTCTTTATTCTTCTCTGTCGCTTGCGTGTCTTAGGTGCAGCTTGTGTATACTACCGAGATCCAGGAACCCAATGTCTACAGGTATTTTTTTTCAATTAAATATTTAAACATTAGGGTTACTAGAGAATTGTTACCAACCTCTGTCTGGCCCACCATTTGCTTTGCAAGCGTTTGTTACTAGCATCCCTACTTCCCTCCCCGCTCCGTGGCCTGTGAGCAGTGGTGGGATTCCGCCAGCTGCCATGCGGCGGTCTCTCACGGAGCCTGGCTTCTAGACGGGTCGTCCAGCCACCCAGGCGGGCGGGCGCTGTTGTTTCCTTTACCCCCTGAAAATATGTGAACAGCCCGAGTCACCACGGGTGCTTCGGCCCAGCTATTCCAGATACCGAGCTTCAGTTCACAAAAGAGACAACACCTAAAGAAATGTCAGCAAGATGCTGACAAACTCTGAGCTAGGATCAGGGCTGAACTAAGACAGTGGGTCTCCATGGCAGACTGATGAATACATGTTGCTTTCGTTCAGTCGCTAAGTCGTGTCCGACTCTGCAACCCCGTGGACGGCAGCACGCCAGGCTCCTCTGTCCTTTACTGTCTCCCGGAGTTTGCTCAAATTCGTGTCCGTGAGTCGGCGATGCTATCTAACCATCTCACCCTCTGTCACCCCCTTCTCCTTTTGCCTTCAGTCTTTCCCAGCATCAGGGTCTTTTCCAATGATCCGGCTCCTCGCATCAGGTGGCCAAAGTATTGGAGCTTCAGCTTCAGCAGTAATCCTTCCAATGAATATTCTGGGTTACTCAGCATTTATTTAGCGGTGGAGGGATTTCCTTTTAATAAAAGTTACATATTGCTGCAGATTCTACTTTACTAAATGATCTCTTCCGGCCAAGGGAGAGTTTGACGATCTAAAAAAATTAAAAGGCCACTGTTTCTGTTCTCTCTTCAGTTATAGCTTGAAATTAAAAAAAAAATCAGCATTCTGGGAAACAAATCAAACGGTTTAAAATGTAGATGCTAAAACTTCACGCTTGGTGAAGAGAAACTGCACATCTTAACTTGCTTTCAGAATTGCAACCAGTAACGCACACGTGGCACAAAAATACAAGAAGGGCCTGGGCTCTCTTTTGAAGCCTTGGCCTGACTTCCCGTCTGAGGGGGCTGTCTGTTCTGGTGAGAGTGAAGGCAACTTACTAATATGTGTGGCCAGCTTGCTCCAGTCCTAGGAAGCTGCCTGCTGGGCGTGCCCCTTAGGCCTTGCATCTCTCTCCTTTGTAAAAAGAAAAAAAAAGAAAACACAGCAAAACAGTAAGTAAGCGGTACACTGTAGGTTCTCAGTTCATCTTTAATTCTTGTTTACATTGAGGAAACCCAGACTTGAATGGAAACGCTAGTAAACACAGGGACGCGTAGCATGAGACCCAGCCCAGCCAGCCACCACTTGGCCGCGTCTGGCCTCGGGCCGCTGATGGAGCGCGTGCTAACTTCCGGCGCCTTTCCCCCGGAGTGCAGACCCCGACAGACCCCGTCTCCCTCTTCTGTGACCCGGGAGAGCTGGCCGCTGCAGGCTGGGTTTTACCCGCTCCAGCGGCCGTAGGGTCGGTCGGCTCCCACCGGCTGCAGACGACGGAAGGCGCTGTGGGGAGACGGCCGGGCGGGTGGGGGTACCGGGGGGAGGGCTGCAAGGCCAGGATGTCAGGGCGTGTGCTCGCCCGGTCTCTGTCTCCGCCGCGTCTCTGACAGCAGTTGTATGTCCTTTTATGGCTTCTGATTCCCTCCTCTGCCTGGAAACCTGGGCTCCTGGGGTCTGGTGCCTTTGACCTAATGGCTTCTTGCTGTGCCTGACCTCTGGGACCCCTCACCGCTTGCTGTTTGCTTCTGAGCTCTCCATCACCTGTGGCATCAAATTGCTGGATGAAATTCCTCCTGCTTTCTCTCAGTCTTTGTATTTTCCGGAGCAGATCTCAATCGATACAAATGCCATTACTGAACGATACCCAGCGTGTGGATCTGTGTAAGAGAGTGATATGAAATCCAGGTGGCCTAGTAAACATGTAATGGGCTGATCCAAACCCTAGGCTGATATAATTCAGAGCCCGCAAGGCTTCCATGTGCAGATTCAGCATGAGACACAGAAGCAAGTTTCCTGCATGCTGTTTCCACCGTTCCCTTTGACTTGCTTAAATTAACCAAGCATCACTTTCAACCTTGAAAGTATGTTCAATACCAGTTGTGGATATAACAATATGATGATTTTGAGAAATGTATCTTTTATATCACCCAAAATAATTTTAGTTAAGAATAGGGAGGGACACTTCATAAGCATATTGCAGAGGAATAAATAGGGGAAAAAATAAAGCCCTTCACCTGAGAAGTCTTGAACTCAACTTTTATATTTGTTTTTTTTTTTTAATTTTTATTAGTTGGAGGCTAATTACTTTACATCATTACAGTAGTTTTTGTTATACATTGATATGAATTAGCCATGGATTTACATGTATTCCCCATCCCAGTCCCCCCTCCCACCTCCCTCTATATTTGTATTTTTTTAGTGGTTTATCATAGGATTTTTTTTAATTGTAGGATAGTTGCTTTACAAAGCTGTGTTAGTTTCTGCTGAACAACCACGTGAGTCAGCCTCAGTATACGTATGTCTCCTCCGTCTTGACCCTTCCCCACTCCAGCCCTCCCCTCTCGGTCATCACAGAGCTCCGAGCTGAGTTCCCTCTGCTATGTAGCAAATCTGGTCCCGGAGACCCCCGGGCCATCCTGCCACCCCTGTCTGTATTATTAAGACCTCTGCATAATGAAGTTGTTACTGACGGCGTGCTTAAGTGCGTTGATCAGGTTGTGCTCATGGTAAAGAACCCGCCTGCCAGCGCAGGCGACTAAGAGACACAGGTGTGATCCCTGAGTCGGGAAGGTCCCCTGGAGAAGGGCCTGCAACCCACTGCAGGATTCGTGCCTGGAGAATCCCATGAACAGAGGAGCCTGGGGGTGGGGCGGGGGGCGGTGCGGCTACAGTCCATGGGATCACAGTCTCAGACACGACTGAAGCGACTTAGCATGCACACATCATCTTTAATAAGAGATCGAGGGACAGATCAAAGGAGCTCTGATGGGAGGGTTTCTCTCTTTTCAGGAGCATGTCCTGAAGTGAAGTCATCATCGACACTTCAAGAGGTCTCTCATTTCTTATTTAGAAGTTGATACTGTTGACTCAGTTACTCTTAGGGCATTATGACAACGATCTCTCTTTCTACACTGCACTAGGCGTCTAGTTAGCAACTAGTCAGAGGGACTCCCCTGGCAGTCAGCTGTTGAGGGTTTGTGCTCCCAGTGCAGGGGGCACGGGGCTGATCCCTGGTTGGAGGACTAGGATTCTGCATGCTACATAGCACAGCCAAAAAAAAAAAAGGGGGGGGGTAACAAACCAGTGAGAGGCCTTTCAGAAAGAACAAGGATGCCCATCTGTGAGATGAACAGGTTTTTATATTATATAGGGCCGCATGAGAAGCTGCATTTGTTCTACGCTGGGACACAGGAGAGAGGTGTTTAGTCCTGCCACCTATTGTATTCCTAAGACTTGTGCCTGTGGCAGAAATTCCCGAGGGATTAAGACTGAAAAGAGTTGTGAGAGAGAGCTCCTTTGCACTTTGTTGGAAACCTCCAAGGACTAAATCTGTCACTTGCATACCTGACCATTTTTGTTCTTCCATTAACTACCCGCCTCCAAAAAAAAAAATACCAAATGCAAACTTGTGTCTGGTAGGAAGCCATATTGCACCTAAAGGACAAAGTCTTTTAAGAAGGGAAAAGATCCATTTTCCTCCTACATTTTCCTTGTTATTAGATATTCAAATGTACGTGAGCCAGTAGAAGGACATGTTGTATCCAAGAGAGGGTCATTTTTTTGTTAAGAGAAGAAGATATCCATCTTTTTTCTACTTTCTCCCTAGTTGATAAGTATATAAAATAAGTAAAATAGTAAGACTTTGTTGTCATTTATGAAAACACATTTAGTGAATGATTTAGAATATTTGACTTTATTTATGGCTTTCTGTGTGTTTCTCTCTCTCCCTCTCTCATACACACACACATAGTTTGGTGGGTTGTTAGCTAAGCTTCTTGATTAATTTGATGACAAACACTTCTCCAGATTCCGTTACTTGTATAACCCAGTAATTCCACTTCTCAGAATGTACTCTGTGGAAGTGAAGATATCACACATTTATTTAGCAGTGTTGACTGCAACAGTGAAAATCAGAAACAATCTAGGTGTGTAACAATAAATGATTGGTTTAATAGATTATAGCACATTATGCATTTGAAAACTGTATAGCCTTTATACATCATTTTAAAAGGTAATTTAGTGATAGAGAACACAAGCTAGCAGTCTGCAGGCCCAAACTAAGTTATTTGCCTTTTGTAGAGGGTAGAGCAAAGATTTTAGCGTCCCTAGGCCCCAGTTTCTTCACCTGGGGGTAGTACCACTTACCTCTATTGTTTTTACGAGGATTTAAAGAGAACCCATGTAAAACCCTTTACAGAGGGCCTAGTGATATTTACACACTCAATAATTGTTAACTATTATGGTTGCAAAGGATAGATAAGGATGTGAATTAGGGTATGGAAACATGTTAACTTTAAAACATGAAGAAAAACAGTACTATTTAAATTTCCTAAAATCATACATAATCGTAGAAGAGTGTAAAAACATAAGCCATCATGTCTAGAGTATTCAGTGACTCTCAAAAGGAAGAGAATATGTGCTTTAATTTTTTTCTTTGTATTCCTCTGCAGTTTTAAAATTTTCTACATTTAACATTACTCATTTTATATTGAACATAATTTTTAATAGGAATCGCAGCATTATGACTATATTAATGTAGTATACTGAAAGTTATTTAATGGAATCATCGTGTGCATGCATCTAAGAGACACATGTACACGAGACTTGCACTGTCGATGCCCAGCCTGCCCCTCCTGCCGTCTCCTCTGTTTCTATCATTGTCTCTTTCCTAGTATAGCTGACCTTTGTTTTGAAAATATAACTTCATACACACAGTTATTTTGTAAACTCAGTTGTGTAAAAAGTCAAAGAGGTATCTTCTGCTTACTATTGCATATAAACCTAAAACTGCTCTGAAAAATAGTCCTTTAAAAAAGTCAAAGCAAAGAGTTCCCTGGCTGTCCAGTGGTTAGGACTCAGTGCTTTCCCTGATGGGCCCAGGTTCAGTCCCTGGTTGGAGAACTAAGATTCCACAAGGCTCGAAGCACAGCCAAACACAAACCAAAAAAACAGTCTGACAAATCGGAAATACCCAGGGTAAAATGTGAGACCACCTCCAGCAGAGTCTGTCCTCCCACCCTCTGATGACCAGCTCGACAGGTCTGTCTTCTTACAGGTCTCTGTGCGTGCAGCATCATACTTAATGTATCTGTGTTTCTAAAATGATGTAAATGGAAGGATATTTTTCATATTGTTCTGGGCCTTGTTTTTTTTTAAGTTAGCAGTATAAATTAGAAGTCTTCCTTAGTTCATATAAATCTGTCAACATTTTTTTTTTAGCAGCCACAGGGTATTTTATAGTTCGAGTGGACCATCATTTATTTGAGTATATGTCCATTTAGATTTAATTTGCTCATAAAACTATACTGCTTTTGTGTTTCAAGGATTGTCTTTGTGCATATATCTTTATAGATATGTCCAATTTTTCTGTAAGATAGAGTCTCGGAAGTAAAGTTGCTGAATTGGCCTAGTTTTAGTCATATCTAAAGGGTTAGTGAGTCTAACCAGGTGGCACAGTGGGAAAAGAACCTACCTGCCAATGCAGGAGACCTAAGAGATGCCGGTTCAATCCCTGGGTCGGGAAGGTCCCCTAGAGAAAGGCGTGGCAACCCACTCCAGTATTCTCACCTGGAGAATCCCAAAGACAGAGGAGCCTGGTGGGCTACAGTCCATAGGGTCTCAAAGAGTCGGAGATGACTGAAGTGACTTAGCATGCATGCAAAGGATTAATAGTTCAAACTGCATTTTCTGGTATTTTATGCAGGGTCTAACGCTTATTTGAGTTTTGATGTGTTGGTATGCTTTTTTTCTTTCCTCCTTACAGTGAGATTCAAGAGCCGAAGGTATCACCACCAGCTTCTAAAACCTCGGCCGCCGCACAGCTGGATGAGCTGATGGCCCATCTGTGTGAAATGCAGCGTCAGGTGAGCACGCTCTGTGACACAGCCTGCAGGGCTCATCTCTGTGGACCCCCGCCCTGCCCTCCCACTTTAGAAACCCTCCGAAGTCCTTACGGATTCTGCCGGGCTCAGTTTAACTCAGTGGATGAGCCCACTGAAGTACCGCTGATTTACAGAGTGTTGTATCTGTTTCCGGTGTTCAGCAGAACCATTCAGTTCTGTATCTCCATCTATATCTCTATCTGACTTTTTTCTGTTAGAGGTTATTGCGAAACATTGAGCACGGTTCCCTGTGGTGCACGGCAGTGGGTCCTTGGTGGTGGTCTGTTTTATATAATGTGCCCATGGTGATCCCAAAGTCCCGATTTAGCCCTCCCGCCCTTTACCCCCATGTGCGCTGAGCCGCTCCAGTCGGGTCCGACTCTGCGACCGCATGGACCGTGGCCCGCCAGCCTCCTCTGTCCACGGGATTCTCCAGGCCAGAATACTGGGGTGGTTGTCATTTCCCCCTCCAGGGATCTTCCCGACCCAGGGATGAACGCTCACCTCTTACATTCCTGCATTGGCAGGTGGTTCTTTGTCCTCAGCGGCACCTGGGAGGCCTTTGACCCCCTTGGAAACCATCCTTTTTTTTTTTTATTTTTAGTCTATGGATCTATTTCTGTTTTGTATATAAGTGCATTTGTATTGGTTTTTTTTTAGATGTCTTATCTGGACATAAAAGACTGCGATGCAGGTTCTGATCTCAAGGGCCTTGGACTGTGCTTGATAAAATGAGACATAAGACTAGGTGACATTTACTAGACTAAAAGATAGACTGTTTGCCACTAAAACTGCATAAAGTGTGGAAGGGCTGTTAAAGAGACCTCCCTGAGTGAGGTGGAGGAGACCCACGGCAAGCTGGAGCAGAGTAAGGGAGAGCAAGCGTGGCTTTGAAAGGAAGGATGAGTCCCAAGCTCTTACTGAGAGGAAATCCACCCCTCCTGGTCTCGTCTCTGGGCTTCCCTGGTGGCTTAGAGGGAAAGAATCCACCTGCAGCGCAGGAGACCCGGTTTGATCCCTGGGTCGGGAAGGTCCCCTGGAGAAGTAAATGGGAACCCACTCCAGCATTCTTGCCGGGAGAATCCCGTGGACAGAGGAGCCTGGCGGGCTCCAGTCCATGAGGTCGCAAGAGTCGGACACGACTGAGCGACTAAACCAGCACCACCATGGTGGATCAACAGTGCGATAACTTCAGGGGTACAGCAAAGTGGTTCAGCTACGTACATACACGCGTATCCTTTTCCCAGTCTTTTCCCATTTAGCTTATTACAGAATACTGTGCTAGAATTCTTAAGGTAGAGAATCCAAACATTCTGAATTGGCTGGGGTATTTCATATGCACACGTGAAGTGACTATGAAGTAATTTCAAGGCGGTGCATAAAACTGTGTGTGATTGAAGGGCAGGAATCTTATCTTTGTGGCTCACCTTTGGCTTTCCAGCGCTGTTTCTGATATATTATGTATAACCATGTTATTAGAGACACAATGAATAAATATCAGAAACAAGTTTTCTTTTTAATATTTACAGTAAAGCTGAGTGCATTCCTCATTGCATTGTATATCTGAAAAGTTGTTGTTTAGTTGCTGAATCGTGCCAACTATTTTACAACCCCGTGGACTGTAGCCCAGCAGGAGCCTTTGTCCCTGGGGTTTCCCAGTCAAGAGTACTGGAGTCGGTTGCCATTTCCTCCTCCAGGGGATCTTCCCGACTCCAGAATGGAACCTGCATCTCCTGCAGCGGCCGGCGGATTCTCTACCACTGAGCCACCAGGGAAGCCCATGTCTGAAAATACTAGGAAAAAAAATCTACATTAGCAGTTTTAATTGTGTGGTGTTTTAAAATTGATTTAGCATGTGTCTTAGTTTATTTACATTTAAAAATTTATGTTTAATAGCCATACCTTTACACTATACAAACATCCAGAGTATAACAGTGTACAGTGAAGCGTTCCCAGCCATCCAGTTCTGCCCCCTGGAGGTACTCAATATTTTCTGTTTTCCACATAATCCTTTCAGAAACATTCTGATATATACCAGCAAATAGATTTAATTGTATATATAGACACAGATACATTGCTGCATTTTTACTGAGTTACTTTCAGGCCGTTTTGATGTTAGCCTTTAGAACACTAATCTCTTGAGCATTAACTAACATTATATAATAGGAGAGGAAGGAAATGTGTCAAATGGTAAGTTTCTTGAAGGGAAATGAACATTTTGGATTAGTGAGATAGTGGGAAGTTGTCCCAGGCAGAGGCCTGAAGGCTAATGGTAACAGATCACTTTCGGGAGACGGCCAGGAGCCTGGCTGGCTTTAAACAATGGGGGCTTTTTACTGAGTAATCAGAGATGAAACCGGGAAGGTAAAGTGAGGGCAGTGGACGGAGACGCAGTGTCCGTCTGTTGCTGCAACTTCAGTGCCGGAGGCCATGGAGAAGCGCTGCAGTCCTCTGGTCCGAAGTCCCCGTAGTCTGGAAACTGGGAGTTGAGAGAGACGAGTTGGGCAACTGTTCTGTAATTTGAAGTTTTCCCTTTGAATGTTTTATCACAGCGGCACTGGAGTTTCTCTTTAATAAATCCAACTGGTCACCAAGTTTTATCTGACCACCTCTCACCTCCTTCTCCACCATCACTGGCCCAAGGCATTTCTGATCCGAGCTGTGTTGAAAGTCTCCTGCCTAACGAGCGCCTCTGATTCCACTCTTGCTTTGTCTGCACCTGATTCCTCACTCAGCTACTCCAGGGACCTTGTGAATCAGATCCTCTCCCTCTCATGCTTGAAGTGCCCTAATGGTTCCATCACCTTCAGAATAAAACCGGAGCTTTATTAAATAATAACAAATTATTTTCATTAAATAGTAAAACCGAAGCTTTATCCCGCGGGCTTTGCGTGATCATGGCCTCTTTTTCCATTGTTTTCTCCTGCCTCACTCATCCTCACTCCCTGTGTTCCAGCCCTCCTGACCTCTTTTTACTTTTTATGTGTCAGACTGTCTCACTCCTCTGGGCCGTCCTTCCCTCTAGAATGCTTTCCTCACAATTATCGATATTTCTGTGTCTCAGTACATCACTCAAATATCTGCTCAAGTACCAGCTTCTTAGCCTTCTCCGATCGCCCTCATCTGAATCCCACGCTCTGTCTTTTGCCTCAATATATGATTCATGTCTCTAACCTGACATCATATCATCTATTATTTCTTTAATTGCTTACTGTCTGTTACTCAGAGAAAATAAATTCCATGAGGGCAGACACTTGGTTAGTCTTGAGAATTGCTCTGCACCACGAGCCTAGAGCAGTGAGTGGCACAAACTAGCTGCCCAAAAAACACTGCAACATAAATGAATAAAAAGAAGATGAATTGCTGACCTGCAGTCATCATAAGAGATAAGGTATCAGCTTCCGAGGTCCAACTTCTTACTGCCAGAAGAGATTTGCAAACAGGAAGACTAGTCAGATTTCATTCAGCCTGAGGAACTTAGAATGAAAGGGAGATGAAAGCATTTTTTTTTTTTTTTTTTTGGTGTTGCAATGTTAGATTTTTCCAGCGCCTTGGAGGAAGTTCAGGGAAAGACTAAGACATAGTGCAGAAGATGCTAATGAGGATGACTCTCTTGACGGTTCTCTTCTTGGTGCAGGTTACAGTGAAAGCAGATGCCAGCAAGAAACCCGTATCTGACGAGCAGGATCACAAGGCCTCCCTGGACTCCATGCTGGGGGGCTTGCAGCAGGACTTGCAGAACCTGGGAATTGCCACAGTGCTCAAGGGCCACTGTGCCTCCTGCAAGAAACCGATCGCTGGAAAGGTGGGATGGGCCAGGACATGGATCCTACAGCCTTCCGTGTCTGTGTGTCGGTCTCCATCCTCCAAGGCCTGCTCTTTCTTCTCGTAATCCAGGACAGTTTAGTAATACCGATCCTTTACAGTGCTCCAGGCGTGGACTAAGCACCGTACAAGTCTTCTTTTATTTAGTGGCTGCATTATCCCTTCAGTCCTGCATTGGGAAGATCCCCTGGAGACGGGCATGGCAACCCACTCCAGTATTCTTGCCTGGAGAATCCCCATGAACAGAGGAACCTGGTGGGCTACAGTCCATGGGGTCGCAAAGAGTCGGATACAACTGAGCGACTGAGTGTACACACACAGACACACAGCCCTTCAGTGGTCACAAGCTCTTTGTAAAGTGAGGAAACTGAGGGCCCAGGGTCATTAACTGACACAGCCAAGGTCTAGTAAGAGGTCGATGTGAGATCCAAATCCGGGAGCTTCTGGCTTGAGAGTTTGAGCTCGTAACCGTTTTCCTCTACTACCTTATGGAGAATAACTTTCCCTCTGCTCCCTCGGTTCAAATCTTCCCAGTGCAAAGTGACTGATTATGACTTTCAGCCACTCCCAGCATCATAGCATGACCACAAATTCCTGCTTGGGCACCATCCTTCATCCAAGGCATTATAAAGGGCATTGAGACCTGACTTTCCACAGGGTGTGAGATGAGGTGTCCAGATCAGAGGAATAAAAACTGTCATTGGTCTTCTCCTGTTCCCGGGATCCCTTCCAGGCCAAGCGTGTCATCCGTCACCACTACGCTCTATTTCGTGTCTGTAATTTTCTGGGGCAGTATAGCGGAATGAGCATTTATTGAGTCGGAACAGTGGACTCCATGCCATTATCCGTGAATTACAGACCACAGGTGGAGAAGGGAATGGCAGCCCACTCCAGTACTCTTGCCTGGAGAATCCCAGGGACAGAGGAGCCTGGTGGGCTGCAGTCCATGGGGTCACAAAGAGTCGGGCACGACTGAGCGACATACCCAGGGACCACAGGCCGCGTGAGTGCACCCGAGGTCTTGGCCTCAGTGCGGCATAACTGCAGGGGTGTCGTTTCCATGGATGCTGTTGAAAGGGCACGCCCCAGAGTCGCGCCCGCTGCGGTCCCCCAGGTGCCAGGCCCCCACGCCAGGCTTGCTTCACCCTGCAGGTGATCCACGCGCTGGGGCAGGCCTGGCATCCCGAGCACTTCGTGTGTGCCCACTGTAAGGGGGAGATCGGCTCCAGCCCCTTCTTCGAGCGGAGCGGCCTGGCCTACTGCGCCGAGGACTACCACCGCCTCTTCTCTCCGCGCTGCGCCTACTGCGCCGCCCCCATCCTGGACGTGAGTGAGCCCCCGCCCCCGCCTTCGCGCAGCTTTTGTTTCACAGCTCCGCGGCCTCCTAATCGCGCTCCCCGTTGCTTTTCCAGAAAGTGCTGACGGCCATGAACCAAACCTGGCACCCGGAGCACTTCTTCTGCGCTCACTGTGGAGAGGTGTTCGGTGAAGAAGGTACGGCCCGGTGGTTACAAGAGCACCAGCGGGGCTTTTCGCTGATCTTCTCAGCTGGTCCTGCTTCCTGCCTCGACCACCCAGGTGCCCGTTTCGGTACCAAGCGCCATCCCTTCCTACCTGATCTGACATTGATACCTTTTGCTTAAATGAAAATTTTAAATCAAAGTCATACAAATGCATAGTTTAAAATGCAAATACTACGCCAAGAGCAATAGTAAAAAAGAACACTCCCTTGCGTTCCCTTTTCCCACCCCCAAGTCCAGTTCTCCTCTCTAAATATTTTAGCTTCTTCTATTATTTACTTGTGGGGCTTCCCAGGTGGCGCTAGTGGTAAAGAACCTGCCTGCAGGTTGCATCGCTGGGTGGGGAAGATCCCCTGGAGGAGGGCATGGCACCCCACTCCAGTGTTCTTGCCTGGAGAACCCCATGGACAGAGGAGCCTGGCGGGCTACAGTCCACGGGGTCGCAGAGAGTCGGACAGGACTGAGCGATGAAGCACGGCACAGCATTTACTTGTATATTTTGAATAGTATGTTCCTCTATGTTGATTTTTTGTCCAATTTTAGCCATTACACGGTAACGTTCTACCAAGAGAGATAAGGATTTAGAAATGCTCTTACTCCTCCACCCACCCCCAACATAATTCCCCTCCCCTATTCTCTCGGTTATAGTTAGGTCGTAATTATATAACTCAGATGAGTATTTGATGTGTACATGTTGACAGTCACATAAATATTGCTCACAATTGAGTCATGTAACAAACTGTGATATAGTACAGTGTGGATTTGGGGGTTCGTCTGCCTGGTTCAAATCTGGGCTGTGGTATTTATTAGCCATGTGATGTTTAAGTTATTTGACCTTCTTTGGAGCTCACTTCCCTCATGAGTAAAATGGACCTAATAATAATGCTTACTTTAGGACTTCCCTCGTGGTCCAGTGGTTAAGATTCTATGCTTCCAATGCAGGGGGTGTGGGTTCGATCCCGGTTGGGAATCTAAGCTCTCACATACCATGTGGCACGACCAAAAAGATTTTTTTTTGAAGTAAGAAAAAATGATGTTTACTGTATAGGGTCATTATGAGGATTTTAAGAGACAATATCAGTGTAGTGTTTGCAATGGTGCCTGGCACGTGAAGACTGGTAATGAAGATGATGATCATTGCGTTGGTGTCCTTTTCATACACATGTGTTATTTACTGAAATTAACATCTGGATCCCTTTTCCATTCGCTTAATTCTTATTGTAATTATCACAAATTTATCTGACAGCTGCTAAATCCTTCTCAAAATGGTCATCCACTTCTGGTAATACATCAGTTCCATTCGTTTTATGTTTTCTTTTTTTCTTGGAGACATCCGTCCAGGAAACTTTCATCCTGCTCCAGCCTGCCTGCTAAGAAACAATACTTTATCTCAGGAATCCCTTGTACTAAATCCCTTCCTCCGTCTTTGAATATGTATTACTGCTTTTATTTTGGTGGAGCACAGCCTCCAGTAGCTCCTGGTAAAAGCTTTGAAACCTTGAGCATCTGAAAATATCTTGTCTCCCTGAAGTGTCCTGGACGTGGAATTCTAGGTAGAAGCTACTTCCCTTATCACTCTGAAGACATTTTGCCACTGTCTTCTAGCCTCCATGGCTGAAAGTTTCTTTTATTCAGATTTTGTTCTTCTTCCTGACACTTTCTACCTGACCTGTTTCACCCTTGTTGCGGGCTGTTTGCTCCCTTCTGTTTTCTGCGTTGTCTTGATTTTTTTTTTTCCTGACTTCTTCTTTTTATGTTTGTTTTGAACCAATATGACTCATATATGAAAGTAGAACGCTTCTTTTTCTTTTCCTGTGCTTCTTTTTCTTTTCCTGTCCTTTTAGAATTAATTCACGGGGAAAGTTTTCTTCTAAATAAAAATTTGAGGCAGTCTTATGTCTTTTTTGATTATTCTTAATGAACTACTCTAAATAGAAAATCAATTTAAGACACAAAACACAAATCCAAGTCCTTAGGTAATTCGTTCTGTGTGATAACTAAAGCCTCCAACTTATTTAAAGTGACAGGTACTCTCTCCCCTGGTGGGCCCTTTAAGCTGCAGAAGGCCGGGGAAGCGGGCTAAGGCCAGTGATTGGTCCTTTCCTGCTTTTATTCTCACACCCATTGCTAATCTCCACAGCTGACCCCTCCAGGGTAGAATCAGGGGTGGACGGGTTTAGCCTGGAGGGCAGAAAAGCTCTAAGTTGTCTCATTTACTTTGACCTCTCTGGGCTTGGCATATAATTAACTCCGACTTTCTTGTTGTTGTGGAGTCGCTAAGTCGTGTCCGACTCTTTTGCGATCCTTTGGACTGTAGCCCACCAGGCTCCTCTGTCCATGGGGTTTTCCAGGCAAGAATACTGGAGTGGGTAGCCACTTCCTTCTCCAGGGGATCTTCCAGACCCAGGGATTGAACCCGGGGCTCCTGCAATGCAGGGATATGCTTTACCGTCTGAGCCGCCGGGGAAGCTGGCTCGAATGACTGCACTTAATTTCAGGTGCCTCGCTCCATTCAGTGGCCCTAGGCCCTTTAACCAGACTCTCAGCTGTGGGTGTTTTCCGAGGATGAGTCAGATAGCACCAACTGTACCCCACGCCTGGCGGGCACCCAGCTCTCGGAGTGGTTCCACTGCAGCCCCTCTCTTGACTTGAGGTTCCCCGGGACCGCACCTCACGCCCCTCGGCGATGGTGGGGCGTGCACAGCACAGCTTTCTCAGAGAAACCCCTGTCTCAGCTTCCCTTTCTCTTTGCTGATCTTCAGTCGCTCAGTCCTGTCCACTCTCTGGGGCCCCATGGACCGCAGCACGCCAGGCCTCGCTGTCCTTCACCATCTCCCGGAATTTGCTCAAAGTCTTGTCCATCCGGGTTGGTGATGCCCTCCAGCCATCTCGTCATCCATCTCCCCTTCTCCTCTTGCCCTCAATCTTTCCCATCAGGGAAAAGATCCTTTCTCTTTACCTGTTTTATATCCTTGGTGTAAGTGAAGAGTCCAAGGTTTGTGCAGATTTGTGCAGCTAGATAACTGTCTACTTTGAGGGACGTCTTGCCACCCACTTTGAACTTTGACATCTATCACATCTTGATGCCCCCCATCCCGTTGCATTGGTCTTTGCCAAGTGCTGCTGGCCTTTGCTTGCCCATTCTTTATTTAAGAATGAATGAGACACTTTAATGCTAACCAGAAGCTCTGTGGGTGAGGCAGAATGTGCTGACTGGTGGGCTGGTACTCAGGGAGGGTGCTGCAGGACCCTCGAATATTAATATTTTAGGTCTTCTGCCTTGAATAAATTTTACCAAAGAGCTGTACTCTCTGTCAGCTTTACAAAAATTAGTAAAAGGGATTAGGGGATGGGGTTTTTACCATTCAGTATGCCAACTTTTATTTAATTCCCATTTTCTACTAAAAAACACAGAACTTTAATTCATCAGGCTTCCCCGGTGGCTCAGAGAGTAATGGCTCTGAGCTGCCCTGTGGCTCTACCTGCAATGAGGAGACCCGGGTTTGGTCCCTGGGTCAGGAAGATCCCCTGTAGAAGGGAACGGCAACCCACTCCAGTGATCTTGCCAAGAGAATCCATGGACAGAGAAGCCTGACCGGCTATAGTCCATAGAGTTGCAAAGAGTTGGACAGGGCTGAGCGACTAATACTTTTAGTAGAAAGCTTGACTTCTTTTCTTATAATAAATGTCCAGTATCCCTGAACACTGAGACCCTCTGACTTGAAATTTACAGAAGTAATCATTGCATCTTATGGTTCGGATGGGGAATCTGATTTTCTGACAGTTCTTCAGACTTTCAACCAATCCTGCTTCCAGCCTTGAAGACTATTTTATGAATTTAAAATAAGCTGAGCCTGAGCTCCTTTGATGTTTGGAGCTCAGGATGGTTGAGGGTTTTTTGGCCATGCTACTCAGCATGGGGAATGTGGGATCTCCGTTCCCTGACTAAGGATCAGACCCATGCCCCCTGCAGTGGAAGTGCAAAGTGTTTACCACTGGACCACCAGCAAGCCCCAGGATGGCTTCAGTTTTACCAGCGTCTCCCTCTTTCATTATCTAGGTTTCAGATTTTTGCTGTTGTTGTTTGTTTATTTTGTTTTGTTTCTGCCAAGCTAGATGCCATTCTAATAGCTAATTTAAATTTTAGACGATTTTGATATTTCACCTGTGATATGGTCTTCCCTTTTCTCTTTTTCCCCATGAATCTTTCTGTTTTAAATAATTCTTTACCTATTGTGATAGTGATGTTTCAAGAGGGTATGAAGATAAGCCCCATGTTATGCTAGTTCTCCTGAAACTACTGGTCTTCAGTATCAGGCAGGTTAACATGTATGTGTGCTAAGTTGCTTCAGTCGGGTCCAACTCTCTGTGATGCCATGGACTCCAGCCTTCCAGGCTCCTCTGTTCATGGAATTCTCCAGGCAAGAATGCTGAAGTGGGTTGCCCTGCCCTCCTCTAGGGATGGAACCCGGCCCAGGGATCAAACCCACATCTCTCATGCCTCCTGCATTGGCAGGAGGCTTCTTTACCACTAGTGCCACCTGGGAAACCCTGTGTATATTCCTAACTATTATTCATTTAATCCCCACCACAACTTTGGGAGAATAATTTTATCAAGTATTGGAAGAACTGAGCATCAGCGAGGTAAAGTCATTTTCTTTTTTTTTTTGAAGTCATGCAGCTAGAAAATCAAAGAACTGGAATTTAGACTCAGGTCTCATTTCTGCAAGTTCCATGTTTTTTTCTGCACCATTGTAACTGCCCCTTGATGGAGACTGGATCCCTCTTCTGCTGTTGGGTCTCTTTACTTTCTTGGCACAAACATGGTGCAGTTTATTTGAAGACAGACCTGGGTAGAGTTGCACTGATAAAATCCACTAGCAAAGTGCTTTGTAGTCATTTGCTTGCTCACTGAAGCTTGCTCAGTGCTTTTCACAAATCATTAGGTCTTTCATTTTTAGATTGCACTTTAGTTAAGCAGCATTTTTCATTGAGATTTAATCTAAGTCATGGTCAATTTATATAGCACTGGTTGCCAAAGAAGTCTGAGGGTTTGTTGGGTAAAAGAGTCAGCAAGTGAATACTGCCCGCGGATAATTATGATGTGGAAGGTGCCTGAGAGCAGGCAACAATGCATACATATTTCAAGAAGAGACATAAGTTAGACACAAAAGAACAATACCCTACCATAGGATAACCAGGAAGTGCCATGAAGGTAGCTAGTTCATATTGTTTTTGGCTTGGGCCCCTTCTAACTAGACAAGGCTAATTTGGTCATTTATGACTTTATATAATTAATATGAAGCCACGCTTAAAGCATATTTATTGAGGTAAGTGACAAAAAAGGCCCTTTGCTAAGCAGAAGCTCCTCTTGGGTTGTATGTTTGCTTTCATCCGTTGTTTTCTGTAAATGCGCCTCTTGCCATATGGTTAGTCCATTAATTAGGTGGCATCCTGCCTGGCCCCAAGTCACATAGTCACACACGAAGTTTCTGTAATGACTGTGCAACCGCTGAGCCTCCTGGGAAATTAAATTCATCTGCATCTTTGTTTCAGTTCAGAGGATTCCTCTCTAAGGCTCACACCGCTAAGCACACCAGCCCTTGGCATCCTCCCACAGGGGCCGGGTCCCCAGTGCCGGTGTCTTTCTCTTTAACTGTTCATTATCCAGGCCATGCAGGTGCCCCCTAATTTCCCAAGTGGCTAGGAGCCTCACCAGGGTACAAACACCCTTCTTCTCTCAAAGGTACTTTTGCAAATTGTTAGTGTTTCTTATCCGTCCTCCAGAGTAATTGGCCCCGGAGAGAGCCTCCAGGAAAGTTAAGTGCTGAAACTTTCTCAATTTGTTGGATTACTCACTGCAGGGGTATCACAGCAAGTTGGGCTGATTGCTTTGGAGTCCTCTCCTGGGGCTCACCTGAGCTGAAACAGAGGCTGTTACTTCCCTGCTGTGTCATGCTTGAGACCAGCTGCCCTGTAAATGCCTAGACGGGGGTCATTCCTAGGGCAGTCGGCCTGTCTCACAATTTTCTCAAGTAACACCTACTTCTAGGCAAGCTCAGTTCTACCCCATTTGTTTTATGAGACACCAGCATCAGCTTGGGGCCTTGTCACGAATGCAGAGTTTCCAGCCCCAACCCCGACCTACTGAATCAGAAGCAGTGGGTGGGGTGGGGCCACGCAGTCAGTGTGTTGACCAGCTCTCCAGGTGACAGATGTGTGCTATAGGCGTGTGCCTCAGAAGCAAGAAGATGGTTGTGGGTGTTGGTTTGCTTGGCTTCCCCTGATGGCTCAGCAGGGGAAGAATCGGTCTGCAATGCAGGTGACACAGGAAGCGCGGGTTCGATCCCTGGGTCGGGAGGATCTCCTGGAGGAGGAAATGGCACCCCACTCCAGTATTCTTGCCTGGAAAATCCCACGGACAGAGGAGCCTGGTGGACTACAGTCCAAAGGGTCGCAGAGAGTCGGGCATGACTGAAGTGACTTAGCATGACCACTTTCAGTTGTCCTTGAGCAGACTCTAGACGTTTTTTGACAAAGAGAATAACTGAGCTCTTCTTTGTCTCAGAGGCAGAGAAGAAGGACACAGGACAGCTTAAAAAATTACTGGTTTACGTTCTTAGATCTGGAGGCCTCAGAAATCGATCGAATCGTCTGCTTTTTGAAGAAAGCGTAGTTGAACAAGGCAAGGCATATGACAAAATGACCCGAGGTTATGGGCCACGCAGCTGCACGATTTGGGCTTGAACCCCCGGCTCCTCCCATTACCTTTTTTGGCTCTGGTTGCTACTGTCAAAGTGTGTTTCTAGAAATAATGTTTCTTGTGTTTTGCTCACATGCTGTTTGAGTGGGGCACAGTTAGAGCGCTCTCCTAGTTACTGAATTATTCGGTTATGATATTTGAGCTCAACTGATACTTGCAATTCCCATGGAGAGATCAAGATGACAATGCGTTTAAGGTCAGGGACGTGACATCCAAGTTAGACTTTGAAGTTAGGCCTAGATTTGAATCAGTTCCTCCCCCGCCTAGTTGGTTATTTGTAATTTTGCTGAGCTTCCCTTTTCTCCCTTGTAAAATGGGAGGGTTGCTATGAAGAGTCTAATTTCGACCTAGTCCTGCAGGGGGAACCCTCAGTTGGAACCAGTAAAACAGTAGGCGCTGCAAAAATGGGATTGCTGCTGGTCCTCTTTGTTTTAGGTGGAATCTCCTTGTAAATGCTAAGGAGAGTTTCTTCTAGAAAAGTTTACCTGTTTATACATGTTCTAGTTAGTCTTGATGCGGGGCAACCGTCTTCTGAAGCCACTGGTCTCAGCCTCGCTGTTGTAGTGTTGTTCACAGGTCTGCTGATTCGATGCATCTTTTTTGAGCAGCTTCTGTGTATGTATCAGGTACTATTCTAGGAACTAGGGAGACAGTAACAGAAAACAAAGTCCCTGCGCGCGTGGTGTGTATGCTCTAGTGAGAAAGACAGATAGTAATCAAACTAGCCAACTGACTAACTTCTTTGTACCTTAGGAGAGAGGGTGAGGGAGAGGAACAGGGTTCTACTTGAAATAAAGTGGTCTAGCTGTTGTTCCCTTAAGCAGACCACTGAGTTAAGGTAAGAACCAAACCATCTGGGTGTCTTAGGAAATGATTTTTAAAGCAGAGGGAATATATCACACGAGTAAGTGCTTGAGGATGAATCAGTTTATTATATTTTTCTTTTTTTTTTAAATGTGAAGACAATAAGACTTTGCATAAAATTTTATTTGTAATCTATTAACTTCTTGACCTAGTGCAACAAAAAATTTGTCTTACCAATATTTTTCTACATTTATTAATATTTATGTATATATAAAAGTTACAGTATACCTGAAATTCCTTTTTTTCCACTTAAGCGTTTTCCCATGTTGTTTAATAGTTCTATAATAATTTTAATAATATCAGTTATTCCATCAGGGCTTCATGTAGACAAATTTTAAAAGATTATATGCCTGAAGATGTTTACTAAAGCATTATTGATAGTTCCAAATACTGAAAACAACTAAATGTATTTGTAACAGTATATTTAGATTGCTTCTATTGTCTGAGTAGAGCTGTAATGACTATCTTTAAACATAGAATTTTCTTCTATTATTTATGTAGATTAATTTCTAGGATTGAGATATTTATATATTTTAAAAATATTGATACACATTATCAAATGACTTTCTAAAAGAATAATGGAATAGTAACATTTATCTTTGTCACTAGGAATATAAAAATATGTGAATACCTCCATATGCTTTGCAGCATTGAGTATATATTTATTTAACACTGTTTTTACTACTTACCTAATTAGAAATTAAACTACTAATTAGCAAAACTTGGAACTTCAATAGTTTCTTTTATGTTTCATTCCTAATCATCATGTTGAACACAGTACCCCTAAAAGTATTTCTTCTTGGCCTAGTTGTCTATTTGTGAAGCAGACTTATTTCAAAGATTTTTAAAAGCAGTCACCATGGGTTTCGTATCTCGCATCATCTGGACACAGAATCTTTACGAGCCAGGGGTTTTCTAATCTGCATCTAACAGTGAACATTTCAAGTATTAAAATGAAAGCACTTATACCTCAATACATCTATTTTTAAGCTTTTTATTATGGAAATTTCAATAAATACCAACATTTTGCCAAACAAATTTCCTGTAACCACTACTAAACCACCTAGCCTTTTCTTTTGAGGGAATAATTTAAAAGCAAATCCTAAAATATCATATCATCTCACCATTAAATACTTCAGCACACGTCATCTCCAACAGATAAACACCCTTCGTACTTCACAAAATTAATAGTTCCTTATTTTCATTTAAAACCCACATCCCAATTTCTAAAGTTTCTAGATGGTGTTATTCAGTTGCTTTGTTTGAATCAGGATCCAAGCAAGATCCTTTATGTACTGCCTTTGACTGCTTTATCCCTCAAAATTTTGAGTTCTGTAACAATCCTCTCTTCCTCACTTTTTTGTAGCATTGATTCATTAAGAAACTGGAACCTATGTTCTGTAAAATGTCCCATATTCTTGATTTGACTGGCTACTGACTCATGATGAAGTTTACATTATTTGGTCTATCTTCATCTTACCCCGCCTTCCCCTGTAGTTTTTGTAAATTGTTAATTTAGACCTAGAGACTTGATTCAGTTTAGGTTTAGTATTTAGGGGAGAATAGGTCATAGATACTGGCTGCTATGTACTTGTTGAGTCATGTCTAGAGGTATGTAATGACTGGTTGACCTACTTTTGAAAAATGAAAGTGTTGCTTGCTCAGTCCTGTCTGACTCTTTATGACCCCTTGGACTGTAGCCCGCTAAGCTCCTCTGACCATGGCATTCTCCAGGCAAGAATACTGGAGTGGGTTGTTATTCCCTTCTCCAGGGGATCTTCCTGACCCAGGGATCGAACCCAGGTTTCCTTTATTGCAGGCGAATTCTTTACCGTCTCAGCCAGGGACGCCTGACCTGCTTTCACTGATGCTAAGACTGACCACTGGCTGCAAGCAGTGTCAGCAAGCAGTGTCAGCCTCACCCCTCCATTCTCAAGCTCCCTGTTGACGAGCATTGCCTATCACCAGTGATCTCAGTTGTAAAATGGTGACTTTTCCATCACTCTATCAGCACTTATTAGATGGGATTATATAAACAGTAACACTTCATCATTAACTATTTAGTTATCTTGAAATACATCTCATACAGGAAAACTGAAAAAATGTTTTACTATGAATAAATGGTTTTACCATGAATAAATGCTTTTATAACCTTATTGAAAAAAGTTTAAAAGATTTTTGTAGCTCTTTTTAGAATACAGCCTGTGTATAAATAAATTATACAGTCAACAAACTGTGTTTTAAAGCCATTGAATGAATTACTGCCTTCTTTAGTCATGTTATCAATTTGATGTATGGTTAATTTGCTAAAACTTGATTAAAATTTTAGAGATTGATTTTTCTTTTTTTTTTTTACATTTTATAAAACAATAATTGAAATCATATATCCAGTTTGGAACTCCTTGATTTAGTTATATTTTTCTGATACATGATTAGCAAATATTTTCCTCAGTTTCTCTTTGTCTTTGTCTTTGCTGATCCTTTTTGGTAAGTCATTCCTATATATTTTTAATGTAGCTCAATTTATTAATCTTTAGCTTCCTTTTGAAATGTGAGCCAATTTTATCACAGTTTTCTATTCCCCAGTTAAAGAGGAACCCATCCATTAGAAAACCGCATTCTTTGTCTCTTTGGGGCTGTGCTGGGCCTGCTCACCGCGAGGGCGGCTCTCCAGCTTTGGCAGGCGGGCTCCTCCCTAACCTCGGGGCGCGGGCTCCTCCCTGCAGCGGCTTCTCCTGTCCTGGGAGACGGGCTCGAGGGCGCTGAGGCTCCAGTAGCCGCAGCCCCGGGTTGTGGCACACGGGCTCGTTCGTTCCGTGACGCGTGGGATCTTCCCAGACCAGGGCTCGAACCGTGTCTCCTGCCTTGGCAGCTGCAGTGTTTACACTGAGCCACCGAGGAAGCCCCCATCCGTTTCTAATTCACCTGTTTGTATGGTTTGAATTATTACATTGGATTTTGCACCAATTTGGAAATTTTTATTTAATATTGCTTTCTTTTTAAATATTAGGCACTTTTCTCCCCGCCCCCCCCCGAGATACTGTTTTAGATACTGGGGATTATAAAGTGACCAGACCAAAAATACTTAGTTTCTTTCAGAGCAAACATTCCAGTGAGAGAGAAAAGGCAATGAAAAAAAGATGCAGAGATAGATACAGGCTGCAGAGGTTCTGTCTGATTCGAGGACCTTCGAGCTGATTTCTGAAACGCGAGGCGGGGCTCGCCATATCAAGGCCTGGGAATGCAGAGGCCGATGGAATACTTAGTGCAGAGGCGCTGAGGAGGAGTAGACCTCAACGCTTATTCAATGCTTGCCCAAATCAGGCAGGCTCCCCTGGTGGCTTAGTGGTAAAGAGGAGACGTGGGTTCGATCCCTGGGTCAGGAAGATGCCCTGGAGAAGGAAATGGCAGCCCACTCCAGTATTCTTGCCTGGAGAATCCCATGGACAGAGGAGCCTGGTGGGCTACAGCTCATGGAATTGCAAAGTCTCAGGCACCATCTGGTGACAGAACACACAACAAGCGTGAACCAGGCCCGACTGAGAAATCGCTGCACTGTCTCGTGGGTTTCTTCTAACAGGCCTTTGACGTAGGTGTCTGGTAGCACATCCTGAACGTGGGAGAGTTTACGTCATTGCCCTCTTCTCCGTCTCTAACTTGGTTTAAGGTCTCAAACCGCAAGAGCAAACCCTTGCTTCCCCTCTCTCCAGGCTTTCACGAGAAGGACAAGAAGCCGTATTGCCGGAAGGACTTCCTGGGCATGTTCGCACCCAGGTGTGGCGGCTGCAACCGGCCAGTGCTGGAAAACTACCTTTCGGCCATGGGCACCGTCTGGCATCCAGAGTGCTTCGTGTGCAGGGTGGGCCTACTCCCTTGTCTTCTGCGTTTCGGGAGAGGCAGGGGTCTCCTTTCTGGGGTGCAGCTGGTAAGAGGGTTCACAGCTCAGGGCGAGAGTTTGACAGGGGCTTCTTAAAAGAAATACAAGTATTTCTCGGCCATGAGAAGGATGAAATAATGCCATTTGCAGCCACATGGGTGGGCCTAGAGATCGTCTTACTGAGTGAAGTCAGGCAGAGAAGGAGAAGTACACGTTGTGACATCCGTCTGTGCGGAGTCTAAAGAGAAACAGGCTGCCGTCCATGGGGTCACAAAGAGTCGGGCACAACTTAGCAACTGAACAACAACAGAAGCAATGAATTTATTTACAAAGCAGAAACAAACTCACAGACTTAGTGAATTTATGCTTGCCGAGGAGGTGGGGAGGGTGAGCAGGAGGGAAAGTTAGGGAGTCTGGGATGGATATGTACACCCTGCTATGCTGAAAAGGGATAACCAACAGGGACCTACCGGATCGCACGGGGAACTCTGCTCAGGGCTACGTGGCAGCCTGGATGGGAGGGGAGTTTGGGAGAAAATGGATACATGTTTATGTGTGGTTGCGTTCCTTTGCCGTCTACCTGACACCATCACCGTCTTGTTCATCGGCTGTGCTCCAATACAAAATTAAAAGTTTCTTTGGAAAAAGAAACACGAAACACCCCATCCGCATGGGCATTTGCTCCTCTGGTTTGCAGAGGGGCGATATTCTAACCTCTGTGTGTCCACTGGTGGGAAACCGGCAGGGATTTCCCGGCTGAAATCTTGCTGATACTTTCCTTCTTGACATCTGCACTCCTCGTCTTTCTCTCCCCCCACCTCCCAGGACTGCTTTAGCGGTTTCTCTACCGGCTCCTTCTTCGAACTGGACGGGCTCCCCTTCTGTGAGCTGCACTACCATCAGCGCCGGGGGACCCTCTGCCGCGGGTGTGGGCAGCCCATCACGGGCCGCTGCGTCAGCGCCATGGGCCACAAGTTCCACCCCGAGCACTTCGTGTGCGCCTTCTGCCTGACGCAGCTGTCCAAGGGGGTCTTCAAGGAGCAGAACGACAAGACCTACTGTCACGCCTGCTTCAGCAAGCTCTTCCCCGTGTGACCTCAGCTGAACCCACACGCGCCCTCTTCCGATCTGCGTGAAAATTGAAGCCAAGAGAGGCAAGCGTACATTTCTAGTTCCTGACTTTCTGCTCAGTAGGCTTAGAGAGAAAGCCAAGGTGATGGACAAGGAAGGGAGCGTCTAGAGGTGACGTGGCTAGGCTTGAAGTTTTGATCTCAAGCCTTTTTTTTTTTTTTTTTTTTAAACAATGCAGTTGAATTTTGATCTGGGGCCTGCTATCTAGGGCCTCGGCAGGTGTATTTTCACATGCACGCATCCGTTCCACTCCTGCCCTCCTCAGCTCCCTCCACTTTCACCTCTATTGATGGTCCTGCAGATCCATCTTCTCTGCTTGGCCTTAGGAACTGGGTCTCTTCAGCTACCCCCGTTTCCCTGTGGCTGACTTTCCCACAGTCACTGCTGCGGGCTTTGTTCCTGCTTTTTTTAATAGGAGGATGATTGCTTTACAACACTGTGCTGGTCACGGTAGGGCTTTATTCTTGCTGTTAGGCATCATGTGTCACTCTTAAGTTCCTTGTCTTTCCCTTCAGTGTATTTCTCCTTTTCAAGAGAAAGTAGATTTTAACTGGAAAACTTTGAATCCTGACATCACTGATAAATAAAGGAACTTGTGGTTTTAATGACTCAGTGTCATATTAGTTTGATAAATTTTCTGCTTCCCAAGTTATATACTAGACACAATGTGCAATTAAGTGTGTATCATACCCCTTGTTTACTTCCATACAATGGGCCCTTTTCTTTAAATCAGAAGAAATGAAAAGGAGGGACTCCTAGTCATTGACTTTTAATTTAGGCCTGTAGCTTTCACTTTATTTTTTTGCACTTAAGTGATTGATTAAAAGATGGCAAAGCTTCTTAAATTTTTTTTTCATTGCTTTGTTTACATTTGTAGGAAAACAGTTTCCACTGGGCTGTTGTGAATTCATATTTGCCTGTGCATGCATATCTCCAAACTCATAAAGTTGTATGTATTTGTTCAATTTTCTTGTATATCAACTATATCTCAATAAAGCTATTTTAAAAAGTGAAATGTGCATCTTTCTTCGACTTCACAGTTGTCACATGAAAACAAGCAGGATGGCTGTTCTTAGAGCATCTCTGAAGAAGGATGCTTTAAACCTCATTTCACCATTTTTCAGTTTGGATTAGGAAGTCCAACCCCTCCCCCCCCCCCCCCCCCCCCCCCGCAAAAAAAAACAACTCCACTTAGTTATTTGTTCCTCTGAAAAATCTTATGAGTAAACGTGTAGAAAAGCTTGTCAGACTATTCAAGAGTCTGACTTTCTCAAGTTCTTCCTCAAGTCAATTTTAAAAGGAGTCATGCTTCCTCAAAAGAAATCTTGATACACTCTGTAACGTATCTCTCTTACCATGATATTAAAAATAAACGTATAATTATTTGTTATGAAAAAATTTTAAATCACTGAGGAAATCCCCTTCCCTGGAAGTATTTTTTAAAAATAGGACTGAATTTTTAAAATAGACGGAAGTCTTTAGAGTATTAATATGGGGACAGAACTTCTAGGAGGGCAGAAATGGATGAAATGATTCTTGCCAAGCTTTATCCTATTGCCCTTCTTTATTGGAGTGAATGATAAGGGGGATTTGAGGGTTAAAAGGAAGTGGTGACAGTGACATTCAACAAAATAGGAACTCCAAATGCACCCCAGCTGTGAGGGAGGCTGATGAGACAGGGAGCCAGCTGGCCTTTCGTCCTATTTCGCTGGCTGAGTACCAGACTAAGCAAAATACATGTTCCGTTTCTAAACATCCTGTTGACTGCATATGACTCTGTGATGGTGTTTGCAGGTGTTAATATGGCAGGGTTCATGGTTGGTTTGGGGTTTGACAAAAGCAACTTGGGGTTTTAACCAGAAAGAATGTTCAGGTGGTAACTTTTTTTTTTTAAGGATTGGCTATTTTGAGATTTCTGTAGAACCTATGTATTTAAAAATGTCAAAGAAAAACCACAGTTTACTAAGGTGAAATTAAGAAGTGAAAATTTTTATTTTCATAATGAAAGTGGTTTTATATTTGTCCAAAAGGGGATTCTGTCTTCTGGACTAATGTTTTAGCAACAAGGAAACCACTCAAAAGTTAAAAGTTCTCCTTTTTAAAAAAGTTAATACTTCTCTCATACTGATATGTACCTGTTTACTCAGTTCTGAGTAACTTGTAGGTTTTATTTTATTAATTAAAATTTTTTTTTTGGCTGTGCCACGTGGTTTGCAGGACCTTCATTCCCCAACCAGGGATTGAACCCAAGCCTCCTGCAGTGAAAGTGCAGAGTCTTAACCACCAGACTGCCAGGGACGTCTCCAAAATTTTGTTTTTATTTTTTGGCCATGCCATGCAGCATGCAGAATCTCTGTTTTCTGACCAGGGATTGAACCTGTACCTCCTGCAGTGGAAGCATGGAGTCTTAGCCACTGAACTGCCAGCGAAGTCCCCTTATAGCGTCTAAAAAATAAAACCTACTCTCAAAAGACAACGTTTTTCCTACCCATGAGGATATATATTTTTATAGAAGAATGTGCCATTGATTGAGAACTCTGTTGTCAAGGAGGAATCACCCAGTTTGGCCAATGGTCCTTTGGAATAGAGTCCTCCAAGGTGATCCTTAGACAAAGACAACAATCACTTTTCCTACGAGTTCTAGCAGGTGAACTTGTAGGATGGCTGCTGGGCATAAGCTCCCTGTTTGTGACCAGGGGAGGGAGACAGAGCGCTTTTCTCTAGCTTTGCAAGCAAAAGTCCTGAGATTCATCCTAACGGCACTAGCTTAGACCACATTAAAAAACAAACAAAAAAATCACTCAGCCATCTCTGACTCTGCAACCTCAAGAACTGTGGCCCGCCAGGCTCCTCTGTCCATGGGATTTCTCAGGCAAGAATGCTCGAGTGGGTGGTCTTTCCCTTTTCCGGGGCCTGGGGGTGGGGTGGGGGTGGGGTCTTCCCAACCCAGGGACTGAACCCGTGTCTCCTCCATTACTCTCAGATTCTTTACTGCCTGGGCCACCAGGGAAGCCCGCATAGCCACAGTGACTTTTGCTGGGGGAACTGTGCTATGCAGCCCGCCTTAAACCAAGCTAGATCATTTCCAGAGTTACGGTCAGGACTAAGTTTTTAAAAACACAAGGGCCCTGTGCAGGAGATGTGGATACTTAAAAAATCTGGGGACTGGCCAAAAGAGGTCAATGAATCTTGACTCTGTATGAGTATATATGTTCAAGAGCAGAAGAGTTTCAAGGTAATACAGAAGGTAACCAAGCAGATCTTTCCGGTGCCCTGAGGGGACATGCCCGAGAACTTCACAGAACATAAAAGTGGAGGGGAGCCCGGAGTGAGGATGTGAGGGAAACACGCGGCGGATACTGACCTTCCTTGGGGCCCGGGTGGGAGGCAGGGGCGGGCACAGCAGTAAGAAACATCCCAAGCAGCTTCAGTTTGAGAATCTGAGAAAGGAGATCTTCCAGCTGAAATAATAGTGAGAAAGAGTGACAACTGTGTTTAGGGGCAAGCGTCGCAGGTGTGTGTGTGTGTGTGTGTGTGTTCAGTTACTCAGTTGTGTGAGTCGCTCACTCTCTGCGACCCTGTGGGCTGTAACTCACCGGGCTCCTCTGTCCAGGGAGCTTTTTAGGCAAGAATACTGGCTCTGTTAGTCACTCAGTTGTGTCTGACTCTTTGCGACCCCATGGACTGTAGCCTGCCAGGCTTTTCTGTCCATGGGATTCTCCAGGCAAGAACACTTGGAGAGGGTTGCCATGCCCTTCTCAATTGGATCTTCCCAACCTAGGGATAGAATCCAGGTCTCCTACATGGCAGGCAGATTCTTTACCCTTTGAGCTACAAGGGAAGCCTGTTAGGTGTCAGCAGGTCCTTAACAAGAACGGAGGTGGCAGTCATTAAAATAAGAGACAGAAAAAGTGACTACTTGCCCTCAAAATGCTGTGAGGTTAGTGTTCTTAGATAAAACTCTCCATCAGAGTGGCATGTGCGTGCTGAGAACCCAGAGGTCAAAGGGGAAATGGAAATCTACTGGGAGACATTGGATCAGCAGGGAAGAATCCTCAGACCAGTGCTGGAGCTTGAGCTGTGCTTGTTACAGATGTACAAGTTAGCCAGAAGGCAGCAGTGTCTCAAATCTGTTCTCAAATCTATACAGAGCGACGTAAGTCAGAGGAGAAAAACAAATATCGTGTTTTAACATATATAGGTGGACTCTAGAAAAACAGCACTGATGAACATATCTACAGGGCAGGAATAGAGACGCAGACATGGAGAACAGACGTGTGGCCCCGGGGGCGAAGGGCTGGGAGGGACGGACTGGGAGATTGGGCTGACATACACACACCACCACGTGTAAAATAGGGAGAACCTCTGTGGCACGGGGGGTCAGCTCGGTGCTCTGTGATGGCCTCGGGGGACGGGAGGGAGGTCTCAGAGGGAGGCCGTGTGTGTATGCACACAACTGTGTCACTGTACAACAGGAAGTAGCACCACGTACTAAAGCGATTACACTCAATAATTAACAGGCGCTGAAACTCACGCTACGTAGGCTGCTGTGTCCAGGCCCCTCCGTAGAAGATGGCTGAATCTGCAATGTCGCTGTAATACTGTGTATTTGCAGTGAGAAAATGTTTTAAAAAACCTTGATGTGTTACTTGCAAACAAAAAAGAAAGACAATTTGGAAAATGATAAAAGAATTACATTTACCTTTATCCTGAAAATTGATACTTGAAGAAAATCAGGTTAAAAAGGGTTGAGGAAGAGAAAGAAGATAGTTATAGTAATTCTGAGAGGAGCTTGTAGGGACACTTTTTAATGTTTTGGAGGCTGAGGGTGAAGGTTCCATTGTGTCCAATGACACTTGGGAAAGATGACTGTCCCTGGCTGGCCCTTCCGTCTTCAGACAGGAGTTCAGAGATATCGGAGGCTCAGAAATGAGGTGTGCTTAAGGTGTGCCTGCAAGGGGTGCTTGGAGGGAAAAAGATTTTCCTCAAATAATCTGAAAGTTTTGAAAGAGAGGGGAAAAGAGAAGGGAAGGGAGTTATGGGCTCTATAAATGCATGTGTGAGTTGGACAAGTTGAAAATTCTGGTGCTTCCAGGAGACATGGGGAGGCAAGAAGGGTGGCATACAACACACTGTCTGTGGGGGAAAGAGACAGTGGTGGGGCGGGCAGCATCACCCAGCTCATGCCCTTGCACAGACTCAGCCTGGAGCACCTCCTAGTTTGGGCTCTCCAGGAAGTGGACCCGAGACTGGGATGTGTGAGCAACAGTTTATTTAGAAGCGTTGTGGGTGCACGGGTGGGAGGGTGGGGAAGTGAGACAGGGACTAACATGCACTAGCAGCTTACTGGGGTGGAAGTTCGGAGCTCAAAACTCTTGACTTCTGGGGTTTATCAGACCACACGCGATGACAACAATCCCCCACCCAGCCTCTGCTGCCTCTGGCCCGCCCTCCTCACAAGCTGAATATGCTTCTGACCAAAGAAAGCCCTGAATCCGAGTGACAGGCGCTTTCAGTAGGAAGCACCAGCTTGCCCTAGGTAGTGAGCACCAGCGGACACAGGAGCTTAGTGCATCGGTGGGGGAGTTACGAGGAGGTAAGCCGCTCAGAGGAGAGTCGTTGGGAACGCCTGCAAACCACGCTTGTAATGTGCCCCCACTCAGCCGCTCGGTCGCGTCCGACTCTCTGTGACCCCGTGGACTGTAGCCCGCCAGGCTCCTCCATCCGTGGGGTTTTCCTGGCCAGAATACTGGAGTGGGTTGCCATGCCCTCCTCCAGGTGGGATGTATAGTAAGCTGTTTGTTTTCAGAACTTTAATAGGGTACATGTGTGCAGTAGAATCAATGGCACCCCACTCCAGTGCTCTGGCCTGGAAAGTCCCATGGACGGAGGAGCCTGGTGGGCTGTGGTCCATGGGGTCGCTAAGAGTCAGACACGACTGAGCGACTTCACTCTCATTTTTCATTTTCATGCATTGGAGAAGGAAATGACAACCCACTCCAGTGTTCTTGCCTGGAGGATCCCAGGGACGGGGGAACCTGGTGGGCTGCTGTCTATGGAGTCACACAGAATCGGACACGACTGAAGTGACTTAGCAGCAGCAATGCAGTAGAATATTACTCAGCCATAAAAATGGACACAACTGAGTCATTTATGGTGAGGTGGATGGACTTAGCTAGAATCTGTCATACAGAGTGAAGTAACTCAGAAAGAGAAAAACAAATGTCGTACACTAATGCATACCTGTGAAATCCTGAAAAGTGACAAGATGAACCTATTTACAGGGCAGGAATGGAGACACAGATGTAGAGAACAGACGTGTGGATGTGGGAGTGCTGAAGGGGGCCAGGGTGAACTGGGAAATTAAGACGGACATATATACACGACCGTGTGTGCAGTAGACAGCTAGTGGGGGGCTGCTGCATCGTGCGGGGAGCTCAGCTCGGGCTCTGTGATGACCTAGAGGGCGGGGTCGGGGTGGGAGGGGGAGGCCCCGGGGGAGGGCACATGCTTACATGAGCCAATCCACTTTGTCATGCAGCTGAAACCAACCCAACGTTGTAAACTGACTCCACCCCAATCAAAATAAAATAAAACGTCCCCAGTTCTAGAAAGCTTAATGCATTTCATCAAGTGTAGCGATGGTGGAGGGGATTTACGGAAGAAAAGAGTGGGCATTTCCATTTTACCCATGGAAAAATGACTACTACACGACTCGGCCAAGATCACTCAATTTTAGTGATAGCACTAGAACCGGGCCGACGCTTGCTTATTATCCCTCACCTGGGACACTTTCTCTTAGGCTTTACTTCAACAGTGTGAAACACATCTCAGAAATAAGGTCTGTGAAGTGAATTTTCAAGGGATGAGTAAGGGCCCTGGGACTAGAAAGGTGATCCGGTGGTGTAGCCTACGTCGTTTGGGATATAGGGGCCAGAGCTGTAGCCTTGACATCAGACAAACCCAAGTTCAGAGGCTGAGTGTACCATTTACCATAAATGTACACCATTTATGTGCCATGTACACATCTAAGGTGTAAACCTTAGTTAACTTATTTATCTTCTGCAGACTGCAGTTTCATAATATGCTAAATGTGGGTAAGAATATCTCCCATGTGGGTTTGCTCTGAGGATTAACCAGGATAATAAGTGCGAAAGAGCTTTGTAAACCTCCAAGAACCACACATAAAAGGCATTAACAAAATAGTCCAAGAAGTACGTGAGGGAGTCAGTACAGCTTCCATCTCTAGCATTTCCATGGAGACTGGGAAAATATAGCAGGCTTTTAGTTGTATTTTTATGATTTTAGAAATCTTTTTTGGGGCTCAGGATGAAAGCTGGTGGAATGGAAAATGCTGGGAGATTAGGAGAAGAGCTTGAGTGTGAGCTGATAATCTCCCTTTGCAGCAACATATTGACAAAGTAGTGCTCAAGACGAAATGATTTCCACGGTACCGGAAATCCATTCGGTTAGCTGCTTCCTGCAGATAGGAAGCAGTGAGCCCAGGTCAAGGAAGCAGAGCCAAGGGCAAAGGAGTCCAGGGGCCTTCCAAGGCTGTGGCAGCCCCTGCCTGCCAATGGCCCGACCATAATTCACACAAAACCCCAGGAAAGGCCTTGCCATCATTATCACCTGTATTGCCAGCGGTGCTATACCAAAATACCAGACTGGGTGGCAGAGAGAACGGAAATTTATTCTCTTACGGATTAGAGGCCGCAAGTCCAAGACCCAGGTGTCCCCAGGTCCGGCGTCTCCTGAGGCCTCTCTCTTGTCCTGCTGACGGCCGCCTCCTCCCGGGGTCCCCGTGTGTTCTGTCCTCTGTGCACATGTCTCCCTGCTTCCTCCTCCTCTTAGACGGACAATAGTCCTGTTGCTTTAGGGCCCCACCCTCATGGCCTCATCTAACCTACATTAGCTCTATCTCCAGGGCTTCTCAGGCGACGCTAGTGGTAAAGAACCCTCCTGCTGGTGCAGGAGACGTAAAAGACACGGGTCTGATCCCTGGGTTGGGACGATCCCCCGGAGGAGGGCACGGCGACCCACTCCTGTATTCTTACCTGGAGAATCGCACGGACAGAGGAGCCTGGCGGGCTACAGTCCATGGGGTTGCAGAGAGTCGGACACGACTGAAGCGACTTAGCACCCATGTGTCTTAAGATGAAGAAGATGATATTAAGGGAACAGATGAGATGGAGGCTGAGATGAGATGTTATAAGAAGGGCCCAGCTTCTGTGCGTTTATACATGCCAATGTTCTGGGACATAGCTGACCCCACTGTTTTCTCTTTTAAAGGCGAGGGGGAGAGAAATTTCAAAGCACCAGTTTAAGCTGCTCTTTTTTATTTTTCACAGACAAAGAAGCCCTCAGGGTTTGCAAATCTACAAATAGATACGTTTCTGTTTTTATTCCTAATGAGAAGCATACAGCGCTTTTTTAAGATTACCACATCTGATGATATGAACACTAGTTTGGTGAGTTAGAAACAAATACATTTCTTTTAAGTTGAGCTCCTCAAGTGACATCTCTGTTCCTAGTCCATTTTATTAAACCGAGAGTCAGATAGAAGGTGCAAAATTTGGTAGGCTCATTCTGTTTTCAGGCACAGCTCTAGGCTCCTGGAGAAAATCTAAGATGAGTAAGCCTTAGTCTTTATCTTCGAGGAGCTTACAGCCTAGGCGAGTCACATATCCAGTCCTGATATGAGCTTGTCTGTACAGAAGGACTTCTTGCCTGGCAGCTGTGGTCAGGGCGGTGAGAGACATAGGAACTAGGAAGGAAAACAAAAGGAGGCAGATGATGTACAGAACTAAACAGATGGTTGAATGACATCACTGACACAGTGGACGTGAATTTGAACAAACTCTGGGAGATAATGGAGTGTAGATGAGCCGGGCGTGCTACAGTCCATGGTTCAAAGAATCGGACACGACCTAGCGACTGAACAATGACAACAAAATATTACAAGGCAATTTGGAAAACTGTTATAAATAGAAGGCCACACATATGTTTTTCATAATCTCAGCAAAAAGCTTCATGGTGGAGATGGCTTTAATTTGAATCTTCAAGTGAAAATGAGAAAGGAAAACTGGGGCATTCCAACCCTAGGGGGAAAGGCAAGAAGTGAGGCAAAGGGGAAAAGTGCTTGGTGTGTAGGTGGAGAGAGGAGTTCCTCTATTGAGGATCCACCGTGCACCTTTTCGGGTGTGTGTGGATGAAGCAGGATACTTGTTAGTAATAAAAGAGAATTAGCATATTCGTACTACTATTTGGGCTTTCCAGGTGGTGCTAGAGGTAAAGAACCCACCTGTTAATGCAGGAGACATGAGAAATGTGGGTTTGATCCCTGGGCTGGGAAGATCCCCTGGAGGAGGACATAGCAACCCACTGCAGTATTCATGCCTGGAGAATCCCGTGGACAGAGGAGCCTGGTGGGCTGTGGTCCAGAGGGTTGCAAAGAGTCAGACACAACACAAACAATTTATCACACAGCACACATTGAATGTGTATAAAATAGATAATCAACCAGGCCCTACTGCGTAGCACAGGGAACGCTATTCAATATTCTGTAATCACCTGTATGTGAAAAGAATCTGAAAAAGAATGGGTATATGTGTATGCCTAACTGAATCACTTTGCAGTAGAACTGAAATGAACACAACATTGTAAATAACTATACCCCTATATAAAACAAAAAGTAAAATAAAAAAGAAGAGAGAAATAAAGCAAAAAAGGTGTGTTGGGCCAGCCGCGTTTGAATGTCAGGCTGGAGAAGCTGCATGTTATCCTGCAGGCAGCAAGCAGGTCGTTGCAGTTCTGAACACGGTGGATTGAAGAGAGAAGGGGAAGTGGAGGGAAGTATGAGCTGAGGTCCCAAGCCTCCTGTGCATGCTCGGAGAGTTTACTGCAAAGTCACATTTTTACACATCAAAGTCACGCATCTGAAGATAAAATTACCAATAACGTGAAGATGGCAGCTGCAGAGCAGTGAGCCCGGGGACGGAGCCCTCTGGGCACGGTCCCTGTGTGCTGGCAGCGACTGCATGTCTGTGAGGCAGGCTCTGCAGTGCCTCTAAGAAGACCGTTTCAATAGAGTGGACGTGGGAACAGTCGAGGCTGTGGCGCAGGGGGCTGAGGGTATGGCGGGAGATGATGCAGATGACAATCTTGCGGGGGAAGGAGGGACCCTAGTGGAGCACAAGGGCCTGTGAGGGTGGGAGAAAGCCTTCTGAGAGTTTCGGGGAAAGGATGGGTAAGAAGCACGCGTGTGGACACGCAGGTTAAGAGCAAGTGGGAGAAGGTGTGAAGGATGGGACCAGCAGCTACGGTAAAGCTCTCACAGGAGCAAGCAGACACTGGATCAGCAGTGTACTCGGAGGAGGAGGAAACAGGAGAGGGCAAGGCAAGCTCCGAGCCAGGAAGGCAGAAGGGGGCAGTGTGAATTTAGATGGGGTGACTGAAGTGACATTAACATCAGGTGGCCCCAGTCGCAGTAAAGAATATGACGTCACCCGTGGAAAGGGCCGAGACCTCCGTGGGGCTGAGGATTCAAGAGAAGCCTGGGAAATTCTGGGTAATCTGATGGATGGAAATGAGCCAGGGGTCTTAGAGCCACTTGTTCAGTCGCTCAGTCATGTCCGATTCTTTGCGACCCCATGGACTGCAGCACGTCAGGCTTCCCGGTCCTTCACTATCTCCTGAACTCAGCTATGTCCACTGAGTTCCAAATATATTGCTAATCAGTTTTGTGCTTTAGGTGAATAACTTCATCTCTATAAATCTGTTTAATCCTCAATCAAATTAGATATACAAAATACACATATTGGTAGTGTTCAGTATTGTAGGTACTTTATGCCTGTTAACTTGATTCTTACAACAACCTCATCACGAGAGAGAGACAGGTATAGAGAGGCCGAGTGACTTGACCGAGACTTGCAGGCACAGCGGGCCTGGGGACGGGGAGAGCGAGGCTTCGAACCCGCACCTCTGGCTCTCCACTGGGCCGCTGCTGTCTGGGGTACTTTAACCCCTCGTGATCTCTTGAGTCTGAAAGGCGCTGACATCCATGAGTCCATAAGGTTAGACTTTAAGAAGACTAGCAGCTTCTTCACTCTTTGTAAGGCCCCAGCGTCTTTCCTCAGTGAACTCACCGGTCAGGGAGCCGGGAACGCAGGCTCTGGTCCCCCAGCCGGCGCCCCAGTAAGCTCACCGCAGGAAAGCCTGGCAGTGGCCGCGAGGTGGCAGCATTCAACCACAGATGCGTGGCCTTGAACTAACCGGAGACTCAGGATTGGCCCCTTCCTTCTCCTTCACTTTTCTAAAACCCCGGAGTGGACTTGTTTGAAGGTGAGGTCAGGGCTGGATCTTCTGAGGGTCCCAGCAGTGAAGGAGCCACAGGGGTCCAAGCGGAAGTGTCCCCCTGGGACCCGGAGCCTTTGGAGAGAAAAGGAGAGGGATAAATGCAGGACCACAGGAACTGATGAGCAGCGGGTGCTAGGCTCTCACTCACCAAGACCCAAGGCTACTCCATCTTACCTGTTACCAGTCTCCGTTGTAAGCCGTTCAATTTTGTTTATAACATTAAGCACAGATAAAGGGGGGAGCTAATCTATTATATGGAAACAGTTGTCCTGACTAGATTGTCTCAGTTAGGATGTTAGACCCCCGAGGCGAGGCTTTCTCCTTCCCCACTTTCCACTTCCTTTGCCTCTTCTCTTTTCCTTCTGTTCTTCTTCCTCCTCCCCTCCCCCCCTCCCATCCCCCTCCTCCCCTCCCCCCCTCCTCCCCCCCCCTCCTCCCCCTCCCCTCCCCCCTCCTCCCCCTCCCCTCCCCCCTCCTCCCGTTCCTCTGTCCAAGTCTTAGAGCCAAATCCTGACACTTAGAGGAAGTCTTTCCATGGGCTGAGTGGGGATGGTTGGACCCAACAGTTGCTTTGAAGGCATTTTGATGGAACGTGATCATCAATCATCTTAGCCTTTGCTTGAAGGCCTGGCCCTCCGCTGGGCCCCTCAGCCTCTTTCATGCCACAGTGATGTCTCATTCCCTCGGGAAAGCGGTGCTTTGATTCCTTGTTTGCACAGTACTGAGCCCTGGGCTGGGGTTGAGAACTTAGAACATCCTCCCAGAGGATTCCACATCTACACAGATGGCTGGTCCCAGGCGTCTCCTGTAGTTTGGTACCACTCCCTTAAGGTCTGAAGCAAACTAAAGGCGACTGAACTGCCTTTACACTGACTCCGTAGCCTCAGGAAATCTTTTACTCTTTGAAATCTGAGGCCTTCAGAGACTTAACTGCACTTCTTTTCTTTTGCAGGCTTCAAAAACCCTACAGTTGAAGGCAGTACTGAATTAAGACCTCAAAATTCCCGGGTATAATTGCTCTGACTTTTTCCCCCCCAGCATTCTTCATTCTGTTGATAAAAACAATGGGTTTGTCTAAAAGAAAGGGGCTCAGAAGAAGGTATAAAAAAGGACTGAATTCCATTTTCCCCACTTTACTGTGTGAAAACCTGAGACAAGACAAAATTATCTGGGCAATTTTTTGGTCACCTTTTCTTAAACAGAAAATTACATAGTCATTTCTATGTAGAACGCTGATACCAGCTGGTGTTAATAAAATTCAGGAACTGGGGTTGTATGATTGACCAGTTGGTTTTAAATGTTTTTTTTTTTAATTTAAGTGTAGTTCTAGGACTTCCCTGGTGTCTCAGACGGTAAAGCATCTGCCTACAATGCAGGAGACCCGGGTTCAATCCCTGGGTTGGGAAGATCTCCTGGAGAAGGAAATGGTGACCCAGTCCAGTATTCTGGGATTCCCTGGTGACTCAGATGATAAAGCATCAGCCTGCAATGAGAGAGACCCGGGTTTGGTCCCCGGGTTGGAATGATCCCCTGGAGAAGGAAATGGCACCACTCCAGTACACCACTCCAGTACTCCTGCTTAGAAAACTCCTTGGATGGAGGAGCCTGGTGGGCTACAGTCCATGGAGTTGCAAAGAGTCGGAAACGACTGAGCGACTTCATTTTGATTTAGAGTGTTGTACTAGCTTCTGGAATGCAGCAAAGTGATCCAGTTATGAGTACGTGTATACACATATATATTCTTTCATATACACATATGTGTTATTTTCCACTAGGGTTTATCACAAGATGCTGAATATGGCTCCATGTGCTGTACGGTAGGACCTTGTTTATCTACTTGTTTATCTACTTTATATACAATTTATCTACTTGTTTATCTATTCTTTATATACAGTAGTGTGTATCTGTTAATCCCAGACTCCTCACTTATCCCTCCCCAACCTCCTTCCCCATTAGGTAACCATAAGTTCGCTTTCTCTTGATTGACCAACAATTTAATAAAAAGATAAATTCATTTGTATTGAGGACCCACCATAGACCACACAGCGGCAAGATTTTCTCATATTTTATCTTACTTAATTCTCTGTTATTAGAGGAAATTGACTTGCCAACAGTCCCACACTCGTAAGCATTAAAGCTATGATTCTCACTCAACTGTTGAGTTTCTAGTCCATCTGTTCATTTAACAAATATTTAAGAATCTGCTCTGAGCCTGGCACTGGCCTAGGCAGTGGACATTGACACACAGAACAGGTATAAGCTTTATCTCTTTTTCATGGAATTTAGTCTAATAGTTTTCCACTGAGATTCTCCTTTGGAAAACGCCCCCATGGAATGTGATGGCTGAGGGTGATTGATTCTTCAAAGCCCGTTAGAAGCAATGTTGATAACACTTTTATTTTCTGATTATGTGTCTTGCTGATTTTGACTTCATAATCCCTCCATCCTTAAAGTTTTAACATTTATCAGTTTTCAACACACTTTCTTATTTGTTATTTATTTATTTGGCCACACCGCGTGGCTTGTAGGATCTTAGTTCCCTGACCTGGGATTGAACCTGGGCCCTGGGCGGGGAAAGTGCAGCATCTTAACCACTGGACCGCCTGAGAATCCCCTCTTATTTGTCACTTATTAAGTAAAGCAATAGCTTTAATACTTGTTAAAATGTCTTTGCTTTTTCAAGGCTCCTGCTGGTATTTATTTCAGGGCTGTGCAGAAATGCTTGTCCTCCGGGGGGCTTTGGTGGGAAGGGCACAGCACTCAGCAATGGGGTGTGGATTCAGGCCTTGAGAGAGGGCGCTGGGGACCAGCAGGACCTTCCTGTATGTCTTTGCCCGGACTCCAGATTCTCTCTGCAGCCCTCGGTCCGGACACATTTATCAACAGTGACGGCAATGCATAATGGAAAGGCTTGTCCATCAGGAGAACAGAAACACCTTGATTGCTAATAATGTACCAAGATGCCATTCTGGAGCAATTCAATATGGGGAGTGGGAAATAAAGGTTAGAGATCAGACCTACAGCCTAGGTACATATAATTGGGTGGTCAGCATTAACCAAGAAAATTGACTAAGCATTTGAGAAGATGTTTTGGAATAGAAATCAGAGACCACACTAAGTCAGCTGTCTTTCATTCTTGGAGTTTTTCCCTCTTGTTTATCCTACCTCGTGTTGGGGAAGATGTTTGGTTTATGAAATAGGAAGGTCAGCATTTCGTTAGTTGAGGGACCACGGCATTTGGCAAGCAGTTTTCCCTTGGACTCCCTCACCAATGAGCGGGAGTGTTTGGCTGGAGCTCTCGATCTTGAACTAGTCAGTTTATCTCACCAAGTCTCAGTTTCTCCATATATATAATCTATACATGAATATAGGTGTATATATATCTATATGTATATATGCATCTATACATGAATATAGATGTATATACATCTATACATATATGTGCATCTATACATGAATATGGGCTTACCTCATAGCTCAGTTGGTAAATTTTTTTTTTTCTTCCATTTATTTTTATTTGTTGGAGGCTAATTACTTTACAACATTGCAGTGGTTTTTGTCATACATTGAAATGAATTAGCCATGGATTTACATGTATTCCCCATCCCGGTCCCCCCTCCCACCTCCCTCTCCACCCCATCCCTCTGGGTCTTCCCAGTGCACCAGGCCTGAGCACTTGTCTCATGCATCCAACCTGGGCTGGTGATCTGTTTCACCCTAGATAATATACATGTTTCGATGCTGTTCTCTTGAAACATCCCGCCCTCGCCTTCTCCCACAGAGTCCACAAGTCTGTTCTATACATCTGAGTCTCTTTTTTTTTTTTTGCATATAAGGTTATCGTTACCATCTTTCTAAATTCCATATATATGTGTTAGTATACTGTAATGGTCTTTATCTTTCTGGCTTACTTCGCTCTGTATAATGGGTTCCAGTTTCACCCATCTCATTAGAACTGATTCAAATGAATTCTTTTTGATGGCTGAGTAATATTCCATGGTGTATATGTACCACAGCTTCCTCATCCATTCGTCTGCTGATGGGCATCTAGGTTGCTTCCATGACCTGGCTATTATAAACAGTGCTGCGATGAACATTGGGGTGCACGTGTCTCTTTCGGATCTGGTTTCCTCAGTGTGTATGCCTAGAAGTGGTATCGCTGGGTCATATGGCAGATCTATTTCCAGCTTTTTAAGGAATCTCCACACTGTTTTCCATAGTGGCTGTACTAATTTGCATTCCCACCAACAGTGTAAGAGGGTTCCCTTTTCTCCACACCCTCTCCAGCATTTATTGCTTGTAGACTTTTGGATAGCAGCCATCCTGACTGGTGTATAATGGTACCTCATTGTGGTTTTGATTTGCATTTCTCTGATAATGAGTGATGTTGAGCATCTTTTCATGTGTTTTTTTTGCCATCTGTATGTCTTCCTTGGAGAAATGTCTGTTTAGTTCTTTGGCCCATTTTTTGATTGGGTCATTTATTTTTCTGGAGTTGAGCTGGAGGAGTTGCTTGTATATATTTGAGATTAATCCTTTGTCTGTTGCTTCATTTGCTATTATTTTCTCACAATCTGAGGGCTGTCTTTTCACCTTACTTATAGTATCCTTTGTTGTGCAAAAGCTTTTAAGTTTCATTAGGTCCCATTTGTTTATTTTTGCTTTTGTTTCTAAAATTCTGGGGTGTGGGTCATAGAGGATCCTGCTGTGATTTATGTCGGAGAGTGTTTTGCCTATGTTCTCCTCTAGGAGTTTTATAGTTTCTGGTCTTACATTTAGATCTTTAATCCATTTTGAGTTTATTTTTGTGTATGGTGTTAGAAAGTGTTCTAGTTTCATTCTTTTACAGGTGGTTGACCAGTTTTCCCAGCACCACTTGTTAAAGAGGTTGTCTTTTTTCCATTGTATATCCTTGCCTCCTTTGTCGAAGATAAGGTGACCATAGGTTCGTGGATTTATCTCTGGGCTTTCTATTCTGTTCCATTGATCTATATTTCTGTCTTTGTGCCAGTACCATACTGTCTTGATGACTGTGGCTTTGTAATATAGTCCGAAGTCAGGCAGGTTGATTCCTCCAGTTCCATTCTTCTTTCTCAAGGTTACTTTGGCTATTCGAGGTTTTTTGTATTTCCATACAAACTGTGAAATTATTTGTTCTAGTTCTGTGAAAAATACCGTTGGTAGTTTGATAGGGATTGCATTGAATCTATATATTGCTTTGGGTAGAATAGCCATTTTGACAATATTGATTCTTCCAACCCATGAACACGGTATATTTCTCCATCTGTTTGTGTCCTCTTTGATTTCTTTCATCAGTGTTTTATAGTTTTCTATGTATAGGTCTTTTGTTTCTTTAGGTAGATATACTCCTAAGTATTTTATTCTTTTTGTTGCAATGGTGAATGGTATCGATTCCTTAATTTCTCTTTCTGTTTTCTCATTGTTAGTGTATAGGAATGCAAGAGATTTCTGTGTGTTAATTTTATATCCTGCAACTTTACTGTATTCATTGATTAGCTCTAGTAATTTTCTGGTGGAGTCTTTAGGGTTTTCTATGTAGAGGATCATGTCATCTGCAAACAGCGAGAGTTTCACTTCTTCTTTTCCTATCTGGATTCCTTTTACTTCTTCTTCTGCCCTGATTGCTGTGGCCAGCACTTCCAAAACTATGTTGAATAGTAGTGGTGAGAGTGGGCACCCTTGTCTTGTTCCTGATTTCAGGGGAAATGGTTTCAATTTTTCACCATTGAGGGTGATACTTGCTGTGGGTTTGTCGTATATAGCTTTTATTATGTTGAGGTATGTTCCTTCTATTCCTGCTTTCTGGAGAGTTTTAATCATAAATGGATGTTGAATTTTGTCAAAGGCTTTTTCTGCATCTATTGAGATAATCATATGGTTTTTATCTTTCAATTTGTTAATGTGGTGTATTACATTGATTGATTTGCGGATATTAAAGAATCCTTGCATTCCTGGGATATCAGTTGGTAAATTATCTGCCTGGAATGCAGGAGACCCGGGGTCAGGAAGATCCCCTGGAGAAGGAAATGGCAACCCAGTCCAGTATTCTTGCCTGGAGAATCCCATGGACAGAGGAGCCTGACAGGCTCCAGTCCATGGGATCGCAAGACTTAGCGACTACAGCACCACCACCACCATACATGAATATGGAAAATCCCGTGGACAGAGGAGCCTGGCGAGCTACAGTCCATGGGGTTGCAAAGAGTCAGACAGGACTCAGTGACTGAGTACACACACCCACATATACTTGAATATGGTCTATAATGTATATGTACGCTGTGATATATAATGCACATAACTCATGACATCGTGGTTACATGAACTGTGAACCCAAGTAGAGTTTAATCTCTTGAACAGTGGTTCTCAACCAGGGACGACACCATGGACCTTTGGGGCTTCTGGCAGGGTCTGGAGACATTGCAGGTCGTCGCAACTAAGGAAGGGGGTGTGTTCCCGTCATCGAGTGGGCAGAGGCCAGGGATACTGAAACCTCCTACAAAGCACAGGACAGCCTTTCCCCCGCCGCTACTGCCACCTACAACCAAACAGCTGCTCAGCTCGTAGTATTAACGGCGCTGTGGTTGATAAATCCCTCCCTGGGACTTTGTACAGACACTGCAGTTAAGAGGCCCCGTTTTCTCATGTGTGCTGTCAGGGAACTGCCTCCTGTAGGTGGTAGGATATTGTGTCTGTTCACCTAGAGAGCACACACACGTGCCAAATGTCAAAAGGAGAAAAAGGAAAGAAAAACGACTGGCTCAAACGTAACAAAGTGGTGCAGGTTGGGAAGTTAATTGGTACATTACTGCATGGAAATTTGTTAATAAGCGAGAGAAAGACAAAAACAGAAAATGTTAGGAATTTATCCTAAGGGAAAAGAGAGAGGTATGAGAGACACCTCTGGGGGTATTCCTTGGAGCCGTGTCTACGATGGAGGAAAGTGGACGCTAGGGCTGGAGTGTTATCATGCTCCCGACTGATACTGTTTCACAGGCTAGCTGAACCCATCTCCTGATGCCAGCTGCCACACTTGTGTGTGTGATTATTGTGTGAACTCAAGAGGCTGGACTGTCTCCTTCCTTGTAATAAAAAAGGCTCTTTATCAGTCTGACCACTGCAGTTGCAGATAAACCATGGTCACGCAGAGCGGAAGCATTTTCTCCCTTGAATTCCTCCTTTCTCCCTTTCTCTCCTTCCTTCACAAGTTAAAAATGAATAAATAAATTCTTAAAAACTAGTCTACCAGACATATCTTGGTTTTCCCAAGGATGTAAACAGGTAATAATTCGAACTTTGAGTGTACGGACTTTGGGTTCAAAAGTATAAAGCTGGGAATTTAGTTCTGACCTCTACTAATTAGGTTGTTGTGGTCAGTCTTAAGTGCCCAGCCTTTAACTTCCTCATCTGTAAAGTGGGCATAATCAGTTCAGTGCAGTTGCTCAGTCGTGTCTGACTCTTTGTGACCCCATGGACTGCAGCACGCCAGGCCTCCCTGTCCATTGCCAAATCCCAGAGTTTGCTCAAACTCCTGTCCGTTGAGTCGGTGATGCCATCCAGCCAGCTCATCCTCTGTAGCACCTGCCTTACAGGATTAACTGTTGTAATGTAGTGCAAGGGTCTAGCATGTGCCTCATACATGGGACTTTCTCGACAGACGCTCGTTTTCTATTTTTATATCACTCCCCATACTTTCATCTGAGTTTGCGGCTCCTTTTCTTAGGCTGAGTTGAAGAAAGCCTCAATGGAGAACAGCGCAGGAGCAACAGAGTCCATCCTCGGGGGGCGACCGATGACCCCGACCTCCAGGTTCCCCTCTCTCTGGCATTTCTGTCCATCCACCTTATCACTTTGGGTGGGGATGGGGGGATGATGGTGGCCATCTACCCGGACCGCCACCTCGACACTCCACGCACTCCTTCCTCAGCAGCCTCTCCTTTGCAGATCTGGTTACGGATCAGCCGTGGCGGCGCTGCACTCCGGAACAGAGTCATCTCTGACAACGGGCGTGCCGCTCAGCCCTCTCTTTGGGGGATCTGCCGCCGGTGAGTGCTTCCTCCGGGCCTCCAGGGCCTATGACCACCACGCGGTGGTGTGTAGGCCCCCCCACTACACCAACACCGTGACCGCAGGTGTGTGCCCTCCTGACAGCGGGCTCTTAACCTCTGTGGCTTCCTCAATGCCTTGATCCACACGGCAGACAGCTTCAGACTCTCCTGTGGTTCAAATGACATCAATCACCTTTTCTGCGACATCCCACCACTCCTGGCTCTCTGGTGCTCCAAAGCACGCCATCAGCAAGCTGGCAGTCTTCTTCGTTGTGAGCTTCAATGTCTTTTTCACCCTCCTGGTCATCCTCACTTCCTCCCTCTTCACGTTCATTGCCGTGGCACAGACATGTTCTGCAGAAGGAAGGAAGAAGGCCACCTCCACCTGTGCGTCCCACCTCCAGCCGTGTCCATCTTCTCCAGGCAAATCACTGTCATGTAATCACAGCCCAGCCCCACCCCCTGGTGGACACGGACAAGGCAGCATCTGTGCTTTACGGGGTGGTGATTCCCATGCTGAACCCCTTGATCTACAGTCTCAGGAACAAAGAAGTGAGAAATGCTCTCTGGATAATACTCAACAGACTTAATCCCCAGTTTTTCAGTGTGAGTAGGAGGTAGGCCAACACATAGGCCACCTGATGTGAAGAACTGACTCATCAGAAAAGCCCCTGACGTTGGGAAAGATTGAAGGTGAGGAGAAGGGGACGACAGAGGACGAGATGGTTGGATGGCATCACTGACTCAATGGCCATGAGTTGGAGCAAACTCCGGGAGCTGGTGAAGGACAGGGAAGGCTGTCGCGCGGCAGTCCATGGGGTCGTGAAGAGTCAAGACTGGGCGACTGGAAAACAACGAGAAGGAAGTAGGCAGGAAATGATGGATAACATTTCCCTCAGACTTAGACGCCATCTCCTCTTTTGAGGTTTGGTAGATTTCAGTTCTCTCTTCTCTGAGAATAGTGCTTACTTCTGCACTTAGGTGAAGTGGCAAAAAGCAGCCCTTTGAAATGTCTTACTCAGAAGAAATAACCTTATATTTGCTGAACAACACCCTGGGATGTTTAAATCTTTCTTGCATTCATTTCCTGACATGCTTTAAAGCAGAAGATCAAAGCGTAGACCGAATGCACTGAATTTCCCTCTGCTTATTTTAATTGGAGGAAATTTCCATTTGTTACTAAAATTGGGTAGAAGGACTACATCTTCATTGAATAATATTTATCACAGAGTTATGCTTTTCGTTCCTTTGATCCACGGATTTGAAAGTTAAAAGTTTCTAATGCTGACAAAGGAGGTTTCAGTATGTTTAATAGCGTCTCAGAAAGGGTTGTAATTGAAAGGATAGGGTGCTGGTCCAAGTATTAAGTCCTTCCACCCACCACCCTTCTGTGCCTGCTCGCATTCCCAACCTCACTTACAGGTTGTACACCTTTGTATTCTCCATCTCCTTCTGTTAAAACGTCCCCCATTTTATTTATTTATTGACTGCACCGTGCACCCTGAGGGGGCATGGGTCCACAGCAAGGGACGGACACTCTGCGCTGGAAGCTCAGAGTCTTAAGTACTGGACGACCTGGGAAGTCCCTCACGTTACAGTGTGAGCACAACCTTGGTGGCAAACAATAAGCCACCTTGTTTCAGTCATTAAAATTGTTTAAAGTTTAACTCGCATAACTATATCTCTTTTTTCGAGTGCCTGCACTCTGTTCTATGCTTTTGGCCTTGATCTCACATAACTACCAAAGGTCGCAGAAGGTTTAAAGAAAAAAAAAAAGTGTTTGCCCAAGGGCTTTGAGAAAGGATATTTGTCTTTGAGTGAAACGCTTGCGTCTCTCACATCCTTAAGTTTGGTGAATCTCTTATGAATACACACGGTAGTTTTTTGTGCCCTCATTCCTTCTGCTTTTTCAATAATTCAGTTTGCCTCCGTAAATCCTGTTTCTTTCAGATGTTCTGTAATTAGATAAGCAAAATTAAAAAGCCTGCAGAAATGTACTTCTAAAGGTCGGAGTGACCATGACTCACAGCAAAAGTCCACCTTCAGGTCTGCTTTCGTGGGCTTGGTGGTTCGAACGATGTGTGTGGGTGGGAAGGCAGTGGTGATTGACCTTACTTCTCATCAACTGCTTGATGTTTATAGCTACGAGGAGTATAAGTTGTCACATACTTCATGAGTTCATGATCTCAAATTTTTTTTTTACCTTAAATATGAAATCCAGAAATCTTTTTTTAAAGAAGGTTTCATTTATTTGTTTATTCTTGGCTATGGTGGGTCTTCGCTGGTTGCACTGAGCGGCGTCTCCTCTCTAGTTGTGGTCTGCAGGCTTCTCCTTGCGGTGGCTCCTCTTGTTTGGGAGCACAGTCTCCAGGGCCCACAGTTTGCGAGCACAGTCTCCAGGGCCCACAGGCTTCAGTAGCCACGGCCCGGGGGCTCAGGAATTGCGATGCGCAGGCTTAGTTGCCCCACCAAACGTGGAATCTTCACGGGCCAGGGATCAAACCTGTGTCTTCTGCATTGGCAGGGGGGTTCCTAGCCCCTGGACCACCGGGGAAGTCCCAAACCAGAGACCTCGGTGGGCTAAATCAGGGCGCTTAGAGGGTCAAGTTTATTTTGAGATGATCATACTCCATGGCACAGGGCAGCCTCGCTCTGAGGAGCGTTGACCATGGGTCTTGTGGAGAGAGAGGGCCAGCCTGGAGGAGAGACCTTCTCTTGCACGTGGTCACCGTCCCCTGAACGCACTGGGGCTTCTTGTGGGTCCAAAGCCTTGACAGCCTGGACCTGCCTCACCACCCTCCCGCCGCCTGCCTGGGCAGTGAGGACTTTTCAGCCACACACACTGCAGAACAGGCTCTAACGTCCAGGATCTGCTTCACCGAGGAGTCCTTCTCCGCGACTCTGCGAGTTACAGAGCTCACGGTGCCTGATTTGGAGGTGAGTGTTGGAAGCAGCTATGTGAGCATTGAGTGTATTCCACTCATAGCTCAGCTTCTTTTCCTACCTTGACAGATATCATTACATTTTTCCTCTTCTTCCCCTTTAAAAAAAAATTTTATTGATTTTGGCTGTGCTGGGTCTTAATTGCAGCCCATGGACTCATAGCTGGAGCCGGCATGTGGTCAGACCTGGGTCCCCTGCTCTGGGAGCACAGTCTAAGCCCCTGGACCACAAGGGAAGTCCCTCTCCTCTTCTTCCTGCTCCTCTTTTTCTACTTCCTCTTTCCCCTTCTCCTCTTCCTGTTTTGTGTTCCTTTTTCCTTTTCATCCTCAGTCTGGGCAAGTTCCTCTCTCACCACTAAGCAGTTAGGTCCTATGAAAAATTAAAGTTTTTTTTTTGTGTGTTAAAACTATGACAATAATGTGTGTTTCTGGGCAAGTTTCTTTCTGCCTCTATCTCCAAGTTTAGACCAGAAGGTATGTGGCTCTTCTAAGAGTTAAAAGCCTAATGCCTACACATTGCCTCTTTTTTATTTGAAGTCACCTCAAACTAACACTACAGTTGACGGCAAATGAGTATAAGCATCCTAGTTCTAGTATCAAGGGCTGGATGAAAATTCTTACTATTCTTCTCAGTGGTATGACTTCTAGAAAGTCATTTGATTTCTTTGAACCCAACATTTGGGATAAACTGCAAAGATGTATGTGTGCTTAGTCACTTAGTCATGTCCAGCTCTTTGCAACCCTATGGACTGTAGCCCGCCAGGCTCCTGTGCCCATGGGACTTTCCAGGCAAGAATACTGGGGTGGGTTGCCATTTCCTCCTTCAGAGGATCTTCCTGACCCAGGGATTGAACCCATGTCTCCTGCATCTCCTGAATTGGCAGGTGGAGTCTTTACCACCAAGCCACAGGAAAGCCCTAAATGGCAGAGACAACATGAAATAGAGTATGGCAACAGGCCCATCCTACTGAGTGCATGTTTGGTACGGTTGCGATTCCTGCAACAGCTCTCACTTAGCCGTCCCTGTGCATGCCGCTTTTGGCTCCTGAGCTACTCTGCTCTGTGCCACGCAATTTGGGCGCAAGCCTTTTTGCCCATCCGCTACTTGCCTTCCTGTCCCCCAAGCCCCCAGTTGTGCAGCAGGCCCATTTCACGCTGATATCACACGAGCGTGCATTTACACAAGCTCCTCAGAAGGACACATCTTGTTTCCAATAAGGCTTCAGTTACAGAATACAGATCACTGTGGGGAGTTTTTCATGTCCACATGGGAATCTGTCAAACAGAGACTCTATGCTCATCTGATTATTAGCAACCTTCTCCCTGCAGGAGTGGTCTGATACAGGGCAGACACTGTGGGTAAGGCCTGCAACTCAAGTTAGCACCATAAAGGCACAGGAGGAATTCCTTCCTGAATTGTCCAAAAGCAGAATGCAAAAAACATAGAAATCAGGACAATTATTTACATCAGGGTAGATTATCCTTTTGAAAAAAGATTCATGATTGAATTATTTTAAATAAGAGTCTCCCTTTGTGCATGAAATAATTTGTTTAGCTTTTATGTATATGGAAAGAGAAACTAAAATATGTAGAGTCCTGGACAATTGAAGTGAACATTATAGACTCATAGACTCTTTAGCCAAGATGGACTTTAAAAATAAACCACACCAATTCTCTCATTTTACAGTTGAAAACTCTGATCCCTGCAGTTTAACTTGCTTCGCCTCACAAGAACCAAATCTTACTTGACTCTTATTTATCCTTTACCTTCTGTAAAACTCTTGATGTATCAAAAGAAAATTTTACTTTCATTGGTTCACTTGGAGATGAATTTTCGTGCTTCCATTTGGCAGCTGAGGAAATCAACTCTTTGAGAAGTTGACTTACTTGCTGAGTGGTAACAAAAGGAGCTCAGATTTGAACATAAGTCTTGACGTCCCTGCTCAATCTTCTGAGAAAAGAAAAGTAGCCTTATATTGTAGTAAATTTCAATAGATGACGTATTTGATGTATAAATCATTAAAGACAGCCTTTCATGATAAGTTCCTGCTGTGTGGCAAGGCAGTCTGGAGAATACAAACAGATTTAAGGATATCAGATATAATTCCTACTTCAACAAAGCAAATCCTCCTGCACATATGATGACTGATGTGATGCACTTTGGGATTTATGACTCAGCGTTCAGTGGCCTGGCTGGCAGGAAGTGTTCCTCTATCTCACGGAAGCTGCATGGACCAGGGCATGTCATTCTTGTCATCCTGGGCTCTTTGAATGAGGCATCCCCTGGAGACAGCCACACCCCGGCCAGGATTTACTGGGTACACGCAGCAGGAAAGGCATGGTGTGAGGTCCGTGAAGGAACCAGGAATATCCTGCGTTGTTCCTGCCTCGGAAGAAGCTTGCAAATAGTGCAGTGGAACAAAACACATACTTGGAGATGGGTGACCACTCAAGGCTTTTGTGGCTTTCTTGTTTTTTAAGATGTTTATTTTTGCTGCGCTGGGACTATCTCTGGCTTCGGGGAGCAGGGGCTGCCCTTGGCTGCCATGGCCAGGCCGCTCCTTGCGTGGCTTCTCTCACTGTGGAGCGCAGCCTCCAGGCACCCGGGCTCAGCAGTTACAGCTCTTCGGCTCTGGAGCGTGGGCTCAGGACTCGTGGCTCACGGGCTCAGTTGCTCTGTGGCATGTGGATCTTCCCGGACCAGGGATCGAACCTGTGTCCCCGGCATTGACAGATGCATTCTTATCCGCTGTGCCAACAAGGCAGTCCTGTGATTATGGTTAAGGGAGTAGTATAGAAAAAATATTTAGGGAGCTATGATGCATGGACGAGGGCCCCTCTGAAGCCATGACATTTTAACCAAGGCTTGAAAAGAAGCAAACCGAAAGATCCTGGCAGTGATACGGTTGGAAGAGAAATACCAGGGAACTCATTTCTCGTCTTTTTAAAAAAATCAGTGTTTACTGGAGCATAGTTGCTTTGCAGCGTGTCTCACTGTCTGCTGTAGAGCAAAGTGAATCTGCTGACGCAGAGCTCACACTATATGCCAGCTGTATGCAGAGCTCACATTATATGCCAGCTGTATGCAGAGCTCACACTATACGCCAGCTGTATGCAGAGCTCACACTATATGCCAGCTGTATGCAGAGCTCACACTATATACCAGCTGATGCAGAGCTCACACTATATACCAGCTGATGCAGAGCTCACAGTATATGCCAGCTGTATGCAGAGCTCACACTATATGCCAGGTGTATGCAGAGCTCACACTATATACCAGCTGATGCAGAGCTCACACTATATGCCAGGTGTATGCAGAGCTCACACTATATACCAGCTGATGCAGAGCTCACACTATATGCCAGCTGTATGCAGAGCTCACACTATATACCAGCTGTATGCAGAGCTCACAGTATATGCCAGCTGTATGCAGAGCTCACACTATATGCCAGCTGTATGCAGAGCTCACACTATATGCCAGCTGTATGCAGAGCTCACACTATGTATCCGCTGTGTGTAGAGTTGACGCAGAGCTCACACTATATACCAGCTGTATGCAGAGCTCACACTATATGCCAGCTGTATGCAGAGCTCACACTATATGCCAGCTGTATGCAGAGCTCACACTATATACCAGCTGTATGCAGAGCTCACAGTATATGCCAGCTGTATGCAGAGCTCACACTATATGCCAGCTGTATGCAGAGCTCACACTATATGCCAGCTGTATGCAGAGCTCACACTATATGCCAGCTGTATGCAGAGCTCACACTATGTATCCGCTGTGTGTAGAGTTGACGCAGAGCTCACACTATATACCAGCTGTATGCAGAGCTCACACTATATGCCAGCTGTATGCAGAGCTCACACTATGTATCCGCTGTGTGTAGAGTTGACGCAGAGCTCACACTATATACCAGCTATGTGTAGAGCTGACGCAGAGCTCACACCATACATCTCCTGTGTGTTTGGATTCCCCGCCCATCCAGGCCACCACGGAGCACTATGTAGACTTCCTGGGCTCTGCAGGAGACTCCCATTAGTTACCTACTTTACAAATACTGTCAGTAGTGTATTGATCTTCCCAAACTCTATGGTCTCAGCTTGTTTTACTGAGTTTGAAAGCATTTGATAAGTTATCTATTTAAAAAAATAAAATAATATTTAGAACCCTTCAGAGGTGAGAAAGAATCCTGTGGGTGGGGAAAGCTCCCTGGGAGAGGTTAGAACTTGAGCCACTCTTTGAAGCGATGATGAGAACGTCCAGCATTCCAAGATGAAAGAACTAGCCTCTAGTCAAAACTCTACCACTTACTGGTGGTACCATCTCTTTAGATTCCATACATCTGTGTTAATATATGATATTAGTTTTTTCTCTTTCTGACTTCACTCTGCAGGACAGACTTGAGGTCCATCCACATCACTACAAATGACCCAATTCACTCCTTTTAATGGCTGAGTAATATTCCATTATATATGTGTGTGTGTGTGTGTGTGTGTGTGTATGTGTGTGTGTGTATGTATGTATCACATCTTCTTTATTCATTCATCTGTTGATGGACATATCTGGGCTATTGTAAATAATGCTGTAATAAAGGCAATTGAGACTTGTTCCTATCAAACTGTGTGAAGAACCTGGACTTACAAGAACAACTGTTTCCCCCCAGATAACTTACACTTTTATGAGGAAGCTTCTGTAGGCTATCACCATTCACCTATGCAGATCCAAGCCCAAGAGTCCTATCGCCCATTTGTAACATGGGATTTCTCAGTCTCTGATCTGTGGTTAATTCACAAACAAGGTGTGTGTGTGGGGGGTGTGGGGGGAGGGGTTGGATAATATATTTGTAGTGTACTTAACCAACTAAAAAGTTAGTGTGTGTGTACTTGTGTCTGTGTTTGTATAAAATGTTTGTTTGTTTGTTTGTTTTCATTTATTTTTATTAGTTGGAGGCTAATTACTTTACATCATTACAGTAGTTTTTGTCATACATTGAAATGAATTAGCCATGGATTTACATGTATTTCCCATCCCGGTCCCCCCTCCCACCTCCCTCTCCACCCGATCCCTCTGGGTCTTCCCAGTGCACCAGGCCCGAGCACTTGTCTCATGCATCCAACCTGGGTTGGTGATCTGTTTCACCCTTGACAGTATACTTGTTTCAGTGCTGTTCTCTCAGAACATCCCACCCTCGCCTTCTCCCACAGAGTACCAAAGTCTGTTCTTTACATCTATGTCTCTTTTAAACTTCTTACAAATCAGTGAGAAGAAGTCAGAGAACTCAACAAAAAAATACAAAATTTAATTGTTCAATGTATTGTTCATGTTAATTTGGTTTATCTCTAGGGTAAAGCTGAGTTATGCTGATGTGACCATTTTTGTCAAGTATTTCAGTGCACATATGCAGTCAGTTCTCTAGAGTGTATCTATTTTAAAGTGTAATTGCTGAATCATAGGCTATATCCAGTTTCAACTTTACTAAATAATATGTGTTCTTTTCCAAAGGGATTGTGCCAATTTATCTTCCCATCAACAACGTGTGAATTCTACTGCCAAAGCTTGGTGTAACTGGGCTTTTAAACGATGCCAATTTGGAGAGAGGTCGGTGTTTTCCTTATTGTTGTCCTAATTTGCATTTATTTGTTACTGATGAAATTAAACACACATGTACTTTTCTCCCCCCAGATCTTTCAGCCATTTTTCTCTTATTGTATAAAAAGACAGCAAACCACAAATGGATACAAACAGATGTGTGGGTATGGATGTGCAGAGGCTGTTGATCTATTTTTGACTTGAATGGTAGATATTTTGGAGTTTTCTATTGTTAAACTAAACCTACACGTTTTATGCACTTAAAATATACATATGTCTCGCAGTAAAAATGTTAACAAAGTTAAATCAAACATACCTTCTATATGAAAGGAGTTTGTGTAAATTTCGGTTATGCTTTCTATATAGGGTGTATTTCACAACAGAATGTTTTTTAAAAAGTATATCAAACAGCTCTTGTATTAAAGAAGTTTATGGTATAAAGTAAAGTGAGGACAATATTTAGGTATAAGTAGCTTTAGTTCTATGTGAAAAGTTATAAACATCTACAAGAGGTGCACATAAAATGCTCTGGTAGGAGAGAGCAAGGATACGTCCCAGGGTGGAGACTTGAAGAACACAACATTTGCTCTGGACAAGGAAGAGACATACAGGGAAATGACACGGACAGTATCAGATGTATTCAGCAAGTGCTGTTTTGTTTGTCTGAAGTGTAATATTCTTGAAGAAAAATAATCAAAAATAAATTTGGAAGGCTGTGAGTTGGTGCCCAACTGTGGAGACCGTTCTCTTTAAGATTAAGCCTTTCAAATTTATACTGTAGAGTCTAACACCACTAAAGAAAGTTCAGAAACTGCAGCTGCCAGAGATAAAGGCAGAATCCCAGCTACGGCAGGAGAACCTTTAAAACAGCTTTGCCTCTGCATCTATGTTAAAACAAAGCATTGGTTTGCTTTCGGCAAATTGTCCAGCATTTTATGTGTGAGCACATAGCCACCTATCAAGTTATTTCAGCACCTGTTGGAGCAGCCAGTGATCTTTTTTTTTTTTTTTTGAGGTTGATGGTCATACTGATTCATTTCTTATATACTTTCCTTTTAAATTTATTTTCAGTTGGAGTAGAATCGCTTTACAACGCTGTGTTAGTTTCTGCTGTGGACCAATGTGACTCAGCTACGTGTCCGCACGTGTCCCCTCCCTCGGGGGCCTCCGTCCCACACAGCCCTCCCCCCTCCCCTCCCCCCTCCCCTCCCCTCCCCTCCCCTCCCCTCCCCTCCCCTCCCCTCCCCCCTCCCCTCCCCCCCTCCCCTCCCCTTCCCCCCTCCTCCCCCCCCCCTCCCCGCGGTGATGACGAGCACAGGCTGAGCTCCGGGCCCTACAGCGCCCCGTCAGCGGCCTGCTTCGCACGCGGTCGTGTGTGTATGTGTCGCCGCTGCCCTCAGTCCGCCCCGCCCTCTCCTTCCCCCATTTCATGCGTGTGTCTGTTCTCTGCATCTGCGTCTCTATTCCTGCCCTGCTGATAGATTCATCCATGCCATTTTTCTAGATTCCGTATATACACCTTAATACACAATGCCTATTTTTCTCTCTCTGACTTTTTCAGTCTGTATAACAGAACCTACAGTCTGTCATACCGAGTGACCATTTCTTGATGAATCTATATTCCTCCTTGAAAATGTTCTGACTTCTTTGGAGAGTGATCCCCGCTTTTGGAAGGATGAGAGAGTTCCTGTGCCCACCCAAGTCTATGGAAACTGAGGCAAGGAGAGTCTTTCCTTCTCTGCCTTCTTTCAAGAGATCCCTGAACTGTGATGTGTGGACAGGCAATGGGGCCTCACAGGAGTCTTCAGTTCAGCCAATAACAAGTTCTCATTTCCCCCAACTGAAATCTGAAGCAAATGAAGTGGGGGAAGCATGTAGGCTTGGAGTCACTTGCCCCATCGGTGGGATTCAGGTCGGGCCATTACAGTCAGGCCCTGGTTTCTTTGCTGCTGACTTTTGTTCCTTAGCCTCTGAAACGACTTTGGTTCCTCTGAAGCTGAAGCTCCAATACTTTGGCCACCTGATGCAAAGAGCTGTCTCATTGAAAAGAACCTGATGCAGGAAAAAGATTGAAGGCAAGAGGAGAAGGGGACGACAGAGGATGAGATGGCTGGATGTCATCACTGACTCAATGGACATGAATTTGAGCAAACTCTGGGAGACGGTGAAGGACAGGGAACCCTGGTGTGCTGCAGTCCATGGGGTCACACAGAGTCGGACAGGACTTAGTGACTGAGCAACAATGCTAACCGCCTGCCTTTGGTCCAGTTTTGCTTTGATTCTTTGAGCCTCTCAATGTCCTTTCAATTACCTCCATCTTCCCCCTTCATGTTAGCCTGAGCAGATCTCTGTAACAAACAACATATATCTGTTGCATGAGCGAAAATTACCCAGGGACTGTACAGTGAACAGGAGACAAGAAATTGAAAAATAGAGTAGAAATGTAAAATGGCAAAAGAATAGGGAAAAAGCACTCAGTAATACAAAAGTCCATAAGCATTTCAATGGGCATGACAGAAGGAAAATGAATGATACAGAGAAAGCCTTGCTACAAAATTAAACTTCCTTCAGAAAGCTAAGCATTGCCAAGTCATCCATTTTTTAACCAAATTTTCTTGCTGACAATGTCAGTTCAGATCTGGAGTTATTTGTACACAGGAATAAAAGAGACCTGAGGGTCAGTGCCATCCACCGTTGCGTGTTTAAGACGAGGAAGTCAAGGCCCACGGAGGGGAAGTGGTCTCCCGTCCAGAAAGTGGACGAGACAGGCCCTGGGACAGACTCCACCGCAGCTGACGCCACACACGCTGCAGCGCTCCTGGCGGGGGGCCTCCACCCAGGCTGTGCTCGAGAACACCCACTTTTGCTTCTCTGTGGGTGTTTCTGATAGCACCACCCTTTGTCTTATAAACATGTTCCTTGCTGCCTTCTCAGAAAACATCACTTCATACCTTCGTGACACATGGGCCTGGCGAGAGCTGGGGAAAGTGATACCCAAGAGCCAACTGGCTGCCTTTCCAGTTGATTGCAGCATCTTCTTTTCTTTGGTTCCCTAGTTGGCTACTCTTAACATTTCAGGTCCTCTCTTCAGCTCCAAGCATCTTCTATGTCAATAATAGTGTCTCCCAGAGCGGATGCCACTGTGAGCTGCTTGGACCCTGGAGTTATATATATATATATATATATATAGGGCTTCCCAGGGGGCTCAGATGATAAAGAATCTGCCTGCCAATGCAGGAGACCTGGGTTTGATCCCTGGGTCGGGAAGATCCCCTGGAGGAGAGCATGGCAACCCACTCCAGTATTCTTGCCAGGAGAATCCCATGGACAGAGGAGCCTGGTGGGCTGCAGTCCATGGGGTCACAAAGAACTGGACACGACTGAGCAACCAACACCACAACAATACATATATATGTATATATATATATATATATATATATATACACACACACATTATTGTCTATATTGTTTCCCATTGTGATTCATTGCAGAAGACTGGGCATAGCTCCCTGTGCTACACTGGAGGACCTATTGTCTCCCCATTCTGGATGTGAGAGTTTGCACTACGGACCCCAAACTCCCAGTCTATCCCTTTCCCCGCAGCCCTCCGCCCACTCCCCTCTGGCAACCACAAGTCTGGTCTCTAAGTCTGTGAATCTGCTCCTGTTCATTTGCGCCATACTTTAGAGCCCACATATACATGGTATCCCATAGTACTTGTCTTTCTTTTTCTGACTTCCTTCATTTAGTAGGACAATCTCGAGCTGCATCCATGATGCTGCAGATGGCAGCGTGTCACTCATCTTGTGGCCGAGCAGCATTCCTCTGATGTGTGTACCACATCTTCTCCATGTACCCTTGTGTTGATGGACATGTAGGTTATTTCCATGTCTTGGCCACTTTGAATAGGGCTGCTGTGAACGTGGGGTGGATGTATCTTTTTGAATTTTAGTTTTGTCAGAATCTATGCCCAGGAGTGGGATTGCTGGATTGTATGGTGGTGGTGGTGGTTTAATCACTAAGTTGTGGCCGACGCTTGCGACCCCATGGACTGTAGCCTGCCAGGCTCCTCTGTCCGTGGGATGCTCCAGGCAAGGATTCTGGAGTGGGTCACCATGTCCTTCTCCAGGGGATCTTCCCAACCCAGGGATCGCACCCAGGTCTCCTGCGTTGCAGGCAGGGTCTCCTGCGTAGCAGGCAGACTGTCTGCCAACTGAGCTACAAGGGAAGATGGATCATCCGAGGGCCCTGTTTTCAGTTTCCCGAGGAGCTTCCTTCCGTTCGGGTCTCCACGGTGGCCGACCAGTTCGCATTCCCACCAACAGATGAGGAGAGCTCCCTTTTCTCCACACCCTCTCCGGCATCTGTTACTGTAGATTTTTAAAACCTGCCCGTTGCGGCGAGTGTGGGATGGCGCCCCTCTGTGATTTTGACTTGCATTTCTCTGATTGAACCTCAGACGTGAACTCCCTCCAGGAATTACGTGTGGCTGAAGAGAGCCACCTCCCTCAAGGTAAGTCGCATCCAAGACTGGTCAGTGAGGGACGCAGAGGCTTGGCCCCTTGTGTCCTTGTGACAGCTGACAGCTCCCCAGGGCCGTCTGCTGCAGGGGTTGGCCGAGGCCCTCGGACAGAGGGGCTGGCGAGCTGCAGCCCCTGGGGTCATACAGGGTCGGACGCCGCGGCCTAACGCGTCCACTTCTGTCGTCGCTGCAGACGCGTCGCAGCCCTGGTCCGGCTGCCGCGTCTCCTCGTAGGCGCTGACCCTAAGGCGCGCCCGTTGAGCCACATGCATGCGACTCTCAGCCTCAGAGCGTGTTTCTCAGTGAATGTGATGGAAGAAGTGTCCTCACTCAGTCTTAGTTCTACGGAAGCTTCTGATGGTCAAGTGAAATTGTTTTACGTCCCTCGGGATCATGATTTCTATTGCTCACTATCAGAGCTAGCGTCGGAAACCTCCAGACTTGTTTTCTGAAGAAAGCAGACGATAAGACGCCCGAGGGTAGTGCCCACAGCATTCATACTCCCCGCGGAGGCAAGGAGCCTCGGAGACCACCCCACCCTTCCTGAAAGGCTTCCTGAGGCTTTTCTGTGCTCTAGAAGCTGCTGAGCACGTTTGTTTCTCCGTCGCTCTATTAGCATTCGCCTTAGTATCCTCTTATTTTTTATCTATTTCTTATTGATTTATTTTTGACCGGAGTGTAGTTGATTTAGAGTGTTCTGTTGATTTGTGCTGTGCCGCTAAGTGCTTCAGTTACACACCTACATGCATTCTTCTTCACATTCTTTTCCGTTACCGTTTGTCATAGGATACTGAAGATAGCTCCCTGTGTTATACAGTAGGTCCTGTTGTTTGTCCATTCTACATGTCACAGTTTGCATCTGATAACTCCAAATTCCCACTCCATCTCTACTTTTATGCTTGATAAAAGCCAAGGCTTAGAGGTGGGGAGTGACTTCCTGCAGGATGGCAAGCTGGAGGCGAGTCACCGTGTTCTACTGAGTGAGGAGTGGGTTGAGAACACCCACTCTGTCATCTCTCCCTGTGAGTCCCCGGCACCTAACTTAGGACCTGGCACGCATTTACAGCAGGTGTTCGGCACATCTTCCTGAATGGATGGATGGTTGAACATTCGAGGCCAGGGATTTATGATTTTACCAGGCACTTTTATCATGCCAGTTGTTTTCCGTATTTTAATGCACATCATCTCTTTAAAATTCACACTGAATCTGTGAGAGGTGAATTAATTTTTTTTTCATTTTCCAAATGGTGAAACTGAAGTTCAAATACACAGGAAGCAAGGGGTAGAGCAGGAGTCTAACCCACTCTGTTGGCTCTGCATGCCTCTTATTGTGTCTTGACCTTCCCGCCGTCTCCTGTTTCTCAGATGAGGAAACTGAGGTGCCGAAGCTCTAAGTGGCTCAACGCAAGGCATGTTGCCCGAGAGTGGGCCCGGGTTTCCCGTCTCCCAGCCCTCAACATCAAGTAGACTCCTGCCCAGCACACTCAGAATTCGCAGGACTCCAGCTGCCTTTTCCAAATAGGTTGGCAAAATGTCACTTTCACTTAGGTGGCAAAACTCCTCACCAGATATAAAACTGAAAATGTAGGCCACTTCCCCATGTGATTGCGTTTCATAACTCAGAGCTAAAAATAACTCTGGGCTCACTTGGCCCGTTTATAACATATTAAAAACTCATATTCAAATTTATTCGCCTCTTGGATTAATGTCAAGATGATGGCTTTCCAGGTTTCTTTCTCTCTCCCTCTCTATCTCCCCCAGCAGGAAGTGGATTAGCCTTGTCCACATTATTTCCCACATGAATTACTGAGTGCTTATTTTCAAAGATGAATTTCATGACCTATCTCTGCTGTACCTGCAGAATCTACTTTGGAAGGCAGGACAGAAGTGGCTCCAGGGCCAGAGGTATTCTTTTTTTTAATTTCTAAAACTTAACTTTTATTTTACACTGGAGTAGAGTTGATTCTTTTTCATATTCTTTCCCATTATGGTTTTTCATAGGATATTGACTATAGTGCCCCATGCTATACAGTAGGACCTTATTGTTTATTCACTCTGCATATGACCATTTGCATCTGGTAACTGCAAACTCCTGGTTCTATGCCCTCCAGGGAAGATCCCCTGGAGGAGGTCATGGCAACCCACTCCAGTATTCTTGCCTGGAGAATCCCATGGACAAAGAGGAGACCAGTGGGTTACCGGACTCCATAGGGTAAGCCATACTAGTCCATAGGCTTGCAGAGAGTAGGACACGACTGCAGCAACTTTGCGTGCATAACTGATTTACAGTTATGTTCCTTTCTGTGTTCCTTTCAGATGTACAGCTAACTGATTCAGTTATACACATACATATATCTGTTCCGTTTCAGATTCTTTTCTTACATTGGTTATTACCAAATATTGACTATAGTGCTGAGCTATACGGTAGATCCTTGTTGATTATATATTTTATATTAATATATAGTAGTGTGTGCCTGTTAATCCTCACCCAGTCTCTTAATTTATCCTACCCCCAGACATTTCCCCTTTGGTCACCATGAATTTATTTTCAAAGTCTGGGAGTCTGTTTCTGTTTTCTAAATAATTTCATTTGTATCATTTTTTAAAGATTTTATATATCATTTAAATATTTTACATATCATATGCTATTTGTCTTTCTCTTACCTTACATAGTATAATAATCTCTAGGTCCCTCCATGATGCTGCCAATGGTGTTACTCTTTTTAATTACTGAGTAATATTCCATTGTGTGTTAGGGGCCACATAACTTCTTTATCCATTCATCTGTTGGTAGACATTTAGTTTGCTTCCATGTCTTGGCTATTGTAAATAGAACTGCAATGAACCCTGGGGTGCATATATCTTTTCAAATATGGCTTTCTTTGGAGAAGGGCTGTACATTCTTGAGCCAGGTATGAAACTGTTGTCTTAATTTCCTTGTCACTGAAATAGAGACAAAAGAATACCTCCTATTTCCTGGGATTATAGTGAGGCTTAAACTACAACCAAAAATTCACGGCCAATGTTTAGCTCAGTTCCCAACACACACGCACACACACACACACACACACACAGGGTGAACAGATAGAACTACTGAAAACAAAGATCAGCAAAACAAAAACTTCCCACCACTCAGCATGATCTCCTGGGCTTCCCTGGCGGCTCAGATGATAAAGTCCTCCTGCAATACAGGAGAACTGGGTTCCACTTGTCTCAATTTGCCTGGAATTTTCCAGATTTAGTAGAAAGACTCCAGTCCTGGGAGACCTCTCTGTCCTGGGAAAATTGGAACAGTTGGTTGGTAACTTGCTTCCCCATCAATAAAATAAACAAAAGTTTCTGAGTTATTCATTTATGCATGAAGCCTTTATTGATAACTAAAACATTCAGACATTTTGATGGCATTTGAAAGGTAAACATGACAAAAAATGAGTTCTTACAAAATGCTCAGCATAATGAGAGAGAATCATGAATTATATATGGCAAATTATATACGGTTCTTCTGAAAGTTGGCATGAAATGTTCAAAGAATATAACTCTGAAATAAATTGCTCCCAGGGGATACTTTGTATGAATTTCATGGATTGCACACTTCTGTCTAATAGAGATTTTTTTCCTCCAAACACTAATGCTATGCAGAAGTTAATAGGTTTACATAGGAAAAAGCTTTTCCATGAGGAGATGAGTTAAACAGCTTTGACTGCAGTACTTTTCAGCATCTTTATTAGGCTGATGAGCATTTGAACTCTAGGATGGGGATGTTTGAAATATTGTTTCCAAACTTTAAAAATTTGACAACACTGGATTATTTTTAGGATTTATGGACTGATACCAGCATTCCACAGGGCTCTGATGAAAAAGACCACCTAGGTATTATCTGGCACTGAACATACAGAACCCAGACTGGGGAGAAAAGTGCAAGCCCCAGCTCCTCGTAAACAGTTCTATCTGTGGTCCTTAGCCTTTTCTGATTCATGAACCTCCTTTCAGAATTTGATGAATACTTAAATGCACAGAGGATAAAGGACTCAAATTAGCAGTGGCATTGAACTTTGCAGGGCATACTGAAGAGATGCTATGTCTCCTGAGGAATTAAAAAATCTTATTTTCTAATATAGGATTTGGGGTCTTCAAATCCACAGAGATGGAAAAACTCTGCAAAGACTGAAATAAATTCTGACCCAAGACAGAAACACTGGCATAGATAAGCATGATGTATAGTATGCAATGCTGAAAAGCAGCACTTAGACACATAAGTAATTATTTATATATATATTGAATGCTTGCTATAACATGTATCATCATCTTTAATCAAGAAGTAGCTTATCATGACAGTTTAGATTGTGGCTTTTAAAATTAAATATGTTATAAGATATTATATATTGCTCTCTATATCATATATGCACTTCACATGCTTTTTTTATTCCTACTCTCTCCTCCAACCCACAGAACCCTTTGGAGTCACTTGTAATGTCAGTGTTATTAATATAAGAAGCCTTGGTCTTTACCACTTAGAAATAAATCACTTCCAAAACCACTCAACTCATATCTAATTGTAAGAAAGCCAAGAAATAAAATTTCATCTGAAGGTGCATAAAATGAAACCAAGATTAGTGTTGGATGAGAATAAAGTTGGAGTAGCTGTCATTTGCTAGATTTTACTCATAGTCAGATTATGACTTCAGAATACAAGGGGCACTGTAGACCCGGAAGCATATTTGCAATACTTGTTTTACTCGTTCCGATTAACTTCATTCTAGGTTCATCCATGTCTCTACAAGTGACCCTATTTTGTTCTTTTTTATGGCTGAATAATATTCCATTTTATACACGTACCACATATTCTTTATCCATTCATTTTGATGGACATTTAGATTGTGTCCATGTCCTGGCTATGGTAAATGGGGGTGGATTGGGAGATCAGGATTTACATACATACACTATCATGTGTTAACTAGGTCATTAGTGGGAGCCTGCTGTATAGTCAGGGAGCTCAGCTTGGTGCTGAGGGTGACCGGGAGCGGTGGGGTGGCGGGTTGGGAGGCAGGCCTATGAGGGGATATGTGTGTACATATGACCGATTCCTTTTGTTGTACAGTGGAAACTAACATAACATTGTAAAGCAACTACACCCTAATTTAAAGAAGGGATCTTTATTGATACTGCCAAAGAGAAAAAAAGAAGAAAAAATCCCATAGGATTGATGGAAATAATGTTGTCTGAGGCCTTTGTGACTGATTCTATGCCGATTCCATGTTTATTTTCCTGCTCTCTTATGTCCATATCAGCTGCTTCCAAGATTGTTAATAGCTTCTTTTTCTTTATTTTTGAGAACAGATGGGTATACTAGAGAAGAAATAACAACTCATATGGCCATGAATTTCCTTAGTAAGTTCCCTAAGTACTTGGTCCCCACAGGCAAGGTTTTAATTAAAATCTTCAGTACATGAGGCATGGAGCTGTGGATGGATCCCAGGAGAACTGGTTCCTGAGAGCTTCATGTCCAGATAATCCCCTTCAAGACATCAGTCACCAGACCCTTAAATCCCAATCTGGCTTCATTCAAACTCACTAGAGTGAGAGCAACCTGGTGCCCAGGACAACCGTGTTCACTTGATTTTATCACAAGGAGGTCTTGAGGGTCTCAGAGCTGGAGGCCTTTACCTTCACAGTGACGTTGCTGTGGCATGTCAGTCAGGATGACCTTGGGCGGCACTGTCTGATAACTAGAGGAATCTTTTAGAGAGACTGAGTGATTTACTAAGCGTTTCACATCTTTTGTTTTATTTCATCCTCAAAGCACTCTGTAAAACATCAAGAGTGGTTATTAGTAATTCCATTAAAAAGTTTTAGAAAGTGAGGCTAAGTGATGTTAAGGAGTTTATTCTGTTCCCATCTGAAATAAGAAATCTAGAATTGAAGACTTTTGAGGTTTGACATGCAGTGCCAAGGAATCCAGTTATGGTCCCAAGGTGCAATCAAGTGGACGAAATAATTCAGAAGGTGCAAATTTACGGTTATACAATAAATGTCATGGAGGTGAAATCTACAGCATGGTGACTATAGTCAATAATCTTGTACGGCATATTTGAAAGCTGCTAAGAGAGTAGATCTTAAAAGTCCTCATCACAAGAAAAAAAAATTATAACTATGTATGGGAATGGATGTTAACTAGACTTAGTGTGGTGATCGTTTTGCAATACATACAAACATCAAGTCATTGAAACTAACATATTGTTATATGCAAATTGTACTTCGTAAAAGAGAATTTAGATCTCAGCACAAAGAGGAAGCCATAGCCTGCTTCTCCTATTATCATTTGACTTCATCTTGTAAGGATGTTGGTGGTTATGTGTTCTGACCAGAGAACACATTTCTATTAACAGTAGAAAAGGCATTCAGATTACATCTTCTGGTAGTTTTAGGAAAGATTGATGTTACTTAGTGTAACTTAGGGCTTCCCTGGTCGCTCAGATGGTAAAGAATCTGCCTGCAATGTGTGAGACCTGAGTTGGATCCCTGGGTTGGGAATATCCCTTGGAGGAGGGCATGGCAACCCACTCCAATGTTCTTGCCTGGAGAATCCCCACGGACAGAGGAGCCTGGTGGGCTGCAGTCCGTGAGGTCGCAAAGAGTCGACTCAGCACAGCACACAGCATAGCATGACTTAAGGGGTAGCAGCAGCCGTCTAGTTTCTTTCTTTTTAACAGTTAGAAAACACGTGTTTTATATCATCACATTTTGAAACCCAAATATATGTATTCAGTCCAATATATTTCAGCTCAAAAGCTTTTATCTTTGCCTAAAGTTGTTGATCTTTAACACTCAAATTAATCACTAATACAGCTGGGTTTCAGTCTGCCTCTTGCTTTCTATTCACCCCATCTGTTTCTGTTTGTTTGTTTCTTTCATTTTTTCCTTCCTTTTGAAGTAAGATTATCTCACAGTAAGGAATTAACTAATCTTGCTTTTTTGTCTCCTATTATTGCAACTTTAATCCTTCACTTATTAAGTTGTACAAGAATATTTTTATTTTCCTTCACCAAGAAAGGACAGTGTAAAATTTTTCTTCTGATTGCTTCCCATCCCTTTATGCCTTAATGGTCATATATTTTAACTTTAAATATATTTAAAACTTTAGAATATTTTTTCAACATTATTTTAAAAGTCAATATATTTATTTTTATTATTCACGCTAATTCCAGAGCCTATTCTCATCTCCTGTATTTTCACTTTGGAGTTTTTTTTTTTAATTTTGGCTTGGAAGAACCTCCTTTAGTGTATCTTTCAGTATAGATCTGCCAGCAACTGAACCTCTTAATCTGTTGTCTGAAAGGTTTCGATTTTGTTTCATTTTGAAAGATACAATATTTGATTACAAAATTCCAGGTTGTGACTTGTCCTTTTGACTTTTAAAGGCATCACTCCATGTGTCACTGAGGCACTTTGCTGTGCAGTAGAAATTAACACAACATTGTAAACCAACTATACTTCAATAAAATAAAAGTGAAGATGCCACTCCACTCAGTTCTGCCCTCCAGTAGTCTCTGCATCCCGCAGTTCTGTGGAAACTGTAATCACATCCTGCTGGCCTTCAAAGTCAGGTTCCCTGGAGACTCCGTCCCTTGGCTGGATTCCCAGGCTGACGTGGGGCCGAGAAACTTCACAGCAGTGCGTGAGCTTCTTTGGTACCACCGTTCTCCAGCTTGTGACTTCCCACCGGCGGGCATGGGGCTGGTTTTATTGCAGTTGGCCCCTCACACCATGCCACTGCTTGTCCTTGGGTGAGGGGCATCTTTTCTTGGCGGGTTCCAGTATCTCACTGTCGACGGTTGTTCAACAGCGAGTTGCAGTTTGGTGCTCTGGCTGCAGAAGATGAGCCCACATCCTTCTACCCCATCGTCTCAATCTCGTCTAAATGTCATCCCACTCAAGTCTGAACTTACTACTTATTGTGGTAGACTAGCTGTCTGTCTCACTGTGTGTCATACTACAGTGTGTGCCTTGCTCAGTAGCTCAGCTGTGTCCAGCTCTCGGCCCCACGGGCTGTACCCTGACAGGCCGCTCTGTTCATGAAATTTTCCAGGCCATAATGCTGGAGTGGGTTGCCATTCCCTACCCCAGTGGCTTCTCCCGGCCCAGGGATCTAACTCACATCTCTTGAGTCTCCTGCAACGTCTGGTGGGTTCTTTACCACTTGAGCCACCGGGAAGCCCCTTTACTATGTATATATATTATACACACACACAGTATACTGTTAGGGGAATTAACACCACAGTCTTTATACATTTTAATAGTAACTACTTGTACGTCACTGACCATGATCATCATTTGTAGCATAATAATTCCATGCATGTGTTACATTCCAATTTTATCTGTAAGCTTCTGTATTTCTTGGGAAAAAAGAGTTTAATACACATGTTCTCAAGGGATATTTGTGAGTTAATGAAAGAATAAGGACAATCATAATAAAATTTTTGAGTGACTATCACTTTAGGCATTATGGTTATACTATATATATACACACACATATCTATTTATATACATATATATATATAAAATCTCCTTCCAACTATATTATAATGTGATGATATCTATAGTACCATCATGCCAATCTTATTTCAAGGTCTTGCTAAAGGTTTCCTAAGTACAAAATGGTATTTAAATCCAGATACATCTGTCTGCACATTATATGTTCATATCTCCCACACTATATAGACACTGGTAAAAACATGAACTTAGAGGAAAGAAAGATTTCAAAGCATTTCCAGTAATAAGAGCAGCCTCTGTTTCTATCAGGAGAAGTAGAAAGAACAGAAACATTAAAAGTGTAAGATAATGGTGAATGATGCTTGCAGAATCGGAAGCCTTGGTGTATGAGAATTCCATCCACTCACGCTTCAGCACAGTAGATGTGTGCTGTGCTAAGTCACTTCAGTCCTGTCCGACTCTGTGATCCTTTGCACTGTAGCCCACCACACCCCTCTGTCCACGGGATTCTCCAGGCAGGAATACTGGAATGGGTTGCCATTTCCTACTCCAGGGGATCTTCCCGACCCAGGGACTGAATCTAGCATCTCTTACACCTCCTGCATTGGCCGGCGGTTCTTTAGCACTAGTGCCACCTGGAAATTTATAGTAGATTTTAGCTACTAAAAAAAATAAATAATAACAAAATATAACAAATAATAATAACAAAAAATAGCAAGTAATAGAAAGTATATATACATTCTAGGAATTACTCCTCTGTGGCTTTTAAACTTGTAGGCTGTAAGGAATACTTTTTAGATACGATGGCTTCTTCTCAAGAAAGAGGTTATTACTTGACTTATAACAATGCAGGTGCTCAAACTGACTGGAATAAAAGATACTCCAGTCTGACACTAATAACAAATCCCAATGGTTTGATTTATGCTGGACAAGATTTGACAAGTTATTCGTGTTACCAGTTGTCCATGCTGCCCTATGATTCAGTCATTCCTCTGGATGTGAGTTTGGGAGGAGGTGTTTGTCTGGGTTCATTCAAGATTTCGTTCTAGGAAGAACACAATATGAAGTGCCAAGGGAGAAGTCTTGCTTGCTATACTGTACTTACTTGGTTACTTAGATTCTGCCAACGTGGACAATTCGAGGCCTCACCACAACTCTTCATGTTGTTTCAGCCAATCATTGTTACCGCCTCTATTCATCTTTTAAAAAAAAATAAATATTTTGAAAATAAAAATTTTCAATAAAATTATTGAAAAGTGAAAGTTAGTCGCTCAGTCATGTCTGACTGCAACCCCATGGACTGGGGGTTCCAGGCTCCTCTGTCCATGGGATTCTCCAGATTCTCCAGAGAAGAATACTGGAGTGGGTTGCCATTTCCTTCTTCAGGGGATCATCCTGACCCAGGAACTGAACCCATGTCTCCTGCATTACAGGCAGATTCATTACTGTCTGAGCCACCAGGGAAACCATTCATTCTTTTTTTAAAAAAAATTCTGTTGAAGGATAGTTGATTTTATGGGCTTCCTAGGTGGTACATTCCAGTCCCCTATGATGAAAAGAACATCATTTTTTGGTGTTAGTTCTAGAAGGTCTTGTAGGTCATCATAGAACTGTTCAGCTTCTTCAGCATTCTTGGTCAGGGCATAGACTTGGATTACTGTGATATTGAATGGTTTGCCTTGGAAATGAACAAAGATCATTCTGTCATTTTTGAGACTGCACCCAAGTACTGCATTCCAGATTCTTTTGTTGACTATGATGGCTACTTTATTTCTTCTAAAGGATTCTTGCTCACAGTAGTAGATATAATGGTAATCTGAGTTAAATTCACCCATTTCCGTCCATTTTAGTTCACTGATTCCTAAAATGTTGATGCTCACTCTTGCCATCACCTGTTTGACCACTTCCAATTTACCTTGACTCATGAACCTAACATTCCAGGTTCCTATGTAATACTGTTTTTAGACCATTGGACTTTACTAGGAAGTCAAGTGATACCTGGAGTAACAGGCAAGTTTGACCTTGGAGTACAGAGTGAAGCAGGGCAAAGGCTAACAGAATTTTGTCAAGAGAACACACTGGTCATAGCAAAACACAAGAGAAGACTCTACACATGGACATCACCAGATGGTCAACACCAAAATCAGACTGATTATATTCTTTGCAGCCAAAGATGTAGAAGCTCTATACAGTCAGCAAAAACAAGACTGGGAGCTGACTGTGGCTCACATCATGAATTCCTTATTGCCAAATTCAGACTGAAATTGAAGAAAGTACGGAAAACCACTGGACCACTCAAGTATGACCTAAATCAAATCCCTTATGATTGTACAGTGGAAGTGACAAATATTCAAGGGATTAGATTTGATACACAGAGTGCCTGAAGAACTATGGACGGAGGTTCATGACATTGTACAGGAGGCAGTGATCAAGACCATCCCCCCAGAAAATGCAAAAAGGCAAAATGGTTGTCTGAGGAGGCGTTACAAATAGCTGAGAAAAGAAGAGAAGCTAAAGGCAAAGGAGAAAAAGGAAGATATACCCATTTGAATGCAGAGTTCCAAAGAATAGTAAAGAGAGATAAGAAAACCTTCCTCAGTAATCAATGCAAAGATATAGAGGAAAACAATAGAATGGGAAAGACTAGAGATCTCTTCAAGAAAATTAGAGATACCAAGGGAATATTTCACTCAAAGATGGGCTCAATAAAGGACCTAACAGAAGCAGAAGCTATAAAGTAGAGATGGCAAGAATACATAAAAGAACTGTACAAAAAAGATCTTCATGACCCAGATAATCATAATCGTGTTATCACTCACCTAGAGCAAGACATCCTGGAATGCGAAGTCAAATGGACCTTAGGAAGCATCACAATAAAGCTAGTGGAGGTGACGGAATTCCAGTTGAGCTATTTCAAATCCTAAAAGATAATGTTGTGAAAATGCTGCACTCAATATGCCAGCAAATCTGGAAAACTCAGCAGTGGCCACAGGACTGGAAAAGGTAAGTTTTAATCCCCAAGAAAGGCAATGCCAAAGAATGCTCAAACTACCGCACAATTGCACTCATCTCACACACTAGCAAAGTAATGCTCAAAATTCTCCAAGCCAGGCTTCAGCAGTACATGAACCGCGAGCTTCCAGATATTCAAACTGGATTTAGAAAAGACAGAGGAACCAGAGATCAAATTGCCAACATCCGCTGGATCATCAAAAAAGCAAGAGAGTTCCAGAAAAACATCTACTTCTGTTTTATTGACTATGCCAATGCCTTTGACTGTGTGGATCACAATAAACTGTGGAAAATTCTTAAAAGATGGGAATACCAGACCACCTTACCTGCCTCCTGAGAAATCTGTATGCAGGTCAAGAAGCAACAGTTAGAACTGGACATGGAACAATGGACTGGTTCCAATTTGGGGAAGGAGTAAGTCAAGGCTGTATATTGTCACCCTGCTTATTTAACTTATATGCAGAGTACATCATGAGAAATGCCGGAATGGATGAAGCACAAACTGGAATCAAGATTGCCAGGAGAAATATCAATAACCTCAGATATGCAGATGACACCACCCTTATGGCAGAAAGTGAAGAAGAACTAAAGAGCCTCTTGATGAAAGTGAAAGAGGAGAGTGAAAAGTTGGCTTAAAACTCAACATTCAGAAAACTTAAGATCATGGCATCTGGTCCCATAACTTCATGTCAAATAGATGGGGAAACAATGGAAACAGTGATAGACTTCATTTTCTCGGGCTCCAAAATCACTGCTGATGGTGACTGCAGCCATGAAATTAAAAGACACTTACTCCTTGGAAGGAAAGTTATGGCCAACCTAGACAGCATATTAAAAAGCAGAGACATTACTTTGCCAACCAAGGTCTGTGTTTTCCGGTGGTCAGGTATGGATGTGAGAGCTGGACCATAGATTATTATAGTTAAACTCAAGTTCATCCCCACTCCTCGTCTTTCTCCTTTGGTAACCATGAGTTTGCTTTCTATTTCTGTGAGTCTGTCTCTGCTTTGTAAGTGAGTCCATTTGTATAATTTCTTTGAGATCCACATATAAGTGATATCATATGATATTTGTCTTTATTAAACTTACTTCACTTAGTATAATATCTAGGTCTACCCACATTGTTATATTCATCCTTTTAGTATTGGGTGAGGTGTTAATTCATTAACTGTCCTGAGAAAAATTCTACTGTGAAAAAAATGTCATCCCCCCAAATTGATTCTGACCAGTCAATTAAAAGTAGATTTTTTTTATTGCTCGCTCTCATAGGAGCACCTTGTTCTTTTATAATTTTATATCCTTATTAGTGAGCTCATTTCATTTTTGTCTTCTCCAATAAACTTTAGCCCATGAGACTAAGAACAAGTTTGCTTTGCATGGATATGTACATCCAGAGCCAGGAGTATGGCTAAACTCCTTTGGGACCAATAAGTAGTTGAATGAATGAATAATTCTTATCAACAGTACAAATATTTCAAATGAATTAAGGAATGCAATAATTTCTATAATCCATTTGGCTTAGAGGCAACCCTCTCCTCCAATCCCCTCATGCTTAGATGTAAGGATGTAACTTAATGTTAGCGTTATCTAGGAGAATTAATGCAAATTACGGTAACACACTCATGGTCTCCCAGAAACAAGCAGAGCTGGACTCCTGTAGACACATCCATCACTTGCTCTCCAGCACTGTGAGAGAGGGACCTGTTTTTGGTCTCGTGGGGAATCTGTCCCCTGGGAGCTCCACGACTGTGTTACTCTTTCCGTCTTCAAGCTCTGTGATGACTCCGCTTGGCCTTATGTTATAGGTAACAGGCCTTATGTTATAGCTAGCCCCTTATATCGTAGGTAACAGACCAAGGGCTAGAGCCCCTTGACCATTCATCGTTCAACTGATTGTTGACCTTGACAGTTGTAGGCGTCTATTGCCTTCCATGGTCTTTTGTCAAAATGAGATTTACTGGGAGCCTGCGGTAATGAATAGGGCAGATAGCTGCAAATAACCAGGACTTTGATTATGATTATGATGAGTGCCCCGTTTCAGGACATTATAGGAGTCTCTCGGTCTTTCAGGAAGGATGTTGTTTGAGGGCTGCCTTTCTAATATTTCCATTATATAGATGAATATATAGTGACTTAAAGCAAGTTAGTGACTTATCTGAAAAGACTGATCAGCTGCTCTTAGCATACAATTCATGTTAGCCACTTCCCTGGCATTAAATATTTTTTTGTCAGTATCTCTTTGTTCTGGAGAACTTTTCCCTTTTGATCAAACACTAAAGAACATAGCAGTAAAGTGTTTCTTATGTTTTATGGATTGAATTTCTGATTTGAAACCCACATGTGAAAGTGCTGAATTTGCCTGTTCATTATTCAGGGAGCCAGGTAAGCCTCCGATCAAATCTATGATCTGTATGAATTTTCAGGGGCAGCAGTAACCAGGAAAATACATCAAGACACCTATTTCCCTCTTGATTTATTCACAACTGAATACTGAATGCTTTGAATGTCATTATGTGTTTGTGATTTTTCAAAAGAGATTGTGTCACACACATCAAAGAAATTCATAAGGAGGATATGTATTTACTTTTGTAAAAAAATAAAATGAACGAGAGGGTCTTGAGTCCTTGCTTTGCCATGCATGAACTTCTAGACCTTGGACAAGTTGTTGAAGCTTAATTGCTTTTTTGTTTCCTCTTTTGGAGTATCAAAAATATTAGCTACATTGGCTAATTCTAAAATCCTTGAGAGTATCAAATTGTGTCTCAATGGAAAATTTATTATAATCTGGAGAGCACATAACTTCATTCATTAAAAAGAATAAGAACAGAGAGAAATAAACAAGGGGGACCCATATTAAGAGAACAATTATAAGAGGAAAGAAAAGGTATAAACATCACACCAGAATGAACAGTTTACAGGAATGAGAGGACATGGACTCCAGTTATCAGTTTTTAAAAATATTTATTGATTTATTTATTTTTATTTATTTGACTGTGCCAGGTCTCAGTTGTGGCATATAAAAGGATCTTCCTTGCAGAATGTGGGATCTAGTTTCCTGATCAGGGTTTGAACCCAGGCCCCCTGCACTGGGGGTGTGGAGTCTTAGCTGGTGGACCACCAGGGAAGCCCCTCAGTTAGCTCAGTGATCATTCTGAAACTTTGCTGGCATTGGGCATGTGGAATGATCAACTAGTAGATATCTTGGATGGTGAAAGCGTTAGTCGCTAAGTCATGTCCGACTCTCTGAGACCCCATGGACTGCGGTCCGCCGGGCTCCCCTGTCCAGGGGATTCTCCAGGCGTGAATACCGGAGTGGGGTGCCTTTCCTGAACTGGAGTGTAAGTGAGACCATGGCATGATCCCCCTGGGCTGAGGGGCAGAATTAATGCTCTCTGCTTGGCAATGAAGAACAAGCTATCCCACAGTGATGATCATTCTGTGTATCTTTCTTGGTCTTCTGTACTTCCTGATCAGGGAATAGGTTTCTAGTTTCATTGTTTACCTTACAATTAGCACACAACCTGGTATACTGTAAGCACTCACTTATACTGGAGGAGAAAATGAATGCTGGATGGATTACTGAACAAATTCCAGCCCATTATGGAGCCTACTAATTGATGTTATGCCAAACTTATGTCATTTTAAATATAGAGGTATTTTTTTCACTTTTTCTTTTGGAGAGAAGGGAGAGGAATTCAACTATAAACCTGTATGGATATAGCTGTTGTCACTCAGCTAGGATTCAGAAATATACTGTGTTAGCCAAGTTCCCACTTGTGTTAGCCAAGTTCCCAAGTTGTATTCTTGATTCCAAAGACCATGCTTTTTATTTCCCCACATTGCTTATGAAATCAGTAAGTCAGTCATTCATGAGTAGGTTGATATAATGAGTAACCTTCTTGTGCCCAGGGCTGTGGAAAAGAATTTGGGTTATATATACAATATTAGGAGAATATTTCTTAGTGATTGAGAACTCAGGCTCTGACTTAAAATGATGTGCTTTCAAACACCAGTTCTGCAATTTACTAGTTTTAAGGACTTCAGTCTGTAACTCCTTGTGAGTAAGCTTCAGTTTCCCATATATTAAATGGAGATAATATCTCACACAGTGAGGTAATGAATCAATGCTATAGCATGCATGTGGTGCCCTGAAAATAGAAAGTGCTCAGTAATTTCTAACCATCATAGTGTAATTCATTACTTAGGTCTACCCATACAGTATTGATCTATATGGGATATGAAGCTTAAATTAAGATCAAGAAATTATTATGAGTAATGAAATGATCAACAGCACTTCACAGGTTGTAACAGAAAACAGTGTCTAGCGAGGGTGCAAGAGTGCTCAGTTGCTCAGTCATGTCCCGTTCTTTGCAAACCCAGGGACTGCAGCACGTTAGGCCTCTTGGTCCTTCACTGTCTCCTGGAGTCTGCTCGAACTCATGTCCATTGAGATGATGATGCCATCCAATCATCTCATCCTGTTTCCCCCTTCTCCTACCCTCAATCTTTCCCAGCAACAGTGTCTTTTCCAATGAATTGGCTCTTTTTTTTCCCCTCTTTCTCTTTTTCAGCCATGCTGTGTTGAATGTGAAATATTAGTTCCCTGACTAAGGATTGAACTTGCCTCCCTCTGCATTGAAAGCATGGAGTCTTAACCACTGACTTGCCAGGGAAGTCCTATAACAAATCTCACATTTGACAGATTTTTCTGATGATTTGGTATGTCTCTTTCCATCTCAGAACTTTAGTTTCAATCATTTATGAGGATAGAAGATTGGGTTATAGTATCTTCAAAATTCTTAAAGGTAGAGCGTTCCATATTTATACCAATATTTAAAAATTACCTTTTGTTGTTATGCCTAGGTTAACACAGAAAATTCTGATATAAGGCATCTTGGGCATCATGAGAGTTCTAAGTTCAGATACTAACTAGCTTTTCTTTTTTCATTGATATAGGCCGTTCGCCTACTGCACAAATAACCCCCATGGAGAACAGTACGGTGGTGACTGAGTTCATTCTTGCCGGGATAACTGATGACCCACAACTGCAGATCCCACTCTTTCTAGTGTTCACGCTCATCTACCTCCTCACTCTGGTTGGGAACCTGGGGGTGGTCACGCTGATCCTGCTGGACTCTCGTCTCCACACCCCCATGTACCTCTTCCTCAGCCACCTCGCTCTGATGGACTTCGGTTACTCCACAGCGGTCACTCCCAAAGTGATGGCAGGACTCCTCATCGGAGACAAGGTCATTTCCTACAGTGCTTGTGCTGCTCAGTTGTATTTTTTTGCTGTCTTTCTGATTGTAGAAACTTTTCTCTTGGCCTCAATGTCCTATGACCGTCATGCAGCGGTGTGTAAACCACTCCATTACACCAACATCATGACACCAAGAGTGTGTGCCTGGATGGTCGTAGGATGCTATGTCTTTGGTTTTCTGGAGGCCTCTGTTCACACTTGGAATGCATTCTGTCTCTCTTTCTGCAGATCCAATGTGATTGATCACTTTTTGTGTGATGCTACTCCAGTCCTGGCTCTCTCATGTTCAGACAACAAGAGAAGTGAGATGGTGTTTTTTATTTTGGCAGGCTTCAATATCATCTTTACTATCATGGTCATCCTGATCTCTTACCTGTTTATCTTCGTCACCATTCTGAGGGTGCGCTCATCTGAAGGACACCAGAAGGCCTTTGCCACCTGTGCTTCCCACCTCACTTCCATCTCCATCTTCTATGGGACAGGCGCCTTCATGTACCTACAGCCCGGCTCCCGCCATTCCGTGGACACAGACAAAATGGCGTCCGTGTTCTACGCCGTGGTCATCCCCATGCTGAATCCGCTGGTCTATAGCCTGAGGAACAGAGAGGTCAAGAGTGCCTTAAAAAAGGCTGTGGGGAAAGCAAAGTCTTCTCTAAGATACATGTTTTAATTATATAGAAACAAATAAGATGGTTTGATATAGTTCAATCAAGCTAGGGAAAGTATTGACTTGCTAGGTTAACAATTATGTAAAATTTTGACATACCTTCTCAAGTTCTTCTTAAATCTGTAAAGCAAATGTGTGGACAAAGTGAGATCTCATGAAAAATAACTTTGGAAGAGTCAACCATGAACCTATAATTTATATTTTTAAGATTTCTTTTGAATTACATTTTATTGTGTATTTGTTTCCATGATCATCCACACTCATATGCACATTTATGCTCACATGCCTATTTAAGTACATGCCTACATGCATTTTATTCATGCAAATCACATGCAACTCATATAATTCATGGATATACAGAAAATTGAGTTCAAGAGACAAACTAGACTTGTCTAGTTTTATAGTATAATTTGAAAAATGTTTTTGGTGTCTGATAATACATTCTTAAATGTAAACCTATATATTTTTAAATAGAAATGATCATTTGCTCTGTGATATTAATTTTATTTTTAAAAACATTTTATTTGAAAATAAAATCATTTCATTTTAATATTTGTGCCAAACATCCTCATTCTGAGTGCTTTTGTTTGTTCTTTTTTTCAATGATCATAAGCATCATTACATGAGCGCCGTTTTAAAACAACTTGATTTCTTTATGGCTGTTGGGTCTTTGTTGCTTCACGCTGGCTCTCTGTAGCTGTGGGGAGCGCGGACCACTCTTCACTGCTGGCACAGGCTTCTCACTGTGGTGGCCTCTTGTTCTGAAGCACAGGCTCTAGGAGTGTAGGCTTCAGTAGCTGCGGCTCGAGGACTCCAGGATACGGGTCAGCAGTTGTGACTCATAGGCTTTGTTGCTCCCAAGCACGTGGGGTCTTCCCAGACCAGGGATGGAGCCTGGGACCCTGCACTGGCAAGTGGACATTTAGCCACTGGACCAGCGGGGATGTCGCCAGAAGAGCATCTCTATTCAGCGCTATATCCATCTTTACTGACGCATTACCCAGAGTAACATCTTCATGTGATAACTAATGAAAAAAGAATAGCAGCATATAAGACAAGGGAAACTAAAGAAAATAGATTTTAATGCACTGAAATAAAAAAAAAACCACAACAGCATTTAGTTTTACAGTAAGACTTGACTCTTTGTCTTCAGATGCTTAGCCCAGGACACATTTTATGCTCCTTCCTTCCTGTGTAGAGTCAGGTCTTCAACTGATTGATCCATTCAGGCTCAAATTACAGGTTCAGCTGACCGATACTTACCACACTCCAAGAATAATGTACGGTGACTTTTAACTTTGGGTGTATCAGAACACTAAGACTCATTCAGAGATCTGATAGATATCTTTTACAAAGAAAATAGTATCAAATTAATTGAATCTAAAAAGCATTTCTTTGGAGTATCAGTTCACTATATACTGGTTTTTCTGTGAATATTTCTTTCTAGGTTAAATGATTTGGAACACATGTGTAATAGAAAGCATATAAAATGTATATTTATTTCAAACCATGGACTTATATATGGGAAGCCTTTAGTACATCACTTTTTCATGTGATGTCTGAAATCACATCGAGGGCTCCTGTGGTTTGACTTGAAGGGTCAGCACGTCCCATTATGGAGTGACAAAGATAATTAAATGTATTTACTTCAGACCCAAGGAAAAAATGTAGGAACAGATTATCTCTCCTGATAGGGAAGGGATATCTCCTTTTTGGAGAAAAGGATCTGACTTCTTCATCTTCTATGAGTTTTCCTTGTAAAATGCGAAAACCTCCTTGGAGATGTTAAGTGTGAAGAATCATTTTTGCTACATAATTTGCAGATCCCAGTGGAAAAACCAAAATGTCGAGCACTTTGTTAAAGATGTATGATAATTTTAAGTTGGCCAGAGCAGAGTGTTAAACTCATAGCAGAACCTTCTAAGCATAAGGTCTGAGTGACGCACAGGATTTATGCTCATGAAGCCAGCCCCGAAGAGTCCTCCTCATCTTAGATAAAATCTTTAAAAAATTCTCAAACCATTAATGTTTAAAATTAAGTTATTCTCCACATTTTACACCATCATGAAAAGGCAAATTAAAGCAACAATGGAAGACTACTGCACATCTTTTAGAATGGCCATGTGCAGAACGCAGAATCACCAAAGTGCCACGAAGGTTGTGGAGCAACGGGAGCGCTCATCATTGCCGACAGGAAGGCGGACTGCTGCAGACTCTTTGGTAGGCAGTTTTCCAGTTTCTTACAAAATGAAACACACTCTTACTATATAATCTAGCACTTGTTCTACTTGGTATTTACCCAGAGGAAGTGAAAACTTATGCCCAGGCAAAAGCTAGCTCAAGGATATTTATAGCATCTTCATTCATTACTGCCAAAATTTGGATGCATATAATATGTCCTTCAATAAATGAATGGACTAATAAGCTGTGTAATCCAAACAATATAATGCTATTCAATAGTAAAAAGAAATGAGCTATCAAGTCGTGAAAAGACACGGAGGAAACAAATTCATACCTCTAAATGAATGACACCAGTCTGAAAAGACTATCAACTATGTGATTTTGTTATATGACATCCTGGAAAAGATAAAGTGTTGGAGACTGTAAAACAGACAAGTGTTTGTTAGGAGTCAGGGCTTTGGAAAGGAAGAGTAGATGGAGCACAAAGAATTTTTTTTTTCCCCACAAAGGGTTTTGAGTGCAGTAAAAGTATTCAATGTAATATGATAATGATGGATAATATCATTATCTAGTCAAAGCTATGGTTTTTCCAGTAGTCATATGTGGATGTGAGAGTTGGACCATAAAGAAATTAAACACTGAAGAACTGATGCTTTGGAACGGTGGTGTTGGAGAAGACTCTTGAGAGTCCCTTGGACTGCAAGGAGATCCAACTAGTCCATCCTAAAGGAAATCAGTCCTGAATATTCATTGGAAGGACTGATGTTGAAGCTGAAACTCCAATAATTTGGCCACCTGATGTGAAGAACTGACTTATTTGAAAAGACCTCAGAGCTGGGGAAGATTGAAGGCAGGAGAAGGCAATGACAGAGGGTGAGATGGTTGGATGACGTCACCGACTTGACAGACATGAGTTAGAGCAAGTTCTGGGAGTTGGTGATGGATAGGGAGGCCTGGCATGCTGCAGTCCATATGGTTGCAAAGAGTTGGACACGACTGAGTGACTGAACTGAACTGAATATCATTATATATTTGTTCAAATCCATAGAATATGCAACACTAAGAGTGAACCCTACTGTAAACTATTAACTTCATATAGTTATGATGTGCCAATGTATGTTTACCCTTGGAAACATATTTCTCACTTCTTGTTTGTTTTCTCTATTTTTCAGGCTTCTTTGCAATCATATTGATAAAATTCTAATTGACACTAACTTTTTGGATTGTGGCAGAGAACAAATACAGGCTTATTTTGAAAGTTTTCCTCCTACACACAAAGAAATTTCCTTGCAAAATGATAGGAGTGTATGGTGATTATCTACAATGCATTTTTATCACGCCCTCTTCTTCCATCTGCAGAAACCTTTGGAGTCACTTGTGGAAGATGTCAGTATTACTAAGTGTAAGAATAAGAGAGCATGGTCCCTCTTTACCACTTAGAAATGAATTTTTTTAAAACTACTTTACCCACATATGATTGTAAGAAAAGCAAGAAATAAAATTTCATTAGAAGGTGTGCAATATGCATAAAAGGGAAGTAAGATTAGTGTTGGGTGAATAAAGTAAAGTAGGAATGCTTGTGATTTGCTAGATTTTACTTCTAGATGTATTATGGCTTCCAAATTCAAAGGGCACAATAGACACAGAAGGATATTTGCTTCCAAAAGAAAACAAAAAATCCCACAGCACTGATGGAAGTAATGCTGTCTGAAGCCTTTGTGACCGGTTCAGTGTCTCAGCCTGTGTTTTCCTTCCTGCCCTGATGTCCACATCAGCTGCTTCCAAGAGTGTTAATAGCCTCTTTTTCTTTATTTTTGAGAACAGATGGGTTTCTTGGAGAAGAAATAGCAACTCATACACCCATGACTTTGCTTAGGAAGTTTCCTAAGAATTTGGTCCCCACAGGCAAGGTTTTAATTAAAATATTCAGTACATGAGGCATGGAGCTGTGGATAGATCCCAGGAGGACTTGTTTCTGAGCGCTTCATGTCAGAGTAATGCCCTTCAAGACATCTGTCATCAGACTCTTAGATCCAAACCTGGTTTCATTCAATCTCACTATAGTGCCAAGAACCTGGTGTCCAGGGCAACCTTGTTCACTTGATTTTATTACAAGGGGGTGTCAGTGCTCGAGGTCTTTTTCTTCACAGTAACATTGTTGTGATTCTTCAGTAAACGTGACCTTGGATGGCATTCTCTGATAACAAGAGGCATCTTTTATATAGACCGAGTGATATGCTAAGCATTTCACATCTTTTGCTTTATTTCATCCTCAAAGCACTCTGTAAAATATCAAGGGTGGTTATTAGTAATTTTGTTAAAAAGTTTTAGAAAGTGAGGCTAAGTGATGTAAAGGAATTCATTTTATTCCCATCTGGAGCAAGAAATCTAGAATTTTGAGGTTTGACATGTAGCACCAAGGAATCCAATTATGGTCCAAAAAGGCGTAATCAAATGGATGAGATAATTCAGAAGAAACAAACTTACAATGAATGTATGCAATGAATGTCATGGAGGTAAAATCTATAGCATGGTGACTATAGTCAATAGTCAATAGACTATTGTCAATAAGCTTGTATTGCATATTTGAAAGTCGCTCAGAGAGTGGCATGGCAAATAGATGGGGAAACAGTGGAAACAGTCATAGACTTTATTTTTCTGGGCTCCAAAATCGCTGCAGATGGTGACCGCAGCCATGAAATTAAAAGAAGTTTGCTCCTTGGAAGAAAAGTTATCACCAACCTAGAAGCATATTAAAAAGCAGAGGTCCATCTTGTCAAGGCTATGGTTTTTCCAGTAGTCATGTATGACATGTGAGAGTTAGATTATAAAGAAAGCTGAGCACTGAAGAATTGATGCTTTTGAACTGTGGTATTGGAGAAGACTCTTGAGAGTCCCTTGGACTGCAAGGAGATCCAACCAGTCCATGATAAAGGAAATCAGTCCTGAATATTCATTGGAAGGACTGATGTTGAAGCTGAAACTCCAATACTTTGGCCACCTGATGCGACGAACTGACTCATTTGAAGTGACCATGATGCTAGGAAAGACTGAAGGCGGGAGGAGAAGGGGACGACAGAGGATGAGATGGTTGGATGGCATCACTGACTCACTGGACATGAGCTTTAGCAAATTCAGGGAGATGGTGAAGCACTGGGAAGCCTGGTGTGCTGCAGTTCATGGTGTCGCAAAGAGTTGGACATGACTGAGCATCTGAACAATGAAAAATCATTAATCCCAGTGGTTATTGCTTTATGCAGGACAAGATCTGAGTTGTCCTTACTAGTTGTCCTTACTGATTCTATGATCTATACCAGTCTTTCTTCCTGATAATCTCAGTGTTTGGGATGAGCATTTTTGTTTGCTTGGGTTTGTTTAAAGACTTTTTTTTTTTTTTTCTGGAAAGAACGCTAAATTGCCAAAGAAATCTTGGTTACTATTTTATAGTTACTTGGCTTCTTTAGATTTTGCCAACTTCTTTGACAACTTGAAGCCTTACCATGGCTTTTCACTTTTTTAAAGTAGTCTTTCTCATGTTACATCTATCCATCCCTTCCATATTGACAGAAGTGTTAATTCTCCTGAGAAAAGCATTCTGACCAGTCAATTCAAAGTAGAGTTTTACTATTCATTCTCATACGGACATCTTGTTCTATTTGTAATTATATCCTTATTTGTGTGTTTGTTTCCTGTTTGTCTTCTCCAGTAAACTTAAGCACATGAGATTAAGAACCATGCTTGTTTTGTGTTGAGTATGAACAGCCAGGGACAAGACCGACTGAACTCATTTGGGACCAATAAACAGTTGAATGAATAAATAATACTTATCAGTGATACACATATTCAAGCGATTTAAGGGCTGCAATAATTTCTATGATCTATTTGGCTTAATGACATATTTCTATCCTGTTACCCATGTTTAAGTCAATATGGGTTCCTAGAGGTAATGATGTAACTTGATTTTAGCATTATCAAAGTGAATTAGGTCAAATTATATTAACATACTCATGGTCTCATGGGTTCCTGGAGGTAATGATGTAACTTGATTTTAGCATGATCAAAGAGATAATGAAGTTATATTAATATACTCATGGTTTCTATCAATAAGCACAGCTGGATCCCTGTAGATACATTCATCACTTATTCTCCAATAGTGAGGTTAGGACCTGTCATTGCTCTCACGGGGGCTTTCCCCTGGGAGTTCCATGGGTACATAACTCTCTCTCTCTTCAAGTTCTCATATGACTCCATTAGACCTTATATTATAGGTAACAGACCAAGTGCTGGAGTCCCTTGACCATCATCCAACTCACTGGATTGTCAATGGTTGTCTAATACCTATAATGGCCTTTCTCCAAACTGAGATATACTGAGACCCTGCAGTAATGTCCAGGGCAAATACCTGCAGATAATGACTTTGATTATGATTATAGTGATGGCCCCTTTTCAGGGCACTCCAAGAATTCTCTTATCTTCTTATGATGGCAGTAGTCTTTCACAGAAGCTGCTGTTGGGGGCTACCTTTCTAGTATCTCTATTTTATGAGCATATAGAATCTCAAAGCAATTAAGTGACTTATCTGAGGAGAGAGATCAGCAGATGTTACCACATAATTCATGTTAGCTACTTCCTACGGAATTACATATTTTTCCTCAATATCACCTTGATTCAGAGGACTTTTTCCCTTTTGATCAAAGATTAAGAAGAACATCTCAGTAGAATGTCTCCTTTCTTCCATGGACTGAATTTATGATTTGAGACTCACATGTGAATGTATTGCATTTGCCTGTTGCATTTTTCAGGGAGAAGGTAAGCCTCTGATCAGTCTACAGTCTGTATAAATTTGCAGGGTCAGATTTTTCTAGGAAGATACATCAATGCACCTGTCTCCCTTTGATTTATGCTTAAGTCAATATTGAACTTTTTGAAAATGTCATTTTGTGTCTGTCACTTTTAACAAGATAATATGGTACATGAATCATGGACTTTTTAAGGAGAATATGTATTTATCTAAAAAAAAATGAAAGGAACAAGAGGGTCTTAGGTTCCTATGCCATGCAGGACATTGTATCACTGGGACAAGTTGTCAGACTATCTCAATTTGAGTTTTCTCTTTTAGAATATGGAAATATTAGCTATTTCATCTAATCCCAAGGTATTTAAGAGTATGAAATTTGATCTCAATTTGAAAATTCATTGTAATCTGGAGAAAACATGACAACATTAAAAAAGAGAAGAAATAGAGAGGAATGAGGAGGATTCATGCTTATAAAGCAATTATAAAAGTATATTGGAAGAAGAGGTATACATATCACACTAGAAAGAACAGTTCATGGGAATAAGGAAACCTGGACTCCAGTTATCATTCTGAAATTTTACTGGCATTAGGCACCCAGAATAATGATTAACTATTAGGGACAAATGTACGACTTAATGACTGAAGAATAAACAAAATTAGGGACAAAAATAATGCTTTCTGCATGGGAATAAATAATAATAATATCTCACATTGTTGCTGTTTATTCATTCAGTCGTGTCTGACTCTTTGAGACCCAATGAACTGTAGCCTGCCAGGCTTCTCTGTCCATGGATTTTCCAGGGTAGAATACTGGGTGGGTTGCCATTCCCTTCTCCAGGGGATCTTCCTGACCCAGGGATCAAGCTCATCTCTTCTGTAGTGCAGGGTTGTTTTTTTTTTTGTAACCACTGAGACACCTGGAAAGCTCACAGGAAGCTTAAATTAAGACAAAACAAATTATCATGAGTAACAAATGAGTTATGAGTCATTAAAGGTGCTCGATAGGTTATAACAGGAAGATGGCATCTAGAGAGGAGAAGTTGCTCAAGACTTTGCGTAAGTTTTAAAACTCGCATTATTCTTTGAAGAATAAATTTGAATTTTATCAAGGACATAGAGCATCTTGTCAGGAAGACTGCACTTTTTAAGTATCTCCTGGATACTAGTTATTTTAAGTGGTGCAATCCATGAAAAACTTCAAAGAAACAAGGTAAAGAAGCCCATCAATAATTTGAAGACTTTTTATAATTCTTATTCTGACCATTAGATTACTTTAATTGCAACAATGTACCTGAAACTAGCTTTTTCTCCCCCTTGTAGGAAAATGCTGGGTTAAGAATCACTCCTCCACTTGTTGAGAAGAAAGAGGGTTACAAAATAAAATAAAATGAGTTTCAGAATATCTCCCTCCCCTTATTAGGGGCATCTAATAAGAGCATTGATTAAGGTAAGCGAGGACCAAGGGGATGTCTTCTCTGGATAATAAGCCTCCCAGTGCTCTCCCTACCGTTGTAAGGTTGCTGTTGAGCTGTGAAAGATGCCCGGGTTCTTGGTCTCCGTAGGAGGCGAATTCAACCAGTGAGGAGGCTTGAGAGCTCAGAGCTTTTGTGTAATAAGGTTTTTTTTTTAAGTGTAAAAGAGGTAGAGAAAGCCCCTGACCTAGACATCAGAAGCGGGCAGGAAGAGTGCCCCCTGCTAGTCTTTAGCTGGATGTTTTATGTCTGTTAGAAAGCTACTCATCAGATCAGAGAGACACCTCAAGGCTGACGGAGTTTCACCAGGCCCGTCTGAGAGAGGATGGCATGAGGCCTGTCATCCCCCAGCCATAAAACAATTGATGTGAGTGCTGGTTTGTTGAGCTATTGTCAGCCCAAAGTTTGAGAAAAGAAGTTAGTCATAGGTGGAACCATTTTGAAGAAAGGCAAATTCCAAAGCAAATACACAGTTTCATTAACATAGCTTAAGAAAAACATTTCTATAAGAAAAATGCATTGGATAGCTCAAGGTTTGGGAAAAGTGAAGTTCAGGAGGAAACGGGTGTCATCATGGTAACACAGAATTTTAAGAGAAAAAAGATCTGACGCTTGTAGTTTGTTTCCTCCTGCCGCTTAAGGGAGAGATAAAAAATGTCTGATGCTTGCAGCCTATTTCCTCTGGTTGGAGACCCCTGGCCTTTCTGCCTGTTACCCTCTCACCACCAATAACAGGAGCACGGGGGTGGGTGGGGAGCTGCAGGCTTCTGTCAAGACCTCCACCCTCCCTTCCCACCCCACAACCTCAGAGCCTGGTTTTTGCCCTCTATGTTGAGACTTAAGGACTAATCTCATGATTCTGTTTATTGCTGCATCACTCACCACGAAGCTCCGGAATCTCAGGAAAGCCCTCAAACCCTGTTAAATAATCGCCACATCTCTTCATATCTCTCTTATTAAGCCCAGCAGCCCCTCCTGCCCAACTCCTTAAATCACTCTACTCTTCCTTCTGGAATCTACAGTCCGTCATCAACATAACCTGATATACAGTAACTTTGCCTCCTTCTCCTAATATAACCTTAACTTTACATTAACTACTTGTCCAGCTGAAATCTGTGTCCTGAGACAAGGCTTCCCTAGCAACAATCTCAGTGGTGAAAATTTTCTTACCCACTTTCCTCTTAATGCTGTATTGTTCCATGATTTTGAATTTGTAATATATTCATACTTTGATTTTTTTTCTCCAAGCTCTTTCCTTAAGTGATCTTACTTAGATTTTTTAATTCAATATGACGTGAGAGGGTTAAATCAATACCAAATTGCCAAAATAGTTGGAATTAAAATCTGATGCAACTAGTTCAATTGTTTATGCAGCCCTTCTAAGTCAGATGACCAGAAGGAATCTGAAGTTCACAATGCCTAACCTGCAATCGTCTTTCATGTTCTTTGTCAAACATCTGCTGCTTCTATACCATTCCCTATAGGATATACAGAAAATGGAGTCATTATTGTTCTTTCTCTGACGCCTACATTCAATGTATCAGGGAACCCAGCAAGCTCTACTTTTGAAATGCACTCAGAATTGGGCAATTTCTCACTGAGAACCTGCTTCAAGCCATCATTAGCTGCTGCATAGATTAATAAGATGAATACAAAGAATAATGAAATGGGTGAAAGCATAGTAATCCAGATTTCATTCTCACATGGAATCTTTCCTTGTGACACCTACATTTTTTGTCCCTAGATACATTTTGTCACTATCTTCTAATAGTAAGAATATTTACATTGATTGAATCCTGTTAAGTGCCAGGTGATATTGTAATATTCACTTGACACATTAAGAAATTGAGGCTCACACACTCTAGTTAGTACCCAAGATGACTCAGAAAATAATCAAATCTTGGCATAGCTGGACTGTGCACAACTTGAATGAAAGAGGACCATGTTTTGAAAAATTGCAGGAAAATATGGACAGAATATGAGACTGAAAGGATTTGGGGAAAGAAGCAAATGAATGAGTGAGCATATAGGATGTTCAATTTCACAGTTATCTGGAATTCTTCAATTGCAACATATGCTCCTGTAATCAATACATGCACCATTAGCTCTGTCCTAGTTATAATGTGTTAAAGCCTACAATGCCAGTTCGCATTATCACTTCCATTTGTTAATGAGTTCAAGGGAAAACTGATGGCCAACTGATATTGAGTAACACCCAAAGTCAGTTATCTAGTACAAGGTGGAGTTAGAATTTACATCCGAGTGTCCCTAGCCTGGAGTCACACTTTAAACAATTACTCTCTGATGACTGAATTTCTATAGTATCCCCCTGTCTGGGAATTATGCATTCTATGTATCCTGTTATCCACTGAGACTACTGAAACCTAGAAAATGATATATTAAAATTTGTGTTGCTAGAATATAATGTTGTTCTCGATATAATGGTCTTCCTTGTAGCTGAAAGGGTAAAGAATCTGCCTGCTACACAGGAGACCTGGGTTCGATTCTTGGACCAGGAAGATCCTCTGGAGAAGGGAATGGCGATTCACTCCAGGATTCTTGCCTGAAGAATCCCATGGACAGAGGAGCTTGGCAGGCAAGTCCATGGGATAGCAAAGAGCCGAACATGACTGAGCAACTAACAGTAAACTTAATGCCATAGTGGTAATTGCAATGAAATGAATTAAATTATAGTAACCTATTTTACTGCATGAATTTTCTTTGTTTTTGAAAATATGAATTGGGAGGCTAAAAAAAATTCATTTTAACATTTATTTATTTTTATTTTTTGGCCACACTGCGTGGCATGTTGCATCTTAGTTCCCTGACCAGGGATCAAACATGTGCCCTTGCTTTGGGAGCATAGAGTCTTAACCACTGAATCTCCAGGTAAGTCCTCTAACAAATCTCATTCTAAGAAATCTCTACAATCATCTTGTAAATGTCTGTTTACAATTTTGAACTTAAGATTCAATCATTTATGAGGATAGATGATTGGGTTACAGTATCTTCAAAGTTCTTTAAGCTAGAACATTCTGTGTTTCTACCATTATTTAAAAATTAACTTTTGTTGTTATGTCCATGTTAAATTGAACAAATTCTGATATAAGGTATACCTTGGACATAATTATGTTTCTAAGCACAGTTACAACTCAGATCCTCTTTTCTCATTGATACAGTGCATTTTCATAATGCATAGATAACCCCCATGGAGAACAGTACGGTGGTGACTGAGTTCATTCTTGCCGGGATAACTGATGACCCACAACTGCAGATCCCACTCTTTCTAGTGTTCACGCTCATCTGCCTCCTCACTCTGGTTGGGAACCTGGGGGTGATCGCGCTGATCCTGCTGGACTCTCGTCTCCACACCCCCATGTACTTCTTCCTCGGCCACCTCGCTCTGGCGGACGTTGCTTACTCCACAGCAGTCACTCCCAAAGTGATGGCGGGATTCCTCACAGGAGACAAGGTCATTTCCTACAGTGCTTGTGCCACTCAGTTTTTCTTCTTTGCAGTCTTTCTTGCTGTGGACACTTTTCTCTTGGCTTTAATGGCCTATGACCGTCACGCAGCGGTGTGTAAGCCACTCCATTATACCACCATCATGACACCAAGGGTGTGTGCCCGGATGGTCGTAGGATGCTACGTCGTTGGTTTTCTAGTGGCCTCTGTGCATACATGGAACACATTCAGTCTCTCTTTCTGCAGATCCAATGTGATTGATCACTTTTTCTGTGATGTTACTCGCGTCCTGGCTCTCTCGTGCTCAGACAGCAACAGAAGTGAGATGGTGTTTTTCGTTTTGGTGAGCTTCAATATCATCTGTACTGTTACGGTCATCCTGATCTCTTACCTTTTATCTTCGTCACCATTCTGAGGGTGCGCTCATCTGAAGGACGCCAGAAGGCCTTTTCCACCTGTGCTTCCCACCTCACCGCCATCTCCATCTTCTATGGGACAGGCGCCTTCATGTACCTACAGCCCGGCTCCCGCCATTCCATGGACACAGACAAAATGGCATCTGTGTTCTATGCCATGGTCATCCCCATGCTGAATCCACTGATCTATAGTCTGAGGAACAAAGAGGTCAAGAGTGCCTTAAAAAAGGCTGTGGGGAAAGCAAAGTCTTCTCTAAGATTCATATCTTAATTATATAGAAACAACTGTAGTGTGGTTTCATATACCTGAAATCAAGCTAGGGAAAATACTGATTTGGTAGGTCAATAATTATCTAAATTTTTTACGTGCTTTCTCAGGTTCTTTTTGAGTCTAGGAAGCAAACATGTGGACAAAATGAATTCTCAGCCATAGTAACTTTGGGAGAATCAACCATGAACCTATAATTTATATTTCAAAATTTCTTTTAATTTTTACTGCATATTTGTTTCCATATCCACCCACATTCATATGTATATTTATGCTTATATTCTTATTTCAGTACACGCCTACATGCATCTCACCCATGCAAACCACATGCGACTCACACAACTCATGAGTGGACAGAAAAATGAGTTCAAGAGACAAATGAGACTTGTCTGGTTTTATAGTATAGCTTGAAGCAATGGTTTTGGTGTCTGATAATACATTCTTAAATATTAACCTGCATGTTTTTAAATAGAAATAAACGTTCGATATGTGAATTAAAAAAACTGACAACTCTTTATTTGAAGCTATTTCATTTTAATACTTAATATTTGTCCCAAATATCCTTTGCTCTAGGTTTACTATGGAGTGCTTTTGTCTTATTCTCTTTTCACGGGTAATAGGACATCATTATATGAACCTCTTTTTGAAACTTTCTCTTTCTTTATTTCTCTGTGGCTCCTCTGGGTCTTCATGGCCTCGTGCAGGCTTTCTCTAGTGTGATGATCAGGGGCTGCTCTTCAGTGTGGTCCACAGGCTTCCCACTGTGGCTTCTCTTGCTTCGGAGCGCAGGCCCTAGGGGCTGGGCTCAGCAGTTTCAGCCTGAGGCTCTAGAATGAAGGCTCAGTAGTTGTGGCTCACGGGCTTAGTGCTTGGCAGAATGTGAGATCTTCCCAGACAAGGGATGGAACCTGCATCCTCCGCACTGTTAGGCAGACTCTTAACCACTCGACATCTATATGAGCATCTTTACTTAGCTCAGTTTTCATCTTTATTGACACTTTGCCCAGACTATCATCTTCATGTGACAATTTTAATGCAAAAAGAATAGCAGAGTATAAGGGAAACTAACAAAATCATGTTTTAATTCACTCAAGTAAAAATAACAACTGTTAAGTTTAGAGTAAGCCTTGACCCTTTGGCTTCAGATGCTCAGCCCAGGACACATCTTATGTTTCTTCCTTCCTGTATACGGTCAGGTCACCAGTGGACAGATCTCCATTCAGGCTCAAATTAGAGGCTGAACTGACTGATACTTACTGCACTCTAAGAATAACCTAGCACAGATTTAAATTTGAGTATGACTCATTCAGAGATATGACAATAATTATAAGGATATCTTTTACAGAGAAAACAATATCAAATTAATTGAGTCTAAAGAGAATTTCTTTGAATTATCATTTCCCTATGTAGTAGTTTTTCTGTGAATATTTTTTTCTGAGCTAAATGAATTTGAATACATATATAATAGAAAACATGTGAAAATGTATATTGATTTCAAAGACATGGAAATGTCTGATACATCATTTTTTCACGTGATGTCTGAAATCTAGCATTGAGGGCTCCTGTGGTTTGACTTGAAGTGCCAGCGTGTCCTGTTATGGAATGACAGAGATAATTAAGTGTGTATCCTTCAGAACCAAGTGAAAGTTCATAGGGACAGATTATCTCTCCTCATAGGGAGGGGATATCTCCTTTTAAGAAAAAAGGAACTGGGTTTTGCATTTTCTGTGAGTTATGCTTATAAAATGGGAAAACCTCCCTGGAGATTTAAGGGTGAAAAATCATTTTGGGCTATGCAATTTGCAGATCCCAGTGGAAAAGCAAAGATGTTGAGTCCTTTGATCAAAATGTATAGTACTTTTAAGTTGGCAAGGACAGAGTATTAAACCCAGAGCAGAACCTTCTAAGCACAAGGTCTGAGTGACAGCATCACATTCATGCTTATGAAGCCAGCCCTGAAAAGTCCTCTCCTTCTTAGATATAATCTCTTAAAAATTACAACCATTAATATTTAAAATTGTTAGTCTCCCGCTTTTTAAGTCATCATGAAAATGCAAATCAAAATAACAATGAAAGAACACTGCGCATTTTTCAGAATGGCCAAAGTCCAGAACACCGAAAGCATCAAATGCTGCTAAAGATGTGGACAGTTGAAAAAATATTACCATCTTGAAGAAAGGGATTTCTGTGGAGCACATTTTGAGACAAGTAGCCTTATTGCGATCCACTTTTGACCATATATCAGCTATTCTGTACTGAATACAGACACCCTTCTTAGCAGAAAAGCATAAAGTTTAAGTGTAATATTAATATTTAATATTTCTATAGCTTGAATTCTCACATATACCTCTGCTCTGTGCTTTTTCCAAGTTACTTAACTTCTCAAATGTGTTTATTTTTTTCTTTCTCATTTTTAGAAGGCAATCATAGTAATGTCTACATGGGAGTTTTTGGTGAGTGCTGTATTAGGTGAGGCCTGGCATATATGTTCAGCAGCCATATATTATATTATGTATGTTATTGGCATAACATACATGAAAAAGTGAAAGTCGCTCAGCTGTGTCCAACTCTTTGTGACCCTTTTTCCATGGACTGTATAGTCCATGGAGTTCTCCAGCCCAGAACACTGGAGTGGGTTGCCTTTCCCAGCTCCAGGGGATCTTCCCAACCCAGGAATCAAACCCAGGTCTCCCTCATTGCAGGCAGATTCTTTACCAGCTGAGCCACAAGGGAAGCCCATAGCATATATAATACTATATTATATATATATATATACACACACACACACATATATGCACTATACTACTAATGAAGGCAACATGACAGTCATTCTAAATGCTAACAGTACCTGAATTGTACTTCCCTGACCATCACATTTTATTTGCAGCATAATAATTTGTATGTATTTTTTATACCCCAATTTAAAATGTAAGCTTCTGTATTTTCTGGGGAAAAAAGGCTTTAATATGTTGTGCGTTCTTAAGGAATCTTTGTAAGTTAATAAAAGAATAACAATAACCACATTAACATTTTTGAGTGATTATAACTTTAGGCACTGCATTGAGATAACATATAAAAATTACCTTCCAAGCATATTATGATACAATGATATATCTAGTAGCATCAGGTTAATCTTATGAAAGTGTTAAAGGTTTCATAGCACAAAGCATAGAATCTGGTGTTTAAATTTAGTTACGTCTGTTTGCACTTTATATGCTCATATGTCTGATGCTATACAGATAGTCTGCATCATGAACTTAGAAGAAAGATTCTAATGTATTTCTGGTAATAAAAGTAGAGCTGTTTCTACCAGGACAAAAACAATAAACACCAAACATTGTCAGTCTAATATTTATTGAAAGATATGTGCAGTCTGAATACTTTGGTGCATCAGAATTCTATTCGGTCATTTCTTAATAGAGTAGATATTCAGTTCACTTCAGTTCAGTTCAGTTCAGTTGCTCAGTTCAGTTCAGTCTGACTCTTTGCGACCCCATGAATCGCAGCACGCCAGGCCTCTCTGTCCATCACCAACTCCCGGAGTTTATGCAAACTCATGCCCATCGAGTCGGTGATGCCATCCAGTCATCTCATCCTCTGTCGTCCCCTTCTCCTGCCCCCAATCCCTCCCAGCATCAGGGTCTTTTCCAATGAGTCAACTCTTCACATGAGGTGGCCAAAGTATTGGAGTTTCAGCTTCAGCATCAGTCCTTCCAATGAATACTCAGGACTAATCTCCTTTAGGATGGACTGGTTGGATCTCCTTGCAGTCCAAGGGACTCGCAAGGGTCTTCTCCAACACCACAGTTCAAAAGCATCAATTCTTCAGTGCTCAGCTTTCTTTATAGTCCAACTCTCACATTCATACATGGCCACTGGAAATTACTCCCAAATAGTAAGGTAAATCCTAGGAATTACTCTACTGGGGCTTTTAAAACTCATAAGCTGTTGGGAATAACTTTAAGTATTATGGATCCTCCTTGAGAAATAGGATATGACTTGGTGCACAATTATACAAATTCCTTAGTGATAATAAAATGTATTCCAATCTGAAACTTATTGCCAATCCCAATGGTTTTCCCTTTATGTAGGACAAGAGTTGAATTATTCTTACCAGTTGTCCTTGCTTTTCCTGTGATCCACACCAATCATTCCACCTGATAATTTTGTTTTGTTTTTAAATTAATTTATTTATTTTAATTGTCCTCCTGATAATTTTGACATTTGGGATGAGCATTTTTGTTTGTTTGCATTTGTTAATGAATTTTATTCTGTGAAAGACACTGAAAACAAACGCCCAAGGAACATGCCTTGCTAACTATGGGCAATCCCTCTGCCTTATTTAGATTCTGACAACTTCTTTGACAACTTGGAATCCTTACCATAGCTTTTCACTTCGTGTAGTTTTTCTCACGTACATCTATTCATCCTTTATGTATTAGCTGCGGTGTTGATACTCCTGAGAAAACATTCTGGCCTGTCAGTGTAAGGTAGATTTTTATCTTATGTGGGTACCTGCTCTATTTATAATTTTATATCCTCCTTTGTTAGTTTGTTTCATGTTTGTCTTCTCCAATAAACGTATGCACATGAGACTAAGCTCATGTTTCTTTTGCATGGATATGAACACCCAAGGCTAGGACTATTGTTAAACTCATTTGGGATCAATACACAGTTGAATGAATGATAATTCTAATCAATAGTCCAAACGTTTCAGATGAATTAAGGCATGAAATTCTTTCTGGGATCCATTTGGCTTAATGGCAGACCTCTCTCCCTATCCTCCCATGTTTATGTCTATACTGGGCCCTAGAAATAAAGATGTAACTTGATGGTCATAGAGAATTAATACACATTATGTTAATACACTCATGATTTCCCTCAACAAGCAGAGCTGGATTCCTATAGACATTCATTACTTCTTCTCCAGTAGTGAGGTTAGGACCTGTTGTTGCTCTCATGGGGGCTTTGTCCCATGAGAAGTCCATGGGTGTGTAACTTTCTCTCTCTTCCAGTTTCCAATCACTCCATTTGGCCTTATATTATAGGTAACAGACCAAGTGCTAGAGCCCCTTGACCATTCATTCATTCAAATGATTGTCAGTACTTGGCTAACAGAGATGATGGCCTTACCCAAAGTGAGAGGTAGAGGGAGCCTGCAATAATGACCAGGGCAGATAATCATGACTTTGATTGTGATGATCACCATTTTCAGGACACTACAAGGATTCTCTTTTTTTCTCATGACAGCAGAAATCTTTCAGGGAGGGTGTTGTTTGGGGCTGCCTTTCTAATATCTCCATTTACTAGATGAATATATAGTGGCTTAAGGAAATTAAGTGATTCATTTAAAAGAAGAAGACAGATCAGTAGCTCTTACTCTGCAAGTCATGTTAACTACTTTTCTGCCATTCAGTAGTTTTTTTTTTTTTCAAAATCTCTGTTTACTGTGAAGAACTTTTTCCTCTGGTCAAAGACTCTGAGAATTTCAGTAGAATGTTTCTTTTCTTTGATGGACTGAACTGCTGATTTGAGACTCATATGTGAAAGTGTTGAATTTGCCTGTTCATTGTCCAGGGAGCCAGGTAAGCATCCAATTAAATCTGCAATCTGCATAAATTTTTCAGGGCAGAGGTAACCAGAAAAATACACCAAGGCACCTGTTTCCATCTCTATTTATTCATAACTGAAAGCTGAACATTTTGAATGGAATGTTACTATGTGTCTGTGATTTTTAAATAAGAGACTGTGTCACCAACACCATAGAAACTCTTAAGGAGGATATGCATTTATCTTGTTTAAAAAATAAAAGAAACAAGAGGGTCCTGAGTCTCTGCCTCCCCAAGCTTGACTATGTAGAATTTAAACAAGTTGTTAAACCTTTCTCATTTAGAAATTTCCTCTTTTGGGGTATGGTAATTGGCAATTTTAGCTCCATTGGCTAATCCCAATGTCTTTACATCTCAACTGGAAAATTTATCAAAATCTGTAGAGCACGTGACAATATTTATGAAAAGAGTAGGAATAGAGAGTGATAAGTGTGGGGGGTCCAGGCTAATAGACCCGCTGTAAAAATGCACTGAAAGAAGAGGTGTAAAAATCACATCAGAAAGAAGAATTTACAGGAATGAGGAAAACTGGATTACAGTTTTCATTCTTTTTTTAAAAAAATATTTGTTTTTGTTTACTTCATGGCACCAGGTCTTAGTTGTAGCACAAGGATCTCTACTGTTCCTTGCAGCATGTGAACTTTTATTTGCAGCATGTGGGATCTAATCCCCCAACCAGGAATCAAGCCTGGGCCCCCTGCATTGACAGTGCAGAATCTTAGCCAGTGGATCACTAGGGAAGTCCCCCAGTTATCATCCTGAAGTTTGCTGGCATTAGGCACCCAGAATTATTAAGTATTAGATATACTGCCTGGTGAACTAGACTGTAAATTAGACCATGGTACCATCCAACTGACCAGAGGGACAAAAATGATGCTCTCTTCTTGGGAATAAAGAATAAAAATATATCATAATAATGATCATTGTATATAACTGTCTTTATCTTATACACTTTCTGATTAGGGAATATATATATATATATATATATATATATATATATATATATTCTTATGTCATTGTAAACCTTAGAATTAGGATACAATGGGATATACTGAAAACACTTACTCAGTGCTTGGAGAGAGAATAAATGTTGGATGAATAACTGAACAAATTCCAGCACTCTATGTGGCTTATTAATTGAGGTTACTCAAAACTTATGTAACTTTTAGGTGTAGAAGTATTTTCTTTTTTCTCTCTTTCTTTCTGGAGAGAGGGGAGAGGAATTAGATTGTATACTTGTGTGGATATAGTCCTTATCACTTGGCTGGGATTCTGAAAGATAGTGTATTAAACAAATTACCACTAGCTAATTGTATGTTTGATTCCCAAAGCTAAGCTTTTTACCTCTTACATCACCTGTAAATGATGAACTCAATAAATCATCTCACTCACGAATAAGCCAATATAATGAGTAATTTTTTGTGCCAAGTGCTGGGATAGAGAGTTTAGATTCCATATGAAATATTAGGAGAATATTTTAGTGATCAAGAACTCAGGCTTTGACATGACTTCAAATATCAGCTCTGCTACTTGCTAGTTTTACGGACTTCAGCGTGTAAATCCTTGTCAGCGAGCTTCAGTTTCCCCATTTGTGAAGCGGGAATAATATCTCACATGATTGGGAGATGATTCAATGGAGGTATGCACAGTGTAATACGCTGTCCAGAAAACAGAAAGCGCTCAGTAGTTTTAACTCTCATAGTTTAGTTCATCACGTTTCTCTGCTTATACAGTATAGATGATCCATATGGTGGATGAAGCTTAAATTAGGATAAAACAAATATGAGTAACAAGGTGATCAGTGGAGCCCCGTAGGTTATAACGGAAAGGTGCTGTCTAGAGAGGAGGCATTGCTGAAGATGTCAAGGGAGTTTCAAAACCCCTGTTATTCTTTGAAGAATAAATTTGAATTGTAATTGAGGGCACATAGCTTCTTTTGCACTTTTTAATTATGTCCTGAACACCCAATATATGCTGACCCAATCCATAAAAATCTTTAAAGAAAGACTGCTAAAAGGTCAATACATGATTCAAAGATTTTTATAATTCTTATCAGTAGATTAATGTTATCACAAGAATGTGTCTGAAACTATTTTGTCTCCCTGTAGGAAAATGCCCAATTAAGACACACTCCTTCACATTATTGAGAAATGGTAAAAAATAAAATGAAATATTTCCAGTACATTCTCCCTCCCCTGATTTAGGGACATCTAATACATGGGCTTCCTTTGTAGCTCAGTTGGTAAAGAATCTGCCTGCAGTATAGGATACCTGGGTTTGATCCCTGGGTTGGGAAGATCCCCTGGAGAAGGAAATGGCAACCCACTCCAGTATTCTTGCCTGAAAAATACCATGGACAGAGGAGCCTGGTGGGCTGCAGTCCATGGGATTGAAAAGACTCGGGCATGTCTGAGCGACTAACACTTACTTACTTAATATATGAGTATTGACTTAGGTAAACAATAAACAAGAGGGTATCTTCTCTGGATACTAATGCCTCCCAGTGACCTCCCTAACACCAACAGCAGGGGTCGGGAGGCTTCCATCAAGATCCTCACCCTCCCTTTTCACCCCACAGGCTCATAGCCTGGTCATCATCGCCTACTTTGAGGCAATTCCCTTTATCAGTGAGTCACTCATCACGAAACTGAGGAATCTCAGGTCAGCCCTTAACCCCTGTTAAATAATATGCATGTCTCTTCATATCCCTCTTTCTAAGCCCAGCAGCCACTCCTGCCTGAATCCTGAAATCACTCTACTGTTCCTTCTGGAATTTACAGTTATCAGCATAACCAGTATATGCTTAACTTCTCCCCTGGAAGTTCCTTCAACCCACTCACCCAACTGAAAACTGCGTCCCGGGACAGGACTTCCCTAGCACTCATCTCAGTGGTGACAATTTTCTTTCCTTCTTCCCTCTTAGAGCTGTATTGTTCCATGATCTTGACTTTGTAACATTAGCATACCCTGATTTTTTTTTTTTGTTCTCCAATTTCTTTCCTTAAGTGATATCATTTAGCTTTGTGGATTTCATGTAATATGAGAAGGTTAAACCATAGCAATTGCCAATATACTTTGATTTAATAAAGTCTGATGCAACAAGTCCAATTGTTTATGCAACCCTTCTAAGTTAGATGGCCTAAAAAATCTCAAACTCACGATGACTAATCTGAAATCTTTCTTGTTCTTTCTCAAACATCTGCTTCTTCTACACCATTCCCTCTAGGACTATACAAAAAAAGGAATCAACACTGTTCCCTCTAATGTCCTACACCGAATATATCAGGAAATCCAGCAAGCTCTACTTTTGAAAACGCACTGATAACTAGATTATTTTCACTACTTTGCTCACTATCACCTTGCTCCAAGCCATCATTAACTTCTGCACAGATTAATAAGATTAATGCAAAGAAAAATGAAATGGAAGAAAACAAAGTACCCCACACTTCATTCTCAAATGGAAGCTTTCCTTAACCTCACTGACGCTTTGGGTCCCTAGACAGATTCTGTCACTATCTTCTAACAGTAAGAATATCTATATTGACTGAATCTGGTTAAGTGCTAGGTGGTATTCTTTACTCCATTTTACAGGAAAAACTAAGGCTCAGACACCCTAGTTAATACACAAGATGACTCAGAAGATAAATCAGTTCTTACTTGGCATAGCTGCACTGTTCATGACTTGAGTAAAAGAAGGTTGTTATTTGAAAAATTGGAGGAAAGTATGGACAGAATATGAAAGTGAAAGGATTTTGGGAAAGAAGACAAATGAATGAGTGAACATATAGGATGTTTGATTTCAGAGTTATCTGGAATTTCTTGATTACAACATTCACTCCTGTAATCAATGCATAGACCAATAACTCTGTCCTAGTCATATTGTGTATGGCAATCCACTCCAGTATTCTTGCCTGGAGAATCCCCATGGATAGAAGAGCCTGGTGGGCTACAGTCCATGGGGTCGCAAAATGTCAGACTGGCCTGAGCGACTAAGCACAGTCATAATGTGTAAAGGCCTCCAATGCCAGTTTGCATTATCACTAAAATGATGGCCAAATGATACTAAGCAATACCCAGTCATTTCGTACAAGGTGGAGATAGAATTTGCACTCAGATAGTCTTAGCCTGGACTTACACGTAAAGTGTAAGTGTACTCTCTGATGTCTTTATTCCTTATACAGGAGTTTCTACAGTACCCCACTATGTGGAAATTACTCATTCTATGTATCCTATTACCTGTGAGACTATCAAAGCCTTGAACATGATATATTAAAATCTGTATTACTAGAATAAAATACTGCTCTTATACAACAGTGCTAACTACAATGAAATGAATTAAATTACAGTAACCTATTTTGTTGCATGAATATTCTGTTTGAAAATCTGAATGGAAGGATAGTAAATCTAATTTTAATTAATTTATTTACTTTTCTTTTTTGGCCATGCCAAGTGGAATATGAGCTCTTTATTCCCAACCAGAGATCAAACCTGCACCCTTTCATTGGAAGCATGGAGTTTAACCACTGGACCACCAGGGAAGTCCCCTAACAAATTTCTTTTTTAACACATCTCTGCAGTGATTTTGCATGCGTTTCTTTGTTCTTATGCCAATGTTAAATTCAGAAAATTCTGATATAAAGCATAACTTGAATGCAATTCTGGTTCTGAGCTCAGTTGCTACCTGAACCCTCTTTTCTCATCGACATAGTGCATTTTCATAATGCATAAATAACCCCCATGGAGAACAGTACGGTCGTGACTGAGTTCATTCTTGCCGGGATAACTGATGACCCACAACTGCAGATCCCACTCTTTCTAGTGTTCACGCTCATCTGCCTCCTCACTCTGGTTGGGAACCTGGGGGTGGTCACGCTGATCCTGCTGGACTCTCGTCTCCACACCCCCATGTACTTCTTCCTCGGCCACCTCGCTCTGGCGGACGTTGCTTACTCCACAGCCGTCACTCCCAAAGTGATGGCGGGATTCCTCACAGGAGACAAGGTCATTTCCTACAGTGCTTGTGCCGCTCAGTTTTTCTTTTTTGTTGACTTTCTTGTTGTGGAAACTTTTCTCTTGTCCTCAATGGCCTATGACCGTCATGCAGTGGTGTGTAAGCCACTCGTTACACCAGCATCATGACACCGAGGGTGTGTGCCCGGATGGTCGTAGGATGCTATGTCTCTGGCTTTCTCGAGGCCTCCATGCACACTTGGAACACATTCAGTCTCTCTTTCTGCAGATCCAATGTGGTTGATCACTTTTTCTGTGATGTTACTCGCGTCCTGGCTCTCTCGTGCTCAGACAGCAACAGAAGTGAGACGGTATATTTTATTCTGGCAGGCTTCAATATCATCTGTACTGTTACGGTCATCCTGATCTCTTACCTGTTTATCTTCGTCACCATTCTGAGGGTGCGCTCATCTGAAGGACGCCAGAAGGCCTTTGCCACCTGTGCTTCCCACCTCACTTCCATCTCCATCTTCTATGGGGCCGGCGCCTTCATGTACCTACAGCCGGGCTCCCGCCATTCCATGGACACAGACAAAATGGCGTCCGTGCTCTACGCCGTGGTCATCCCCATGCTGAATCCGCCGATCTATAGTCTGAGGAACAAAGAGGTCAAGAGTGCCTTAAAAAAGGCTGTGGGGACTTTGAGAGTGAGCTCATGGTTGCTGGGGGTGAGAATGAGGGGGAAGGGATGATCAGGGGGTTGGGGATGCAGATGCACACACCGCTGTATTTAAGCTGGAGAAAGGGCCTACTGTGTTTGCACACGGAACCCTGCTCAGTATCGTGGGCAGCCGGGCCGGAACGGAGTTTGGGGGAGAGTGGATACATGTACTGTACGGCCGAGTCCCTTCACTGTTCATCGGAAACTATCACAACATTGCTGATCAGCTATATCCCGATAAAAAATAAAAGGTAAAAAAATAAAATAAACCTAAAATAGCTGTGGGGAAGGCAAAATCTTCGATAAGACATATATTTTAATTATGTATATACAACAACAGTATGGTTTCATACAGGTCATATCAAGCTAGGGGAAATACTGACTTGTTATGTCAACAATTATAAAAATGTTTTTACATCCTTTCTCAAGTTCTTTTTAAATCTAGAAAGCAAATGTGTTGATAAAATGAGATCACAGGAATAATAACATTGGAAGAATCAATCATGAACCTATAATTCATATTTTTAAATTTCCATTTTAATTACTTTTACTGTATATTTGTTTCTATGATCATCCACAGTTTCATAAGCACATTTATGCTCACCTGCATATTTAAGTACATGCTCACATGTACCTTATTTATAAAAATCTCGTGCAACACACACACCTATATGTGGACAGAAAAATGAGTTCAAGAGACAAATAAGATCCACCTTTTTTTAATACTATAATTTGAAACCATAGTTTTGGTGTCTGATAACACATTCTTAAATATAAACATGTATATTTTTAAATAGAAATAGTCATTTTGTATGTCATTTTATTTAAAAACTCTTTATTTGAAACTATTTCATTTAATTAATGTTCATGCCAATCATCCTTGCTATAGGTTATTACTGAGTGCTTTTATTTTATTCTTTGTTCAATGATAATAAACATCAAATGGGCATCTTTATCTCAATTTTTGTCTTTATCAACTCATTACCCAAAGTAACATCTTTATGTGATTATTTTAATGAAAAAAGCATTGCAGTATATAAGACAAGGGAGATAGTAATGTAAGCATATTTTGACTTACTGAAGTAAAAATAACATTTAGTTTTACAGTCAGGCTTGACTCTGTCTTCAGATGCTCATCTCTGGACACATTTTATGCTCCTTCGTTGCCATGTACAATCACGTCACCAACTGATAGATCACCATTCAGGCTCAAAACAGAGGCTGCTGTGACTGTCCTTATGGATCTCTAAGAATAACATAGCCTAGTTTTTAAAATTTTTTTTATTTTTTTATTATTTTTTGGTGTGCTGTGTCTCCACTGCTGTGGGAGTTTCTCTAGCGATGGTGCATGGGCTTCCCTTGTGCAGAGCAAGGGCTCTGGGGCATGTGGGCTTCAGTAGCTGGGCTCAGTCAGTGCCTTTCCTGAGCTCCAGAGCATGGGATCAATAGTTGTGGCACACGGGCTTACTTGCCCTGGAGCTGGGGTCTTCCCAGACCAGGAATCAAATTCACATCTCCCGAATTAGCAGGCAGATTCTTTACCACTGAGCCAGGAGGGAAGCCTTAGCCTAGCTTTTAAATTGGGAATATTTGAACACTAAGAATCGATCAGAGATATGATAATAGTTTTAAAGATATCTCTTAAAATGAAAATTGTGCCAATTTAAATGATTCTAAAAAGGATTTCTTTGACTTATCAATTCCCTGTGTATTGTTTTCTTCTGTGAATATTTCTTTCCATGCTAAATGATTTAGAACACATATAAAAATATATATTTATTTCAAAACAGTGGACTCATACATGGGAAGAATGAAATACATATGCTTTCACGTTAGGTCTTGAACCTAGTATTGAGGGCTCCTGTGGTGTGACTTGATGTGCCAGCATGTCCTGTTAAGGAATGACAGAGATAGTTAAATGTATATCTCTCAGAACCAAATAGACATTGGTTCTATCCCTGGGTCAGGAAAATCCCCTGGAGAAGGGAATGGCTACCCACTCCAGTTTTATTGCCTGTAGAATTTCATGGACAGAGGAGCCTGGCAAGTTACAGTCCAAGGGGTCACAAAGAGTCAGAGTTGACTGAATGACTCACACACACACACACACACACACACACACACACACACACACACACCCCAAATGAAAGACCACAGCAACAGATTGTCTCTAATGATAGGGACAGTTTTTCCTTTTGGAGAAAAGGATCCAGAATCTTCATTTTCTAGGAATTTTCTTTGTGAGGTGCTAAGCCCCTCTGGAGTATTTCAAGTGTGAAGTATCATTTTGCCTACATACTTTGCAGATACCAATGTAAAAACTAAAATGTTGAGTCCCTTGTTAAAAATGTATGATAATTTTAAGTTGGCAAGAGCAGAGCTTTAAGCTCAGAGCAGGACCTTTATCTAAGCACAAGGTCTGTGTGAAGTCACCAAATTCATGATCAGGAGGCCAGCCCTGAAGAGTCCTCCTCATCTTAGGTATAATCTTTTAAAAATTCCCAAACCATTAAGATTTAAAATTAAATTATTCTCCACATTTTAGGTCATCATGAAAATGCAAATTAGAACAACAATGAAATAATACCTCACGTCTTCTAGAATGGCCAATGTGCAGAACACTGCCAGCTCCAAGCGCCACTAAGGACGTGGAGCACCAGGAGCTCTCATTCACTGCCAACAGGAAGGCAGACTGGTGCAGCCTCTTCGGAGAACGCTTTGTCAGTTTCTTTTAGTTTTATTTTTAAAATTAATTTATTTATTTTAATTGGAGGCTAATAATTTTGCAATATTGTAGCGGTTCTTGCCACACATTGACATGAATCAGCCATGGGTGTACGTGTGTTCCCTGTCCTGAACCCCCTCTCACCTCCCTCCCCATCCCATCCCTCTGGGTCATCCCAGTGCACCAGCCCTGAGCACCTGTCTCATGCATCAGCCTGGACTGGAGATCTGTTTCACATATGGTAATATACATGTTTCAATGCTATTCTCTCGGATCATCCCACCCTCACCTTCTCCCAGAGTCCAAAAGACTGTTCTATACATCTGTGTCTCTTTTGTTGTCTGGTATATAGGGTCATCGTTACATCTTTCTAAATTCCATGTATATGCGTTAGTATACTGTATCGGTGTTTTTCTTTCTGACTTACTTCACTCTGTATAATGGGCTCCAGTTTCATCCACCTCGTTAGAACTGATTCAAATGAATTCTTTTTAATAGTGGAGTAATATTCCATGGTGTATATGTGCCACAGCTTCCTTATCCATTCGTCTGCTGATGGGCATCTAGGTTGCTTCCATGTCCTGGCTATTATAAACAGTGCTGCGATGAACATTGGGGTGCACGTGTCTCTTTCAGATCTGGTTTCCTCGGTGTGTATGCCCAGGAGTGGGATTGCTGGGTCATATGGCAGTTCTATTTCCAGTTTTTAAAGAAATCTCCACACTGTTCTCCATAGTGGCTGTACCAGTTTGTATTCCCACCAACAGTGTAAGAGGGTTCCCTTTTCTCCACACCCTCTCCAGCATTTATTGTTTGTAGTCTTTTTGAAAGCGACCATTCTGACCGACATGAGATAGTACCGCCTTGTGGTTTTGATTTGCATTTCTCTGATAATGAGTGATGTTGAGCATCTTTTCATGTGTTTGTTAGCCATCTATATGTCTTCTTTGGAGAAATGTCCATTTAGCTCTTTGGAACATTTTTTTTTGATTGGGTCTTTTATTTTTCTGGAATTAAGCTGCAGGAGCTGCTTGTATATTTTTGAGATTAATTCTTTGTCAGTTGCTTCATTTGCTATTATTTTCTCCCAATCTGAGGGCTGTCTTTTCACCTTGCTTATAGTTTCCTTCATTGTGCAAAAGCTTTTAAGTTTAATTAGGTCCCATTTGTTTATGTTTGCTTTTATTTCCATTACTCTGGAAGGTGGGTCATAGAGGATCCTGCTGTGATTTACATTGGAGAGTGTTTGCCTATGTTTTTCTCTAGGAGTTTGATAGTTTCTGGTCTTACATTTAGATCTTTAATCCATTTTGAGTTTATTTTTATGTATGTCCATCATGCAATTTTTATCACACTGTCTCCTTCCACCTTCAGAAACCTTTGGAGTCACTTGTGGAAGATGTCAGTATTAAGTGTAACAATGAGAAGGTATGGTCTCTCTTCATCTCTTAGAAATAAATTACTTGGAAAACCACTCAGCCCATATATGATTGTAAGAAAACCAAGAAATAGAATTTCATCTGAAGGTTTACAGTATACATAAAAGAGAAGCAAGATTAGTGTTGGGTGAGCATAAAATTGGGATGCTTGCCTTTTGCTAGATTTTGCTTCTAGTCAGGCTATGACTTTCAAATTCAAGGTGCACGATAGATGCAGGAAGATACTTATCTCCAAAGAGAAAGGAAGAAAACAATCCCCCAGAACCTATGGAAGTCATGTTGTCCGAGGTCTTTGTGACTGGTTCGATGCCCCAGCCTCTGTTCCTTTTCCTGCTCTAATGTCCACGTCAGCAGCTTCCAAGAATGTTAAAATAATTGTTTCTTTATTTGGGGGAAGAGATGGGTTTACTTGAGAAGAAATAACAGCTCTTACACCCCATGACTTTCCTTAGTAGTTTCCCTAAGTACTTGGTCCCCACAGGCATTATTTTAATTAAAATATTCAATAGGCATGGAGCTATGGATGTATTATAAGAGAACTTGTTCCCTAAGAGTTTCTCGCCAGTATAATCCCCTTCAAGACATCAGTCACCAGACCCTTAAATCCCAATCTGGCTTCATTCAAACTCACTAGAGTGAGAGAAACCTGGTGCCCAGGGCAACCTTCTTCACTGATTTTAGCACAAGGTGGTCTTCAGGGTCTCAGAGCTGGAGGCCTTTACCTTCACAGTGACATAGCTGCGGTGCATCAGTCAGGATGACCTTGCATAGCACTGCCTGATAACAAGAGAAATCTTTTCTTAGACTGAGTGATTAGCCGAAGGTTTCACATGTTCCATCTTATTTCATAATCAAACAACTCTATAAAACCTCAGGGGTGGGTATCACTAATTCCATTAAAAAGATTTAGAAAGTGAGGCTAAGTGAAGAAATTCACTTCAGTTTCCATCTGAAACAAGAAATCTAGAATTGAGGAGTTTTGAGGTTTGTCATGGAGTGCAAAGGAGCCCATTTATGAACCAAGGCACCAGGGAAGTTGCTCAGTCGTGTCCGACTCTTTGCGACCCCATGAACTGTAGTCCACCAGGTTCCTCCATTCATGGAATTTTCCAGGCAAGAATACTGGAGTGGGTTCCCATTTCCTTCTCCGGGGGATCTTCCCGACTCAGGGATTGAACCCAGGTCTCCCACATTACAGGCAAACACTTCACCGTCTGAGGCACCAGGGAAGCCCTTATGAACCAAAAGTGTTGTCAAAAGAATGAGATAATTCAGAAGGCAAAACTTGTGGTTACAAAGTAAATTAACATATAGCACAGTGACTGTAGTTAATAAACCTGTACTGCATATTTGAAAGTTGCTAAGTGAGCAGATCTTAAAAATCCTCATCACAGGGAAAAAAACTGCAATTACATGTGGGAATGGATGTTAGCTAGTCTTATGATCAATTTGCAGTTCAAACCAGTGTCCAGTCATTATGTTGTACACCTGATATGATGCTATTTGTCAATTATACCTCAACTTTTAAAAGGTAAATTAAGACTGTGTACAAAGAGGAAGCCATAACCTGCTTCCTCTATTAAGTTACCATGTAATCTCATCTTGTAAACTTGGTTCTTTTAGTGCTATGACTTTGAAATGTAAGAGAACCCCATGGTCCTTTCCCACCATATCTTCTGCCTGCCTTTTGTCTGTAGAAAGACTGTAGCTAAAGAATAAGTTTAATCAGAGAAGTGAGAAAATGCAGAAACAAAGGAAAACAGTCAAGACCTAATAATAATAGTTTAGTCATTAAAAGAAGTCAAGTACCTTTAGTTCCTCCTTAAGTGCTGTAGATAATGTTCTGTTTTGTAGATACTGAAACCTCACTGGGTGGAGGAAGTTAATTGCGTGATGGCCAGGTTGTAGCCAAGACAGAAGCTGCCACAATTTTGAGAACTGGCCTCAAATAAATGGGAACAAGCTGACCCTGGAACTACAGATTAAGTGCACTTCAAACAATCAAGATGACACATATCAGACTTCTGCTGACCAATTTCAAGAGGACTGTCAGAGCTGACTGGGCTGTTTCTGCATGTAGCCCCCTCCCTCCACCTATACATCCCTGGAAATCCCCATTTAAAGCTCCTGCCCACTGATTATCAGTGGGGAAGTGATCTTTGGACATGAGTCCACCCTACCACCCCACCTCCACCCCAGCTGACAGCCTCCAAATAAAGCAACCTTTCCTTGCCTCTTTATTGGCTTTAAAGGGGTGAGCAGCCTGATCGCACTTTTGGTAACAACTGTGGGAGAAAAAATATTAGAAAAGGAATTGTGATTGCATCTTCTTAGGGTAGCTTTAGAAAATACTGATGATTACTTTGCATAACATAAGAGATAACAGAAGCCATTCAGTTTTTGTTTTTTTTTAACAATTAGGAAACAAATGTTTTATGTTATCACATGTTTCATACTTAAATATATATTCAGTTCAGTATATTTTAGCTCAATAAGCTTTTATCTTTATATAAAATTATTGGACTTTGACTCTCAAAGTGATAACTGATACAGTGGGTTGAAATCTGCCTCTTGGTTTTTTATTCAATCCACCTATTGTATGTTTCATATTTTTCCTTTCTTTAGAGTAAGATTACTAATATTAAATAATTAATTTTCCTTCTTTGTCTCTTATATTGCAACTTTCATCCTTTACTTATTTACTTGTACCTTTATACTTTTATTTTTTCCTCAGTGTTAAAGAGTTGTATATTTTGATTGTTTGCTTCCCACCCCTTTTTGCTTTATTGTCAAATATTTTGACTCTACTTACAATTAAAACTTTAGAATTTTCAACATTATTTAAAGCAGTTAATATATTTATTTGTAGCACCAACCTATTAGTCTTTCCAGTGCTTTTTCTAATTTTCTATATTTTCATTTTGAAGCTTTTTTTTTTTTTTCTGGAAGAACTTTCTTTGGTATTCCTTTCAGTATAGATTTGCAGGCAACTGGCTCTCTCAATTTTATTGTGGTAAGAGGTTTTTACTCTGTTTCGTTTTGAAAGATATGATAACTGGCTGTAAAATTCTAGTTTATGAGTTACTAGTTCTTAATACTTATACAGACATCATTCCAATCACTCCTGAACTTGTTATTCATGTTGAGAAATCAGATGTCAGTCCCACTTCTGCACCTTTGAAAGTGTTTGTTTATTCTTTGGCTGATTTTGAAATTTGCTTTTTGACTTTAATTAAATGAAAATATGATGTTGAAATCTGTGTAACATGGAAGTATTTTGGGTTTTCTGTTTTTGTTTGTTTTTAAGTTTGACATTTTGACTGAACACTACGTGGAAATGCCAAAATGTAATTGGATAAATAACCTAGACCTTAGAACAAAGGTCAGGAGAAGAGGTATGGATTTGGAAGTCGTCCATAAATAGATGAGATCCCTGGGGAAGGGCATGGCAGCCCATCCAGTGTTCTTGCCTGGAGAATGCCGTGGAGAGAGAAGCGTGGCGGGATCCATGGGGCCGCAAAGAGTCTGCAGTGTGATTGCGTCAGAGTGCAGTCTTAGCCTCTAGCGTTCGGCAGAGTGGGTCACAGTGTGATTGCGTCAGAGTGCGGTGTTAGCCTCTCCCGTTCGGCAGAGTGGGTCACAGTGTGATTGCGTCAGAGTGCGGTCTTAGCCTCTCCCGTACGGCAGAGTGGGTCACAGTGTGATTGCGTCAGAGTGCGGTCTTAGCCTCTCCCGTAGGGCAGAGTGGGTCACAGTGTGATTGCGTCAGAGTGCGGTGTTAGCCTCTCCCGTTCGGCAGAGTGGGTCACAGTGTGATTGCGTCAGAGTGCGGTCTTAGCCTCTCCCGTACGCAGAGTGGGTCACAGTGTGATTGCGTCAGAGTGCGGTGTTAGCCTCTCCCGTTCGGCAGAGTGGGTCACAGTGTGATTGCGTCAGAGTGCGGTCTTAGCCTCTCCCGTTCGGCAGAGTGGGTCACAGTGTGATTGCGTCAGAGTGCGGTCTTAGCCTCTCCCGTTCGGCAGAGTGGGTCACAGTGTGATTGCGTCAGAGTGCGGTGTTAGCCTCTCCCGCAGGGCAGAGTGGGTCACAGTGTGATTGCGTCAGAGTGCGGTCTTAGCCTCTCCCGTAGGGCAGAGTGGGTCACAGTGTGATTGCGTCAGAGTGCTGTGTTAGCCTCTCCCGTACGCATAGTGGGTCACAGTGTGATTGCGTCAGAGTGTGGTCTTAGCCTCTCCCGTAGGGCAGAGTGGGTCACAGTGTGATTGCGTCAGAGTGCGGTCTTAGCCTCTCCCGTTTGGCAGAGTGGGTCACAGTGTGATTGCGTCAGAGTGCGGTCTTAGCCTCTCCCGCAGGGCAGAGTGGGTCACAGTGTGATTGCGTCAGAGTGCGGTGTTAGCCTCTCCCGTACGCAGAGTGGGTCACAGTGTGATTGCGTCAGAGTGCGGTCTTAGCCTCTCCCGTACGCAGAGTGGGTCACAGTGTGATTGCGTCAGAGTGCTGTGTTAGCCTCTCCCGTACGCAGAGTGGGTCACAGTGTGATTGCGTCAGAGTGCGGTGTTAGCCTCTCCCGTACGCAGAGTGGGTCACAGTGTGATTGCGTCAGAGTGCGGTCTTAGCCTCTCCCGTAGGGCAGAGTGGGTCACAGTGTGATTGCGTCAGAGTGCTGTGTTAGCCTCTCCCGTACGCATAGTGGGTCACAGTGTGATTGCGTCAGAGTGTGGTCTTAGCCTCTCCCGTAGGGCAGAGTGGGTCACAGTGTGATTGCGTCAGAGTGCGGTCTTAGCCTCTCCCGCAGGGCAGAGTGGGTCACAGTGTGATTGCGTCAGAGTGCGGTCTTAGCCTCTCCCGTACGCAGAGTGGGTCACAGTGTGATTGCGTCAGAGTGCGGTCTTAGCCTCTCCCGTACGGCAGAGTGGGTCACAGTGTGATTGCGTCAGAGTGCGGTGTTAGCCTCTCCCGTACGGCAGAGTGGGTCACAGTGTGATTGCGTCAGAGTGCGGTCTTAGCCTCTCCCGTACGGCAGAGTGGGTCACAGATGCGTCAGAGTGGTCTTAGCTCTCCCCGTCGGCAGAGTGGGTCACAGTGTGATTGCGTCAGAGTGCGGTGTTAGCCTCTCCCGTACGGCAGAGTGGGTCACAGTGTGATTGCGTCAGAGTGCGGTCTTAGCCTCTCCCGTACGGCAGAGTGGGTCACAGTGTGATTGCGTCAGAGTGCGGTGTTAGCCTCTCCCGTACGGCAGAGTGGGTCACAGTGTGATTGCGTCAGAGTGCGGTCTTAGCCTCTCCCGTAGGGCAGAGTGGGTCACAGTGTGATTGCGTCAGAGTGCGGTGTTAGCCTCTCCCGTTCGGCAGAGTGGGTCACAGTGTGATTGCGTCAGAGTGCGGTCTTAGCCTCTCCCGTAGGGCAGAGTGGGTCACAGTGTGATTGCGTCAGAGTGCGGTCTTAGCCTCTCCCGTTCGGCAGAGTGGGTCACAGTGTGATTGCGTCAGAGTGCGGTGTTAGCCTCTCCCGTTCGGCAGAGTGGGTCACAGTGTGATTGCGTCAGAGTGCGGTGTTAGCCTCTCCCGTAGGGCAGAGTGGGTCACAGTGTGATTGCGTCAGAGTGCGGTCTTAGCCTCTCCCGCAGGGCAGAGTGGGTCACAGTGTGATTGCGTCAGAGTGCGGTCTAGCCTCTCCCGTTCGGCAGAGTGGGTCACAGTGTGATTGCGTCAGAGTGCGGTCTTAGCCTCTCCCGCAGGGCAGAGTGGGTCACAGTGTGATTGCGTCAGAGTGCGGTCTAGCCTCTCCCGTTCGGCAGAGTGGGTCACAGTGTGATTGCGTCAGAGTGCGGTCTTAGCCTCTCCCGTAGGGCAGAGTGGGTCACAGTGTGATTGCGTCAGAGTGCGGTCTTAGCCTCTCCGGTTCGGCAGAGTAGGTCAGCTCCATGGACGCGCACGCCCCCTGCCTCCTGAGCCTCCTCCCAGCCCCCCACCCGGCCCTAGGTCATCACCGAGCGCCCGCCTGAGCGCTCTACGCTGCACGGCTGCTCCCACCAGCCCGTGTCCACAGGGCCTGTCTATGCCAGTCCTCAGTCAGCTCAGCTCAGTTCAGTCTATAGTCGTGTCCGACTCTCTGCGACCCCATGGACCGCAGCACACCAGGCCTCCCTGTCCATCACCAACTCCCAGAGTTACTCAGACTCGTGTCCACTGAGTCGGTGATGCCATCCAAGCATCTCATCCTCTGTCGTCCCCTTCTCCTCCAGCCTTCAGTGTTTCCCAGCATCAGGGTCTTTTTTTTTTTTTCCCCATTTATTTTTATTAGTTGGAGGCTAATTACTTTACAGCATTGCAGTGGTTTTTGTCATACATTGAATTAGCCATGGATTTACATGTATTCCCCACCTCCCTCTCCACCCCATCCCTCTGGGTCCTCCCAGTGCACCAGGCCTGAGCACTTGTCTCATGCATCCAACCTGGGCTGGTGGTCTGTTTCACCCTAGATATACATGTTTCGATGCTGTTCTCTTGAAACATCCCACCCCCGGGTTCTCCCATAGAGTCCACAAGTCTGTTCTATACATCTGAGTCTCTTTTTCTTTTTTTGCATATAGGGTTATCGTTACCATCTTTCTAAATTCCATATATATGTGTTAGTATACTGTAATGGTCTTTATCTTTCTGGCTTACTTCGCTCTGTATAATGGGCTCCAGTTTCACCCATCTCATTAGAACTGATTCAAATGAATTCTTTTTAACGGCTGAGTAATATTCCATGGTGTATATGTACCACAGCTTCCTCATCCATTCATCTGCTGATGGGCATCTAGGTTGCTTCCATGTCCTGGCAATTATAAACAGTGCTGCGATGAACATTGGGGTGCACGTGTCTCTTTCAGATCTGGTTTCCTTGGTGTATAGGCCTAGAAGTGGTATTGCTGGGTCATATGGCAGTTCTATTTCCAGTTTTTTAAGAAATCTCCACACTGTTTCCATAGCGGCTGTACTAGTTTGCATTCCCACCAACAGTGTAAGAGGGTTCCCTTTTCTCCACACCCTCTCCAGCATTTATTGCTTGTAGACTTTTGCATAGCAGCCATCCTGACTGGCGTGTAATGGTACCTCATTGTGGTTTTGATTTGCATTTCTCTGATAATGAGTGATGTTGAGCATCTTTTCATGTGCTTTTTAGCCATCCGTATGTCTTCCTTGGAGAAATGTCTGTTTAGTTCTTTGGCCCATTTTTTGATTGGGTCATTTATTTTTCTGGAGTTGAGCTGGAGGAGTTGCTTGTATATTTTTGAAATTAATCCTTTGTCTGTCAGCATCAGGGTCTTTTCCAGTGAGTCAGCTCTTCACATCAGGTACCCAAAGTATTGCAGCTTTGCCTTCAGCCTCAGTCCTTCCAACGAATATTCAGGACTGATTTCCTTTAGGATGGACTGGTTTGGTCCCCTTGCAGTCCAAGGGACTCTCAAGAGTCTTCTCCAACACCACAGTTCAAAAGCATCAGTTCTTTGGTGCTCAGCTTTATGGTCCAACTGGAATCAAAGCAGGGTCTCCTGCACTGCAGGTGGATTCCTTACCAACTGAGCTATCAGGGAAGCCATGCCAATCCTACTCTCCCAGACCATCCACCTCCTTCTTCGTCCCTCTGTATCCACAGGCCCATTCTCTATGTCTGCATCTCTACTCCTATCCTGCAAATAGGCTCAGCCGTACCATTTTCCTAGACTCCATATATATGCACTAACATAGGATATTTACCATGGAGTTACTTAAAAGATGCTACTCCATTGTATCCTCTAGCTCATTTGATAAAAAGTTAATAGGAATTCTTTAAAAAGTATATTTAGGATTAAAGTTGAGGAACACTGGATTTGTCAAATATAAACTTTAAAGTCATGCATAAGTTAGTGTTCACGAAAGGATTACACAGCATATTACAAATATTTGAATAAGTAATACCACCTTGAAGAAATACAATTCTGTGGAGCACTTTTTGAGACAACCAGACTTATTGTGATTCATTTTCTACCGTAAACAAGCTGTGATATACTGAATCTGTAACACACTTTTTAGCAGCATAGCATACAGTTTAAACATATTGTTTATGATTTTTGTGGCCTGATTGCTCATGTATACCTGCTGTGTGTCCTTTGCAAGTTACATAACTTCTCCAAATGTGCTTCTTTTCTCATTTTAAAAAAGAATAGCAATAATATCTATATAGGAGTCTTTTTGTGAGTACTATATTAGGTAGTACCTAGCTTCCCAGTGGTAAAGAATTCAATGCAGGAGATGCAAGAGATACGGGTTCAATCCCTGGGTCAGAAAGATCCCCTGGAATAGGAATGGCAAACCTCACTCTAGTATTCTTGCCTGGAAAATTGCAAGGACAGAGGAGCCTGCCAGTTACAGTCTATTGGGTCACAAAGAGCTGGACATAACTGAGTGCACAGAGCATATAACATATGTTCAGTAGCTATGTGTTATATGTTATTATTATAATAATATATGTAATACTATATATGCATATGTGAGTATATCGTGAGAAACGCTGGGCTGGAAGAAGCGCAGCCTGGAATCAAGCTTGCTGGGAGAAATATCAATGACATCAGATATGCAGATGACACCACCCTTATGGCAGAAAGCGAAGAAGAACTAAAGAGCCTCTTGATGAAAGTGAAAGAGGAGAGTGAAAAAGTTGGCTTAAAGCTCAACATTCAGAAAACTAAGATCATGGCATCTGGTCCCATTACTTCATGACAAATAGATGGGGAAACAGTGGAAACAGTGACAGGCTTTCTTTTTTCAGGCTCCAAAATCACTGCAGATGGTGATTGTAGCCGTGAAATTAAAAGAGGCTTGCTTCTTGGAAGAAAAGTTATGACCAACCTAGACAGCGTATTAAAAAGTAGACATTACTTTGCCAACAAAGTCTGTCTAGCCAAGGCTATGGTTTTTCCAGTGGTCATGTATGGATGTGAGAGTTGAACTATAAAAAAGCTGAGCACTGAAGAATTGATGCTTTTGAACTGTGGTGTTGGAGAAGACTCTGCAAGGAGATCCCTCCAGTCCATCCTAAAGGAAATCAGTCCTAAATATTCAATGGAAGGACTGATGCTGAAGCTGAAACTCCAATACTTTGGCCACCCGATGCAAAGAATTGACTCATTTGAAAGACCGTGATGCTGGGAAAGATTGAAAGCAGGAGAAGAAGGGGACAACAGAGGATGAGATGGTTGAATGGCATCACCCACTCAACAGACAAGAGTTTCAGTAAACTCCGGGAGCTGGTGATGGGCAGGGAAGCCTGGTGTGCTACAGTCCATGGGGTCACAGAGAGTCAGAGATGACTGAGCAACTGAACTGAACTGAACTGATGCATACACACATGTATATATATGTATTCACACGCATATGTGTGTGTCCTCAGTTACTCAGTCATATCCGACTATTTGCAACCCTTTGGACTGTAGCCCACCAGCCCACTCTCCATTGAATTTTCCAGGCAAGAAGACTTGAGTGGGTTGCCATTTCCTTCTCCAGAGGATCTTCCCAACCCAGGGATTGAACCCACCTCTCTTGTGTCTCCCACATTGGCAGGCAGATTCTTTACCACTGTGCCACCTGAGAAGCCATATACATAGACATTATATTATTAATGAAGACAACATCAGAGTCATTCTAAGTGCTAATAACTGACATGTACTTCTCTGACCATAATCATCACTTTTTATTTGTAGCATAATAATTTGTGTACATGCTTTATATTTCAGTATTAAGTATAAATGTCTGTATTCTTTGGGGGAAAAATATTCAACACATTGTATCCTCAAAGAATTCTTTTATTATGAGTCAATGAAAGAATAAGAATAATCTTGTGTGTTCTCAAGGATTCTTTTGTTGTGAGTCAATAAATGAATAGCAGCAATCATAATAAAATCTTTGAGTGATTATCTCTTTTTTGGCACTGTAATGAGATTATAAAAAATTGCCTTACAAGTATATTATAATTCAATGATGTATATAGCACTATTAAAGTCAGTCTTATACAAGTGTTTGTTAAGGGTTTCATAACGACAAAATGAAGAGTCCTGTATTTAAATCTCAATATGTCTATCTGCACTTTATATGCTCATGTTTCTCATGCTAGATACTGTCCTCAACATGAACTTAGAAGAAAGATTCTACTACTACCATTTCTGGTAGTAAGAGTAGCAGCTGTTTCTACTAGGGCAAGAACAATAAAAACCAAACACTGGAAGCCTAAGATGGTGATGAATGACACGTACAGAGTCTGAAAAGTCTTGTGTATGAGAATACCATTCAGTCATGACTTGATAGAGTAGACATTAATTACTCAAATATCACAAAGCAAATTCTAGGAATTTCTCCACTGGAGCTTTTAAAACTATTAGCTGTTCAGAATAATTTTAAATATAACAGGTTCTCCTTGAGAAATGGGATATGGCTTGGCACACAATGACGCAAATTCCCAAATTAGTGGTAACAAAATGTACTCCAATTTGAAACTAATTGCCAGTCCCAGGGTTTTCTGCTTTAGGTAGGACAAAGTTGAATTATTCTTACCATTTGTCCATGCTGGTCCAGTCATTCCTCCTGATAATTTTTTAATGTTTGGGATGAGCATTTTTGTTTGTTTGTATTTGTTTCTGAATTTTATTCTGGAAAGGATGCTGAAAACAAACTTCCAAGGAACAAGTGTTGCTACCAATGCTGTAGTCCTTCTGGTTTCTTTAGATTCTGCCAACTTCGTTCAAAACTTGAGTCCTTACCATAACTCTTCTCTTTGGGCAATCTTTCCCACGCTTGACTGAGGTGTTCATTCTCCTGAGAAAAACATTCTGGCCTAACAATTTAAGGTAGATTTTTACTGTTCACTCTCAAATGGGCAACTTGTTCTAGTTGTAATTTTATATCCTTATTGTGAGTGTCTTCCATGTTTGTTTCCCCAATAGGCTTAAGCACATGAGACTAAGAACATGTTTGTTTTGCATGGATATGGACATCCAGGGTCATGAGTATGACTAAACTCATTTGGGACCAATACACAGTTGAATTAATAATTCTTACTAATAGTTCAAATGTTTCTGATGAATTAAGTCATGCATTTCTTTCTGGGATCCAGTTGGCTTAGTGTCCCTATACCCCATGTTTATGTCAATATTGGACCCTAGAGGTAAAGATGTAACTTGATTTTAGCATTATCATAGAAGATCAATGCACATTACATTAATACACTCAAGGTTTCCCTCAACAAGCAGAGCTGGATCCCTATAGACACATTCATCAGTTGTTCTCCAGCAGTGAGATCAGGACCTGTTACTGCTTTCATGGGGGCTTTGTCCCCTGAGAAGTCTGTGGGTGTCTAAGTTTCTCTCTCTTCCAGTTTCTAATAGCTCCATGCGGCCTATATTACAGGTAATAGACCAAGTGCTAGAGCCCCTTGACCGTTCATTCATTCACATGATTGTCAGTAGTTATCCAACAGATATGATGATATTTCTGCAGAGTTACAGGAAGCTTGGAATAATGACCAAGGCACATACCTGCCAATCATCATGACTTTGATTATCATGATCACCATTTTCAAGACACTACAGCGATTCTCTTATTTTCGCATGACAGCAGTAGTCTTTTAGGGAAGATATTGTTTGGGGCTGCCTTTCTAAGCTACTTCTCTGCCATTAAGTGTTTTTTCCTCAATCTTTCCATGCTCTGAAGAACTTTTCCCTTTTGATCAAAGGCTGAGAAGAACATCTCAGTAGAATATATCTTTTCTTTTATAGGCTGAATTTTTGATTTGAGACTTATATGTGAAAGTGTTGAATTTGCCTGTTCATTGTCCAAGAAGCCAGGTAAGCCTCCAATCAAATCTGCAATCTGTATAAATTTGTAGGGTCAGAAGTAACCAGGAAAATATACCAATGCACCTGTTTTCATCTTGATTTATCCATAACTGAATATTGAACATTTTGAATGTTTTTATATGTCTGTGATTTTTAAAAAGAGACTGTGTCACAAATACTATGGAAATTCTTAAGAAGGATGTGCATTTATCTTGTAAAAAAAAGTAAAAGGAATGGAAGGGACTTGAGTCCCTGCTTTGCCGTGCAGGGGTTTGTAGAAATTGAAAAGCTGTTCAACTCTTCTCACGTTTTGTTTCTTCTTCTGAAGTATGGAAATATTAGCTCCATCATCTAATCCCAAGGTATTTGAGAATATCGAATTGAATCTTGATTAGAAATTTATTAAAATCTGGAGGGCATATAACACCATTAATGAAAAAGAAAAGAAATAGAGATAAATAAATGGGACCAAGTCTAACAGAACAATCATAAAAATGCACCAAGAGAACAGGTGTAAAAATCACACCAGAAGGAACAATTTTCATGAGTGAGGGGACTTGGACTCCAGTGATCATTCTTATGGTTTGCTGGCATTAGGCACCCAGGCTGATTAACTATTAGCTATATTGACCAAAGGGTGAATCAGCATTCACCATTTTATCTCTCTCTCTTGATCCTCTGCACTTCCTGATCAGGGAATATGCTTTTTATGTCATTGTGGCCCTTAGAATTAGCACACAACCTGATATACTGTAAGCACTTAGTACTTGGAGGAGAATGAGTGTTGGATGATATACTGAAAAAAATTCCAGCACTTTATGAGGCTTATTAGCTGATGTTATTTATGTAACTTTTATATGTCGTAATATTTTTTCTTTTCATTCCTTTTCCTTTCTCTTTTTCTTTCTTTCTTTCAAATGAGGAGAGGAATTTGATTATGAACATTGTGAATCTAGTTCTCATCATTTGGCTGGGATTCAGAAAAAAAAAGTATTAGCCAAATTTTCACTATCTAATCATATGTTTCTTTCCCAAGACCATGCTTTTTACCTGCCACGTTACCTGTGAATGATGAACTCAATAATTAGCAGTTTATTCATGAATACACCAATATAATGAGTAACTTTTTGTGCTCAGGACTGGGGTACAAAGTTTAGATTATAAATAAAAGATTTGGGGAATATTTTTTGGTGATCAAGAGCTCAGACTTGGGACTTTTATGGCAGTCCAGTGGTTATAATTTCACATTTTAGCGGAGCAGGTTTGATCCCTGGTCAGGGAGCTATGATCCCACATGCCACATGGCCAAAAAACCAGAACAGAAGCAATAGAAGCAACATTGTAACAAATTCAGTAAAGGCTTTAAAAATGATCCACCGTAACAAAAATCTTGAAAAAAGAAACTTGGGCTTTGATTCAAAATGATATGACTTCAAATACCAACTCTGCTAACTCGCTAGTTTTATGGACCTCCGTGTATAACTCTTTGTCAGTAAGCTTCAGTTTCCCCCTAGGTGAAAAGGGGATAATATCTCACATAGCTGGGTGATAAATCAATGGAGGTATAGCATGCATGTGGTGCCCTGAAAACAGAAAGTGCTCTGCAGTTTCTAACTATCATAGTTTAATCCATTATTTAAGTTTGTCTACTTATACAGAATTGATGCTCTATGTGGGAGATGAAGTTTAAATTGTTGTTGTTGTTCAGTTGCTCAGTTGTGTCCAACTCTTTTCAGCCCCATGGATTGCCGCACACCAGGCTTCCCTATCCTTCACTGGCTCCCAGAATTTGCTCTAACTCATGTCCATTGAGTTGGTGATGCCATCCAACCATGTCGTCCTCTGTCATCCTTTCTCTTCCTGACTTCAATCTTCCCCAGTATCAGGGTCTTTTCTAATCAGTCAGCTCTTTGCATCAGGTGGCCAAAGTAATGGAGCTTTGACTTCAGCATTAGTCCTTCCAATGAAAATTCAGCGTTGATTTCCTTTAGGATTGACTGGTTTGATCTCCTTGCTGTCCAAGGGACCTCAAGAGTCTTCTCCAACACCACAGTTCAAAAGCCTCAATTCTTTGGCACTCATCCTTATTTATGATCCAACTCTCACGTCCATACATGCTTAAATTAAGATGAGCCAAATAATTAAGAGTAACAAAGTGATGAATGGTGCCCTGTAGATCATAACAGAAAGGCTGTGTCTAGAGAGAAGGAGTTTTAGAAGACTTCATGGAAGTTTTGAAATTCATGTTATTCTTTGAAGAATAAATCAGCCTTGTACTGAGGGTACAGGGCATCTTGTGCACTTTTCAATTATATCCTGAACACCCAATGTGGTGGTCCAACCCATAGAAAGACTGCTAAAAAAGTCTATACATGATTCAAAGGCGTTTTATAATTCTTATCTTAACATTAATGTTATCTCACGAACATGCCTGAAATTATTTTTCTCCTCCTTAGGAAAATGCCGGATCGAGACTCACTCCTTCACTTTGTTGAGAAAAGGGATGGTGAAAAATAAAATGAAATGCTTCCGGTGCACTTCCCCTATTCCTCAATGTAGGGATATCTTTGCGTTGATTAAGGTAAGGTAGAAACCGAGAGGGTGTCTTCTCAGGATGGTGATGCCTCCCAGTGGCCTCCCCACCACAATAGCAGGAGCAAAGGGGGGATGAGGCGCTGCAGGCTCTGTGTAGACCGTCGCCCTCACGTCCCACCCCACGGCCTCATGGCCTGGTTCCCCCTCTGTGCTGAGACCGAAGGACTCGTCTCACGATTCTCTTTGTCACTGTGTCACTCACCACGAAGCCGAGGACTCTCAGGTCAGCCCTCAACCCCGTTACATAACAGTTACATCTCTTCACATCCCTTTTCCTAAGCCCAGCAGCCACGCCTGCCCGACTCCCGATCATTCTACTCTTCCTCCTGGAATTTACAGTCAGTCGTCAGCATAACCAGCACACACTCCGCTTCTCCTCTGGAAGTTCCCCACTTGTCCAGCTGAAGCCTGTGTCTTGAGACCGCCGTCTCTGTGACGGCAATTTTCTCTTCCACTTTCCTCTTAACGCTGTATTGTTTCATGTTCTTGACTTTATAACATTATCATACTCCCTGACTTTTGTGCTCCAAAGTCTTTCTTTTAGTGGTCTTATTTAATTTTGTGGATTTAATATGATATGAGAAGATTAAATCACTAGCAAGTTGCCAATATAGTTTGAATTAATAAACTCTGATGCAACAAGTCCAACTGTTTACATAATTCTTCTAAGTTAGATGGCCAGAAGGACTCACAGACTCACCATGACTATTCTGATATTGTCACTCTGGCTATTTCTTGAACATCTGCTTCTTCTACACCATTCTTTTGTTATTATACAAAAAATGGAGTCATTATTGCTCCTTTCCCAATGCCTACATTCAACATACCATGAAATCCAATCAGTTCTACTTTTGAAATATATCTATAATTGCTTAACTTCTCACTACCTCCCCCAGTATCATCCTGTTCTAAGCCATCATTAACTGTTGTATAGATTAATAAACTTAATGCAAAGAAAATGGAAATGGGTGACATCATAGTAATCCAGATTTCATTCTCCCATGGAAGCTTTCTTTAACCTCACTTACATTTTGGGTCCCTAGATAGAATCTGTCACTACCTTCTAACAGGAAGAATATCTACATTAATTGAATTCTGTTAAATATCAGGCAATAATGTTAGACCCATTTTACAGATGGAGAACCTGAATCTCCGACACTCTAGTTAATACACAAGATGACTCAGAAAATACTTGGCATAGCTGGACTGTGCAAAACTTGAGTAAAACAGGATTATTGTTTGCAAAATTAGAGGAGGGTAAGGACAGAACATGAGAGTGAAAAGGTTTTGGCAAAGAAGCAAATGCATGAGGGAGCATATAGGATGTTTCCTTTTAGAGTTATCTGGAATTCCTCTACTACAACATCCACCCTTCTAATCAATGCATAGACCAATAACTCTGTCCTAGCCATAACGTGTAAAACGCTGCAATGCCAGTTTCCACCATCACTCCAGTTTGATACTGAGTTCGAGGGAAGACTGATGACCTAGTGCTAGTGAACAATACCCAAAGTCAGTCATCTAGCACAAGGTGGAGCTAGAATTTGCATTTAAATGTCCTTAGTCTGGACTCACACTTGTTAACTTTTATTCTCTGGATTTTTTATTCCTTGAATGGGAATTTCTACAGTATTGAACTTTGGGGAAATTATTCATTCTATGTATTCTATTATCTTTTGAGACTATTAAAGCTAGAACTTGATATATTAAAATTTGTATTACTAGAACATAGCACTGCTCATGATACAACAGTGGTAATCACAATGAAGCAAATTAAATTACAGTAAGCTATTTTATTGCATGAATATGCATATAATATGAATATGTCTGTGTTTGAAAAATCTGGATTGGGAGGCTAACAGATCTCATTTTTAAATTTATTTATTGTTCTTTTATTAATTTTTTGCCCACACTGTGCAGCATGTGACATCTTAGTTCGCAACCAGGGATCAAACCCATGCCCCCTACATTGGAAGCACAGAGGTTTCACCACTGAACCACCAGGGATCTCATTTTTAACAAATCTCTGCAATGATCTTGTATAAGTCTCCTTCCATTTCTGTACTTCAGTTTCAATCATTTATGAGGATAGAGGTACTGGGTTATATTACCATCCAAATTCTTTAAACTAGAACATTTTACATTTCTAATATTATTTAAAAATTACTTTTGTTGTTATGCCTATATTTAGTTTAGAAAATTCAGATACAAGGTATAACTTGAACATAATTACAGTTCTAAGCTCAGGTACCACCCAGATCCTCTTTTCTCATTGACATAGTGCATTTTCATAATGCATAAATAACCCCCATGGAGAACAGTACATTTGTGACTGAGTTCGTTCTTGCCGGGATAACTGATGACCCACAACTGCAGATCCCACTCTTTCTAGTGTTCACGCTCATCTGCCTCCTCACTCTGGTTGGGAACCTGGGGGTGGTCACGCTGATCCTGCTGGACTCTCGTCTCCACACCCCCATGTACTTCTTCCTCAGCCACCTCGCTCTGGCGGACGTTGCTTACTCCACAGCCGTCACTCCCAAAGTGATGGCGGGATTCCTCACAGGAGACAAGGTCATTTCCTACAGTGCTTGTGCCGCTCAGTTTTTCTTTTTTGGTGGCTTTCTCATTATGGAAACTTTTCTCTTGTCCTCAATGGCCTATGACCGTCATGCAGCAGTGTGTAAACCACTCCATTACACCACCATCATGACACAAAGGGTGTGTGCCTGGATGGTCGTAGGATGCTATGTTCTTAGTTTTCTGGAGACCTCTGTGCACACTTGGAATGCATTCAGTCTCACTTTCTGCAGATCCAATGTGATTGATCACTTTTTCTGTGATGCTACTCCCGTCCTGGTTCTCTCATATTCAGACAACAAGAGAAGTGAGATGGTGTTTTTTGTTTTGGTGAGCTTCAATATCATCTTTTCTATGATGGTCATCCTGATCTCTTACCTGTTTATCTTTGTCACCATTCTGAGGGTGCGCTCATCAGAAGGCCTTTTCCACCTGTGCTTCCCACCTCACTTCCATCTCCATCTTCTATGGGACAGGCGCCTTCATGTACCTACAGCCCGGCTCCCGCCATTCCATGGGCACAGACAAAATGGCATCTGTGTTCTACGCCATGGTCATCCCCATGCTGAATCCGCCGATCTATAGCCTGAGGAACAGAGAGGTCAAGGGTGCCTTAAAAAAGGCTGTGGGGAAGGCAAAATCCTCTCTAAGATTCATATCTTAATTATATAGAAACAACAGTAGTGTGGTTACATACACTTCAAATCAACTAGGGAAAATATTGACTTGCTCGGTCAATAATTATGTAATTTTTTACATCATTCCTCAACTTTTAAGTCTAGGAAACAAACGTGTTGACAAAATGTGATCTCAGGAATAATGACTTTGGAGGAATCAAGCATGAAACTATAATTCATATTTTAAAAATTCTTTTAAATTATATTTTATTGTATATTTGTTCCATGATCAATCATACTTTCATATGGACATTTATGCTCACATGCATATTTAAGTACTTGCCCCCTGCACCTTATTTTCATGCAACTTACATGTAAGTCACATACCCATGGGTGGAGAGAAAAATGAGTTCAAAAGTCAAATGGGATTGGTCTGTTTTTAGACTGCAATTTGAACCAGTGGTTTTGGTGTCTGATGATACATTTTAAATATAATTTTATATATTTTAAGATAGAAATAGTCATTTTGTATGTGATTTTATTAAAAAAGAACTCTATATTTGAAATTATTTCATTTAAATACTCAATACTGTTGCCAAACATCATCACTATAGGTTTATTACTGTTTTTGGTTTATTTTATTTTATTTTTTTTATTGACAATAAACATCATTAAATGGGCATCTTTACTTATCTCAATTTTCATCTTTATCAGCTCATTACCCAGAGTAATATCTTCATGAGACAGTTTTAACAGAAAAAGGCATAACAGAATATAAAGGGAATTTAATGAAAGTATAATTTAAAGCATGATATAAAAATAACAACATTTAGTTTTATAGCCAGGCTTAACTCTTTGTCTATAGATGCTCAGTTAAGGACACATTTTATGTTCCTTCCTTTCCAATTACAGCCGGGTCACCAACTGATAGATCACCATTCAGGCTCAAATTAGAGGTTGGGCTGACTGGTCCTTACCAGTCTCTACCACTCTCTAGAATAAGTAGTCTGGCTTTTAAATGTGGGTATATTAGAAAAGTAAGACTCATTCAGAGATATGATAATAATTGCTCATAAACATATCTCTTAAAACTAAAATAGTACCAATTTAGTCTAATGAGAATGTCTTTGAATGATCAATTCTCTATATACTTGTTTTTCTGCAATTATTTCTTTCTAGGTTAAATAATTTAGAACACATGTAGAAAATATATAAGAATGTAAATTTATTTTTGAAACCTTGGACCCATATGTGGGAAGTGATATTTTGAATGGGATGTTTTGAATCTAGCACTGAGGGCTCCTGTGGTTTGACTTGAAGAGCCAGCACATCCTTTTACGGGATAACAGAGGGTGGCTCAGTGGTAAAGTCTGCCTGCCAGTGCATGAGCTGCAGGAGCCATGGGTTTGATCTTTGGGTTGGGAAGGTCCCCTGGAGGGGGAAATGGCAGCCCATTCTAGTATTAATCCTAGGATAATCCAATGGGCAGAGGAGCCTGGTGGGTTACAATCCATGGATCGCAGAGTCAGACATAATTGAGTGATTGCTCACAACAATGAAATGGAGATAGTTAAAATGTATATCCTTCAGAACCAAGTGAAAGATCACAGCAACAGATTGTCTCTCCTGATAGGAAAGATTTTTCCTTTTGGAGAAAAGGAACCAGGTTCTTCATTTTCTATGAATTATCCTTATAAAATGCTAAAACCTCCCTGGAGTATTTCAAGTGTGAAGAATCATTTTGGCTACATATTTTGTAGATCCCAGTGTAAAAACAAAAGTGCTGAGCCCCTTGTTAAAAATGTATAGCAATTTTAAGTTAGCAAGAGCAGAGTGTTAAACCCAGTGCAGAAGCTTCTAACACAAGGTCTTCATGGCTACATGGGATTCATGCTCATGAAGCCATCCCTGAACACTCTACCTCCTCTTATATATAATCTTTTACAAATTATTTTATTGGTTATAAAGTTCAAGTTTTTCCATAACATCTTAAGGAAATGAACTTTTTGGCTAACCCAAATACAAAACCTTGATTTCTAAAGTATCATCCACATTTTATGTCATAATGAAAATGCAAAGTAAAGCAACAATGGAAGAATACTGCACGTCTTCTAGAATGGCCAAAGTCCAGAACACTGACAGCATCAAGTGCTACTAAGAACGTAGGGCAATAAGAACGCTTATGCATTGCCAGTAGGAACGCAAAATAGTACCATCTCTTTGGAAGACAGTTTGTCAGTTTCCTACAAAACTAAACACACTTTTATTATATAATTTAGCACTTGTTTTACTTGATATTTCCCCAAATAAGTTGAAAACTTAAAAGTAGCACACAAAAAGTAGCTCAAGAGTATTTATAGCAACTTTATTCGTTATTAAGAAAACATGGAGCAACTGATATGTCCTTCAATAAAGGGATGGATTAATATTGTGCAATTCAACAATAGAATATAATTCAGTGTTAGAAAAATGAGCTATCAAGCCATGAAAAGACATGAAAAATATTTAAATTCATATTTCTATGTAAAGATACCAATGTGAATCAACTTCCAACTGTCTGGTTTTGCTATTAACATTCTGGAAAAGGCAAAACTATGGTGATAGTAAAAAAAAAGTCTGTTTGTTATGAGTTTGGGTTTTGGAAAGGATGACTAGATGGATCACAGAGGATTTTTAGTTTAGTGAAAATACTTAGTATGTTCCTATACTGAAGGATAATACCATCATATATTTGTCCAAATCTGTAGAATATCCAACACTAAAAGTGAACCCTAATGTAAACTGTTACCTTTATATGGTTATGAGGTGTCAATGTATGCTCATTCTTGGGGAAGAAAAATAGCATTCTAGTGAGTGATGTTGCTAGTTGGGAGGCTATAAATGTGGGGCGACATGGGGCATATCTTAGAAATGATCATAAAATTTACAAAACTTAATTGAGATTGATCAAGAAAAAAGAGAGAAGTCTCAAATAACTTAACAGAAATAAGAATGTTTCAAAGTAAGAGCAGTTGTATGGTTACAATTAGTTGACAGATCCAATTTCTATAAAAGACACAAACAAACACTATAGATTCAAGGGAAAAAAATAATTTTTTTATGCTAAGTAAAAAATTAGGTTAATAATAATTAAAACTCTACCCAGAGAAAAAATTTTATGTTCAAGTGGCTTCACTGGTGAATTGTCCTAAACCTTTAGAGAAGAATTAATAACACAATATTGCACAGAATATGCAATAGGGAGAAACACATTTTTGTTTTGTGTATCCCTTACCTGCTTATTGTGGATGTAGATAATTTTATTACTTTTGTCTGTTAGCCTTCCTATTAACTTTATAAGTGGTTGATTTTCTACCTTTTTTTTTTTTTTGTATAATTGCCTTTGCCAGTGAGATTTCTACTTTCAGAACATTCTATTTGTGGTTGTAGCCTATTCCTTCCCACTTAGAGAAGTCTCATTTACATTTCTTGTAAAGCTAGTTTGGTGGTCCTGGACTCTTTTAGAGTTTGCTAATCTGTAAAACTTTTGATTTTTCCTTCAAATCTGAATGATAGCCCTTCCAGGTAGAGTATTCTTGGTTTTCCCCTTTCATCACTTTAAATGTACCATGCCACCTTCTTCTGGCCTGCAGAGTTTCTGCTGAAGGTTAGATGGTATCCTTCTGGTAGCTCCTTTGTACCTGATTTCTTTCTTTCCCCTTGTTTCTTTTAATGTTCTCTCTTTAATTTTTGCCTTTTTAATTACAAGGTGTCTTGGTGTGGACTTTTTAGAGTAGATCCTGTTTGGGATTCTCTGTGTTTCCTGGACTTGGCTATCTGTTTCCTTTCCCAGGTTAGAGAAGTTTTCAGCTTTATGTCTTAAAATATGTTCTCTTCCCTTTTCTCTCTGTCTTTTCTTCCTGGAACCCCTATCGCAAGAATGTTAATTTCCTTGATGTTGTCTTAGAGGTCTCTTAAACTATTCTCATTTCTTGATGTTTGTTTTTCTTTTTTTTTCTCCTGTTCTGCTTGTGTGATTTCCACTACCCTATCTTCCAGTCCACTGATTCATTCCTCTATATCAGCTAATCTGCTGTTGATATTTTTCTAGTGTATTTTTTTAAATTTCAATTATTCTTCAGCTTTGTTTGGATCTTCTTTATGTTCTGTACTTTGTTAAAAGTTTCACTATGTCCATCTTTTCTTCTCCTGAGTTCTTTGAGCATCTTTTGGAGCAAATCCTTGAACTCTTTGTTGGATAGATTGCATGCGTCCATTTAGTTCTTCTGAACTTTATCTTGCTATTTCATTTGGATCATATTACTTTGTTGCCTTATTTTGACTAATTCATTAATTAATCAAATTCACTACCTTATATGTATTTGATAGGTTGGTTATGTTCCCCGCTCTTGGAAAGTGGCTTTATGTAGGAGACATCCTACACGCCCCAGCAGGACACTCCCCTCTGCTCCCCAGTGCTCTGTGCTCCAGGGGAACCCCTGTATGGGCGGTGGGGTCATTTGCTGCAGCAGGATGACGTCTCTGGGTGTGCGGGTAGGTGTGACTGGCCTCTGGTCTGGCTGGTCACTGGGCCTGGCCTTGTGCAGAGGCTGTCGGCTGCTGGTTGGAAGGGCTGGATCCTAGCCAGGCTGACTGAGTGTCTAGGAGAGTCCTCCGTAGTGCTGGCCCAATGATGAGTCAGGCTGGGTCAAGGTGGCTGGCTATAAGCCCCCAGGGTGCCAGGAGCAAGTGCTGGCCTGCTGGTGAGTGCAAGTGGGTCCCTGGCTGACCCCCTGAGGGGCCCAAGAAGTGCTTAGGTACAGACGCCTAGGTGTAAGAGAAAGAAGTTTTCAGAATGTATGTACAGCATAATCACTACCATTAATTATAATCTACTGCATATTTAAAAGTTGCTCAGAGGGTAGACCTTAAGATTTCTTAACCAAAGAAAATAAATTGTAATTAAGTTAGGTGATGATATGTTAATTAAACTTACCAAGATAATCATTTAATTATATATATTATATATATAAAATTAGCACACACACATGCATATATGTACACATACGTGTGTGTGTGTGTGTGCTTCAGCCATGTGTGACTTCTTGTGACCCTGAAGACTCTTGAGAGTCCCTTGGACTGCAAGGAGATCCAACCAGTCCATCTTAAAGGAAATCAGTCCTGAATATTCATGGGAAGGACTGATGTTGAAGCTGAAACCCCAATACTCTGGCCACCTGATGTGAAGAACTGACTAATTTGAAAAGACCCTGATGCTGGGAAAGATTGAGGGCAGGAGGGGACGACAAAGGATAAGATGGTTGGATGGCATCACTGACTCAGTGGACGTCAGTTTGAGTAAACTCCAGGGGTTGGTGATGGACAGGGAGGCCTGGCTTGCTGCAGTCCATAGGGTCGGAAAGAGCTGGACACAACTGAGCAACTGAACTGAACTGAACTGATGGACTGTAACCTGCCAAGCTCCTTTGTCCATGGGATTATCCAGGCAAGAATACTGGAGTGGGTTGCTATGCCCTCTGCTGGGGTTTCTTCCCAACTCAGGGTTTGAAACAACATCTCTTACATCTCCTGCATCGGCAGGCAGGTTTTCTTACCTTTCTTATATACTCAACTTGGTGGATGTCAAATTTCTGTAATGTCATATAACAATTATATTTCAAAGAGGTGGAAATAATAAAAGTAAACATCATTATTTACAGATGCTTAACAAACTCATCAGAAATCAGAATAGGACATAATTTTCTATTATACTTTGCATTTGAGTCGGGATGTATAAAATTATTTCTCACTACTTGTTTGTTTGCTGTATATTTCAGGCTTCCTGGAAATCACATTGATAAAATTCTAATTGAACTAACTTTTTGGATGGTAGCAGAGATCATATACATGCTCGCTACAAAGGTTTTCTTCCTACACACAAAGAAATTTCCTTGCCGATGTGAGAGGAGTGCATGGTTAATATCCACCATGAATTTTTATCACACCCTCGTTCACTTACAGAAAATTTCAGAGTCGCTTGTGGGAGATGTCAGTGTCACTGAGTGTAAGAATGGAAGGTGTGGTCTCTCTCTACCGCTTAGAAATGAATTACTTGGCAATCAACTGGACACTTATAGGATTGTAAGAAAACTGAGAAATACAGTTTCATCTAAAGGTATGAAATATGGGTAAAAGGGAAGCAAGATTAGATTGGAATAACTCTGGAATACTTGCCATTTGCTAGATTTTACTCCAATGAGGCTAAGACTTCCAAATTCAAGGGGCACAATAGGCACAGAAAGATATTTACTTCCAAAGGGAAAGGAAACCCCGCAGGGTTTATGGAAGTAATGTCTGAGGCTTGGTGGTTCGATTCCCCAGCCTGTGTTTTCCTTCCTGCTCTGATATCCACATCAGCAGCTTCCAAGAGTGTTAATAGCCTCTTTTTCTTTACTTTTGAGAACAGTTGGATATACTGTAGAAGAAATACCAGCTCATACACCCATGACTTTCCTTAGTTAGTTCCCTAAGTACTTGGTCCCCAAAGGCAAGAATTTAATTAAAATATTGAGTGTATGAGGCCTGGACCTGTGGATGGATCACAGGAGAGCTTGTTCCTGAGAGCTTCATGCCAGAGTAATGCCCTTCAAGACATGTGTCATCAGACCCTTGAGTCCCAGTCGGACTTTATTCAAACTCACTAGAGTGAGAATAACCTGGTGCCCCGGGCCCCTTGTTCACTTGATTTTATTTTATTACAAGGGGGTCTCAGTGCTGGAGGCCATTTCCTTCACAGTGACATGACTATAATATGTTAGTCAGAATGACCTTGGATAGCACTCTCTGATAACAGGAGGAATCTTTTATGTAGACTGAGTGATTTACTGAGCATTTCACAGCCTCCATCTTATTTCACCTCCAAACCACCGTATGAAACATCAGGCATGGGAATCACTAATTCCATTAAAAAATACAGAAAGTGAGACTAAGGGTAGTGAAGGACTTCACTTTTGTTCCCCTCTGAAATGAGAAATCTAGAAGTGAGGACTTCTGAGGTTTGAAGTGTAGTGCCAAGGAATCCACTTATGGTCCAAAAGGTGCATTTAAATTAATAATTAAGACAATTCACAAGGTACAAACTTGTGGTTATAAAGTAAACAAATCTTGGGAGGTACAATGTACAGCATAGTGACTATAGTTCATATTCCTATATTACATATTTGAAAGTTATTAAGTGAGCAGATCTGAACATTCTCATCCCTGGGGAGAGAAATTGTAATTATATCAGAGTGGATGTTACCTACACTTACTGTGATGATCATTTGCAATACATTCAAGTATCAAATCATTACACTGTACATATGAAACTGATATAATATGTCTATTTCCCCTCTATTTAAAGAGGTGATTTAGGATCATACAGAGGGGGAAGCCATAGCCTGCTTGTCCTACTAAGCTTTCATCCAACCTCATCTCGTAGGGGCATTGGTGTTTATGTTGCTGTGACTTGAGTAGAAAAGTTAGTAGAAAAGGAATTGGGATTGCATCTTGGAGTAACTTTAGGAAATATTGACCATTGCTTTGCATATTTAAGCCATCCAGTCATTTTTCTTAAGAGTTAGAAAATAAGTGTTTTATATTATCATGTTTGATTCCTTAATATATATGTATTCACTTAAATATATTTCAGTTTAAAAAGGAAATTATTGGACTTTGACACTGAAATTAATAACTGATACACTGGATTAAAATCTGCCTCTTGTCTTGCTTATTCAAACGCTAGTGTTTTATTTCATTTTTTCCTTTCCTTTAGACTAGAGTTATCTCAGACTAAGTAATTAATTTTCCCTTTTTTGTCTCCTATTATTGAGACATTAGTCCTTCACTTATTAAGTTGTACCTTGATATTTTAATTTTCTTCATTATGAAATAAATGTACAACATTTTTATTCTGTTGATCCCCACCCCTTTTGCTCTTATTGTCAAATATTTTAGCTTTACATGCAATTAAAACTTTAGAAGATTTTTTGAATAGTATTTAAAACACTTAATATATTTATTTGTGTTATCAACATGTTAGTTTTTCCAGTATTTTTTCTAATTTTCTCTATTTTTCATTTTGGAACTTTTTTCCAGAAGAACCTCCTTAAATAATTCTCTCAGCATAGATCTATAGGCAATTGGATTATTCCACCCTACCCTGAATCAGTTGCTTATGTTGAAAAACTGCAGTCAGTCTCACTGTAGCTCTTACAAAAATAATGTTTAGTTTTTTGCTCTGGCTGCTTTTCATATTTACTTTTTGACTTTCATTAAATGAAAATATCATGATGAATTTGAGGAACTCAGGAGTATTTTGAATGATACTACATTTATTCTCAAACTTATGCTATATAAAGTTTATAGGAGTTCCTTTAAAAGTAGGTCCAGAATTAAATAAAGTTGGGAAAACATTGGATTTGTCAAATCTAAACTTTAGGATCACTGATAAGTAAATTCCCATGAAAGTGCTACACAGCATACTACAAATATTTGAAAAAATAGACTCCCATGGGTCACTTTTTGAGACAAGCACTCTTATTGTGACCCACTTCTACAATATACCAGTTGTTCTGTACTGTGTATGAACACCCTTCCTAGGAGAATAGCATAAAGTTTAAATGTCATACTTAGGATTTCTATAGCTTGGTTCCTCACATATAATTGTTGTGTGTTTTTTGCAAGCTACTTAACTTCTCAAATGTGTCTTTTGCTTCCGAATTTATTTTATTTTATTTTTTTTTTCCCATTTATTTTTATTAGTTGGAGGCTAATTACTTTACAACATTGCAGTGGTTTTTGTCATACATTGAAATGAATTAGGCATGGATTTACATGTATTCCCCATCCCGGTCTCCCCTCCCAGCTCCCTCTCCACCCCATCCCTCTGGGTCTTCCCAGTGCACCAGGCCTGAGCACTTGTCTCATGCATCCAACCTGGGCTGGTGATCTGTTTCACCCTAGATATACATGTTTCGATGCTGTTCTCTTGAAACATCCCACCCTCGCCTTCTCCCCAGAGTCCACAAGTCTGTTCTATACATCTGAGTCTCTTTTTCTTTTTTTGCATATAGGGTTATCGTTACCATCTTTCTAAATTCCATATATATGTGTTAGTATACTGTAATGGTCTTTATCTTTCTGGCTTACTTCGCTCTGTATAATGGGCTCCAGTTTCATCCATCTCATTAGAACTGATTCAAATGAATTCTTTTTAATGGCTGAGTAATATTCCATGGTGTGTATGTACCACAGCTTCCTCATCCATTCGTCTGCTGATGGGCATCTAGGTTGCTTCCATGTCCTGGCTATTATAAACAGTGCTGCGATGAACATTGGAGTGCACGTGTCTCTTTCAGATCTGGTCTCCTCAGTGTGTATGCCTAGAAGTGGTATTGCTGGGTCATATGGCAGATCTGGTTCCAGCTTTTTAAGAAATCTCCACACTGTTTTCCATAGTGGCTGTACTAATTTGCATTCCCACCATTTTTCTTCTGAATTTTAAAAGTTGATAATAATAATGTCTATATGAGAATTTTATGAGTACTGTATTAGATTGGGCCTGGCGTACAATATATGCTCAGCAGTCATGTATATGTTATGCAAATAACATATAATCTACATTTTATACACACACACATACACACACATATATATATGTACATTATACTATTAATGAAGACAGCATTACAGTCATTCTAAACGCTAATAGCAACTGACTTGTAATTTTCTGACCATAATCATCACTTTTTATTTGTAGCATAATAATTTGTAAGCATGTTTTATATTGCAACTTACAGAGTAAGCTTCTCTGTTTTCTGGGAAAAAAGGATTTAATATATTGTGTGTTCTTAAGGGTGAGTTAATAAAAGAATAGCAATAACCATAAAAACATTTTTGAGAGATTATCACTTTTGACACTGTAATGAGAATGTATATAAGAGTTGTCTTCCAAATATATTATGATACAGTGATACATACAGAAGTATCATGTCAATGTTACACAAGTGTTTAGAGTTTCATAGTACAAAATGGAGAATCTGGTATTTAAATCTAGATAAGTCTGTCTGAACTTTATATGCTCATATCTCTCACACTATATAGACACTGTCCAAGCATGGACTTAGAAGAAAGATTCTAATACATTTCTAGTTATAAGAGTAGCAACTATTTCTACCAGGATGAGAACAATAAACAACAAACACTGGCAGTCTAAGATTATAAGGTGGTCTCAATACTCTGGTGTATGAGAATTCCATTCAATCATCCCTCCATAGAGTAGACATTAATTACTCAAATTGTTACCGAGTTTAAGCTTGCTTTCCTTCATGCATGACAGACCAATGAAGCAGAGAGAGTTGGGTGACTGAGAAGATACAGACTAAAGTCTCAAAATATCCATCTTCTGGGGTCTGAATGCCAGGTTCTTTTATGGATCAGGAAACAAAGTAAAAAGTCCATTAATTTTGCAAATATATCCTAGGATGGAAACTTCAGGCAGGGGATGTGCTAATTCTTCCTTTCTGATATCTCCAGATGGACAAGGTTCTGAACAAAGGCTCTTTAACAGTCAGGCGCAGGGGCAGGATTCTCTGAGGCAGGCCATTATGTATGATTATAATAATAATAATAAAAAGTAACTAAAAGCAAGTCAAAGAAACAGTCATAATATGGAATCAAGGTTGGGTTTTCCCTGCAATAAAATATCACAAGGAAAATTCTAAGAATTACTCCACTGGGGCTTTTAAAACTGATAGACAATAAGAAATAGATTTTAGGTATGATGGATTCTCCTCGAGAAATAGGTTATGTCGTGGCACACAATGATGTTTCCAAATTAGTAGGAATAAAATGTACTCCAGTCTGAACCTAATCGTCAGTCCGAATGGTTGTTGCTTTATGCAGGACAGGATTTGAGTTATTTTTTACCAGTTGTCCACACTGGTCCTATGGTCCACACCAGTCATTCCTCCCGATAATTTTGGTCTTTGGGATGGACATTTTTGTTTCTTTGCATTTGTTTATGAATTTTTGTTCTGGTGAGGACATTGAAAACAAACTTTCAAGGAACAGGTATTGCTAACTATGCTGTCCTCCCTCTGGCTTCTTTAGATTCTGCCAACTTGTTTGACAATTTGAAGACACCATAGCTTTTCACTTTATTTGGGCAATCCTTCCTATGCGATGGAGAAGGAAATGACAACCCACTCCAGGATTCTTGCCTGGAGAACTACATGGACAGAAGAGCCTGGCAGGCTACAGTCCATGGGATCGCAAGGAGTCGGACACGACTGAGTGACAATCAGTCACACTCAGTATGTTACCTCTATCCATCCTTCATGTATTGGCTGAGGTGCTGATTCTCCTGAGAAAACCTTCTGCCTGTCATTGAAAGTATGTTTTTATGGGACTTCCCTATAGTAGTCAGTGGTTAAAAATCCACCTTGCAACTGCCTTGCAATTTAGGCGACAGATTCGATCCCTGGTTGGAGATCTAAGATCCCCCCATGCAGAGGAGCAGCTGAGTCCACTAGACACAACGAAACATCCCACCTCGTGCATCGAAGACCCACGTGCCAGCTAAGATCCGACACAGTCAGATAAACGAAGATTTTCAAAAGCAGATTTTCATTATTCATTCTCATATACCCACCTTGTTCTTTTTATAATTGTGTACCCTTGTATGTGAGTTTGCTTAATGTTTGTCTTCTCCTATAAACCTAAGCATGTGAGACTATGAACATGGTTGTTTTCTGTGGATATGTACATCCATAGCCAGGACTATGCGAAACTCATCTGGGACCAACACAGTGTTGAATGAGTGAATAATTCTTGTCAATGGTGCAAATGTTTCAGTTGGACTAAGACATGCAATTCTTTCTGAAATCCGTTTGGCTTAATAACAGACTTCTGTCCCTGTGTTTCCCCACGCTTATGCCAATATGGGGCCCTAGAGGTAGTGATGTAACTTGATTTTAGCACCATCAAAGAGAATTAATACAAGCTGTGTTAACACACTCACAGTCTCCCTCAGCAAGCAGAGCTGGATTCCTATGCACACGTTCGTCACTTTTTGTCCAGCAGTCTGAGATAGGGCCCTATTGTTGCTCTCATGGGGGCTTTGTCCCCTGAGAATTCCAAAGGTTTAGAACTCTTTCTTTCAGTTCCCGATAACTCCATGTGGCTCTAAAGGTAAAAGACCATATAAATGGACCATAAAATGTTACCTGACCACTGAGTCATTCAACTGCTTGCCCATGGGGTCTATTACCTTCTATGGCCTTGCCCCAGAGTGAGATCTCTCCCAACTGGGAGCCTGTAGTCATGACTTTGATTATGATGATCGCCATTTTCAAGACACTACAGGGGATTCTGTTCTTTTCTTACGACAGCAGTAGTCTTTCAGGGAGGATGTTGTTTGGGGCAGCCTATCTAATGGCTCCACTTTATAGATGAATATAAGGTGACAAAGCAGTTGAGTGACTTACCTGAGGAGACACACCAGCAACTCTTACCGTGCAGCCATGTTAGCTACTTCTGTGGCATTGCTTTCACAGTCTCTCCTCGCTCCAAAGTTCTTTTCCCTTTTGATCAAAGACTAAGAAGAAAATCTCAGTAGAATGTTTCTTATCTTTTATGGACTGAACTTCTGATTCAAGACTCATATGTGAAATCAATGAATTTGCCTGTTGATTCTTCAGCGTACCAGGTAAGCCTCCGATCAAATCTACAGTCTGTATATGTTTTCGGGGACAGAGGTAAGCAGGAAAATATATCAAGGCATCCATTTCCCTCCTGATTTATTCATAACTGAATACTGAATGTTTTATGCAACATACTGGATGTCATTAGGTGTCTGTGATTTTTAGTTATAGACTGTGTTACAAATACCATGAAAATTCTTAAGAAGAATATGTATTTACATTGTATAAAAAGAAAAGGAACAAGACGGTCTTGAGTCCCTGTTTTGCCTTACGTGAGCTTTTAGAACTTGGACAAATTGTTAAACCTTTCTCACTTTTAGCTTCCTCTTTTGGAGTATGGTATTACTAGTTAACAATTGGCTAATCCCGAGGTCTTTGAGAGTATCAATTTGAATCTCAATGTGAAAATTTATTATAATTTTGGAGAGCACATAACATTAATGAAAAAAGAGAAAGAATAGAGATAAATAATAAGGGGGACCCAGGATAAGTGACCAACTATAAAAATGCACTGAAATAAAAGGCATAAAAAATCATACCAGAATGAAAAATTTATGGGAATGAAGTAATCTGGACTCTAGCTTTTATTCTGAAACTTTGCTGGCATTAGGCACTCAGTTAATAGTTAACCAATTGATTAACTATTTGATATATTGACTGGTGAACTATAGTGTAAATGAGACCATGGTACCATCCCACTGGCCCGAGAGACAAAAATAATGCTCTCTGCTTGGGAATAAAGAATAGGAATATCCCAAATGATCAGCATTTTATATATTACTCTTGTACTTCTATACTTTCTGATCAGTGAATGTTTTTTATATCATTCTAGACCTTAGAAAAGCACACAACCTGATACACAGTAAGGACTTAGTAGCTGGAGAGAAAGTGAATGTTGGATGAATGACTAAACAAATTCCAGTACTTTATGTGGCTTATTAATTGGTATTATTCAAAATTTATATAACTTTTAAATATGAAAGTAATCTTTCCCTTCCTTTTCTTTCTTGATAGAAGGGGGAGAGGAATTTTATTGTAAAAATGTGTGGATATATTTCTTGTTACTCAACTTGTATTCAGAAAGATAGTATACTAGCTAAATTCCCAATAGCTAATTGTATATTTGATTCCAAAACCCATAATTTTAATTTCTCCATATTACTTGTGAATAAGGCACGCAATAAATTAGTCACTCATGAACAGGCCAATATAATGAATAACATATTTTGTGCCCCAGCTGGGGTAGAGCAACTATATATTAAATATTAGGAGAATATTTCTTGGTGATCAAGAACTCAGGCTTTGATTCAAAATGACATGACTTCAAATACCAACCCAGCTACTTGCTAGATTTATGGACTTCATTGTGTAACTCCTTGTGAGCAAGCTTCAGTTTCCCCATATTTGAAATAGGGATCGATAATGCATCAGAGGGTTGGGTGATAAATCAATGTAGGTATAGTATGCACGTATATTTCAGGTGCCTTGAAAATAGAAAGTACTCAGTAGTTTCTGACTATCATCATTTGATTCATTATTTAAAGTTGTACATCTGCTTATATAGTATTGATGATGTATATGGGAGATGAATCTAAAATTAAGATGGAACAATTTATTACAAGTAACAAAGTGATCAATGGTGTTTCGTAGGTTACAACAGAAAGGTAGTGACTAGAGAGCAGGAGTTTTTGAAGACTTCATGCAGTTTTGAAACTCACGTTGTTCTTTGAAGAACAAATCTGAATTGTACTAAGGGCACCGAGTAGCTTGTTCAATTTTTATTTACGTCCTGAACACCATATATGTGATGATCTGATCCATAAAAATCTGTAAAAGAGATTGCTAAAAAGTCTATACATGATTCAAAGACCTTTTATAATTCTATCAGTGAACTGGACTGTAGAGCTCAGTCGTGTCCAACTCTTTGTGACCCTGTGACCCCCTCGCCTATAGCCCACCAGGCTCCTCTGTCCATGGGATTTTCCAGGCAAGAGTACTGGAGTGGGTTGCCATTTTCTTCTCCAGGGGATCTTCCTGGCCCAGGGATCGAACCCAGGTCTCCAGCATTGCAGACAGATGCTTTCCCATCTGAGCCACTGATTCATATTAACACAAGATTGTGTTTGTAACTATTTTTTCTCCCCTGTAGGAAAGTGTTGACTTAAGACAGTCTTTCACATTGTTGAGAACAAAGATGGTAGAAAACAAAATGAAATGTTTTCAGCACGTTTTCGTCCCCCTCGCTAGATTTAGGGACAAATGATATAAGTATTGATTGGTGTAAGTGAGAACCAGGAAGGTGCCTCCCCTGGATGATGATGCCTCCCACGGCCTCCCCACCACACCAGGAGTAAACAGGGAGTGGGGACATGCATTTTCGGTCAAGACCTCCACCCTCCCCTCCACTCTCCAACCGCATGGCCTGGCTGTCACCCTCTACCTAGAGACCTGAGGACTAATCTCATTATTCTCTTTTTTGGTGTGTCACTCACCATGAAGATGAGGAATCTCAGGACAGCCCTCAATGGTTGTTAAATAAAGCCCACATCTCCTCATGTCCCTATTTCCAAGCCCCAGAGCCACTTCTGCCCAACTCCTGAAATCATTCTTCTCTTCTTTCTGAAACTGACGGCCAGTCATCAGCATGACCAGAAACTCTCCTCTCGAAGCTCCCTTAAGCTACTGTCCAGCTGAAATCCGCGTCCTGGGATAGCGCTTCCCTGGAGACCATCTCAGTGGTGACAGTTCTCTCCCCTTTCTTCTTAGGGCTGTACTATTCCATGATCTTGACTTTACAACATTATCATACTCTGATTTTTTTTCTCCAAGCTCCTTCATTTAGGTTTTAAAGGTCTTTTCTAGTTTTGTGGATTTAATATGATATGTGAAGTTTAAACCATTAGCAAATTGCCAATATAGTTTTTTGGATGGACTGATGCTTGAAGCTGAAGCTCCAAATCTTTGGCCACCTGATGCGAAGAACTGACTCATCGGAAAAGACTCTGATACTGGGAAAGATTGAAGGCGGGAGGAGAAGAGGATGACAGGATGAGATGGTTGGATGGTTTCACCGACCTAGTGGACAAGAGTTTGAGTAAACTCTGGGAGTTGGTGATGGACAGGGAGGCCTGGTGTGCTGCATTCCATGGAGTCGCAAAGAGCTGGACATGACTGAGTGACTGAACTGAGCTGAATATAGTTCAAATTAATAAAATCTGATGCAACGGGTCCAATTGTTTATTCAACATTTTTTAGCTAAAAGGAATCTCAAACTCACCAAGACTAATCTGAAATCATCTTTCTTATTCTTTCTAAAACATGTTTCTTCTACACTGTTCCCTCTGTTGCTATACAAAAAATGGAGTCATCAGTGTTTCCCATTTCTCTAAAGTATTACGTTCAATGCATTGTGAAGTCCAGCCAGCTCTATTTGGAAATATATCTAGAACTGAAAACTTTCTCATTGCCTCTTTCACTACCGGCCTACTCCAAGTCATCAGCATCTGTTACATAGATTAATGAGATTAATGCAAAGAAAAATGAAATGGGTGAAATCATAGTGTACTAGACGTCATTCTCACATGTACATTTTCCTTATCCTCACCTACATTTTGAGTCCTGAGAGATTCTGTCACTACCTTCTAACAGTAAGAATATCTTCATTGATTGTATTCTGTTAAGTGCCAGGCAATGTCGTTGCATCTATTTCATAGATGGATAAACTGAGGCTAAGGCATACTAGTTAATATGCAATGTCATTCTGGGGAAAAAAATGAATTCTTACTTGGTAAGTAGAATTCAGGTAGCTGTAATGTCCTCTACCTGAGTAGACAACAAATATTGTATAAAAAGTTGGAGGAAGGTGTGAGTGGAATATGATAGTAGAAAAACTTTGGGGCAGAAGCAAATAAAACACATTGGGATACAGGACATTCAATTTTCTACTTAACTGGAATTCCTCTAATCTTCTTCTCAAATCAATGCATAGATGGTAACTGTGATCTATCCATAATACATAAAAGCCTGCAATGCCAGTTTGTATTATCTCTCCAGTTTGACAATGAGTTCAAGGCACAACTGATGGACAAATGATATTGAGTAATACCTGAAGTCAGTCATGGTACGGGATGGAGCAGGAATGTGCATCCAGATGTCTCTATTCTGAACTCACACTTTTAACTTTTATTCTCTAGACATCTTTATTCCTTGTACAGGATTCACTACGGTATCCCAATCTGTGGAAATTACATATTCTTTGTATCCCATTATCCTTTGAGGCTACTGAAGACTATAAAATGATATACTAAACTATGTTTTAGCAGAATATAACACTGCTCGATACAATAGCAGTAATTGAAATAAAATGAAGTAATTTACAGGGACCTATTTTATTGAGTAAACATTCAATAAAGTGTATAAAAATCTGAATTGTGACGCTAACATATCTAATTTAATAACAAACCCTGTGATTTTCTGTAAGTTGCCTTTTGTCTCTGAACTTTAATTTTGATAATTTATTAAGATAGAAGATAGGGTTGTATTATTTCCAAAATCATTTAAGCTAGAAGAATCTATTTTTCACCAGTGTTTAGAAATTACAGTTTGTTATTATGCCCATGTGAAATTTAAAGAATTTTGATACAAGGTATATATTGGACATAATGATAATTCTAACTCTATTGCTAACAAGCTCCTCTTTTTTCTTGCTATAGGCCGTTCGCCTACTGCACAAATAACCCCCATGGAGAACAGTACGGTGGTGACTGAGTTCATTCTTGCCGGGATAACTGATGACCCACAACTGCAGATCCCACTCTTTCTAGTGTTCACGCTCATCTGCCTCCTCACTCTGGTTGGGAACCTGGGGGTGGTCACGCTGATCCTGCTGGACTCTCGTCTCCACACCCCCATGTACTTCTTCCTCAGCCACCTCGCTCTGATGGACTTCGGTTACTCCACAGCCGTCACTCCCAAGGTGATGGCGGGATTCCTCACAGGAGACAAGGTCATTTCCTACAGTGCTTGTGCCGCTCAGTTTTTTTTCTTTGCAGTCTTTCTCATTATGGAAAGTGCTCTCTTGGCCTCAATGGCCTATGACCGTCATGCAGCGGTGTGTAAACCACTCCATTACACCAGCATCATGACACCAAGAGTGTGTGCGTGGATTGTCACAGGGTTTTATGTCTTTGGTTTTCTGGAGGCCTCTGTGCACACTTGGAACATATTCAGTCTCTCTTTCTGCAGATCCAATGTGATTGATCACTTTTTCTGTGATGCTACACCTCTCCTGGCTCTCTCGTGCTCAGACAGCCACAGAAGCGAGATCGTTTTATTTCTTTTGGTTGGCTTCAATGTTGTCTTTTCTAACCTGGTCATCCTGGCTTCCTATCTGTTTATCTTTGTCACCATTCTGAGGATGCGCTCATCTGAAGGGCATCAAAAGGCCTTTTCCACCTGTGCTTCCCACCTCACAGCTGTTTCCATCTTTTATGGAACAGCTTCCTTCATGTACCTACAGCCGGGCTCCCGCCATTCCATGGGCACAGACAAAATGGCGTCCGTGTTCTACGCCGTGGTCATCCCCATGCTGAATCCGCCGATCTATAGTCTGAGGAACAAAGAGGTCAAGAGAGCATTAACAAAGGCTGTGGGGAAGGCAAAGTCTTCTATAAGATTCAAATTTAATTAAATAGAAACGCATTTCCTATGTACCAATCAAGCTAGGGAAAATATTGACTTGTTAGACCAACAGTTTTATAAATTATTGATGTACTTCCTCAAATCCTTTATTAAGTGTATGATGCAAATGGCTTACAAATGTGATATCTCAAGAAAAACAGTTTAGGTAGTATCAACCTTGAACTCAGACATCTTATATAAAATTTCTCCTTAACTGCATTTCATTATTCACATGATCAGCCCCACTCTCATTTCATTCAATGTATATCAAGTAAATGCCCAAAGAAACATCATTTATGGAAACCTCATGTAAATCATTGAGGTAAATCATTTACATGTAAATCATGTAAATCATGAATCACACATTCATGAATGGACAAAAAATGAGTTCAGTATAAATGAGATTAGGCTATTAGAATATATTTGTAGTATATATTATATAGTTTAATAAAACAAGGATTTTGGTGTCTGATAATACATTCTTAAATATAAACTTGGTGCCAAATATCCTGGCTATAGTTTTATTGCTTAATGTTTTGTTTTCTTTTTTTTTTTCCCTGTTTCAATGATAATAAGCATAATTATATGGTGATCTTTAACTTGCTCAATTTTCATATTTATCAGCTTATTATCCAGAATGTACATTTTCATATGACAATTTGGGGGCTTCCTTGGTGGCTCAGATGGAAAAGAATCTACCTGCAATGCAGGAGACCTGGGTTCAATCCCTGGGTCAGGAAGATCCCCTGGAGAAGGAAATGGCAACACACTCCAGTATTCTTCCTGGAGAATCCCATGCACAGAGGAGCCTGGTGAGGTACAGTCTGTGGAGTCACAAACAGTTGGACGCGACTGAGGGGATAACACTTTCATTTTCATGAAAATTTTAATTTAAAAATTAGACCAGAGTATAAGACAAGAAAAATAATAATATAGGCATATTTTAATTTATGGAAATAAAAATAACATTTGATTTTAAAATAAGATTACACTGTCATCAGGTATTCAGCCTAGGACACAATTTATTTCCCTTCATTCCTGTTTAAAGTCAGGCTGCCAACTTAGAGACTGGCATTTAAGCTCAAAGTAGAAGTTGGCCTGATTGGTCCTTTTCAATCTCTATGAACAATCTAGCCTGTGTCTCAATTTTTGGATGTCAGAACACTACAAATCATTCTGTTATGACAACAATTATGAAGATATCTTTTAAAGAAATCTAAAGATTTAACATCATGATCAGATAAGATTTCTTTCACTTATTTACATGAATTATTCACCATCCAGAAATCAATCAATGTGGTAAACCACATTAGAAAAAGGAAAGATAAAAATCACATGATAATATCATGGATGCAAATGTCATGGTTATTTTGAAAGTAATTGCCTTAAATATGTGGATTTCTTTGGGTAGTATAGCAATGTCAGAAAAACATTTGACAAAATTCATTGTCCATTCATGATATAAAATTATCATTAAAGTGGGTATAGAGGGAACATATCTCAATGTGTAAAGGCCATTTTATGGCAAACTCACACCAACATAATACTCAACAGCAAAAATCTGAAAGCCTTCCAGGTTAATTTAAATGTTTAATATGTGGTCTTACATGCTTCCTATTAGTCCAGTTTTTCAAACCAGCGGACAGGACTCATCTTCCTGGTGTCAGACCCCCAGGCTGGGGTACCCAACATGCGGCTACAACCACTTTCTCTCCAGGGAGGATCTTTGCCCTGTAATCCCCTCTTCTGAGGCCCTTTCCAGGGGCACAGGTCCCAACCTGTTTGTTTCTCTTCCCTTCCAATCTGATTCCGTATAGAACTTTCTTACAACCTTGGTTCTTCAAAGTCCTTCTGCCAGTCTCCACTTGGTTTTTGGTGAGTGTTGCCCCATGTGAAGGTTTTTTTTTTTTTAATTGGAGAATATTTGCTTTGGGCTTTCCCAGTGGAACACACCTGCCAATGCGGGAGACACAGAGACCCGGGTTCCATCCCCGGGTCAGGAGGATCCCCTGTAGAAGGAAATGGCAACCCAGTCCAGTACTCTTTTTTTCTTTTTCTTTTTTTTTTTCCATTTATTTTTATTAGTTGGAAGCTAATTACATCATTACAGTAGTTTTTGTCATACATTGAAATGAATTAGCCATGGATTTACATGTATTCCCCATCCCAGTCCCCCCTCCCACCTCCCTCTCCACCCGATCCCTTTGGGTCTTCCCAGTGCACCAGGCCCGAGCACTTGTCTCATGCACCCAACCTGGGCTGGTGATCTGTTTCACCCTAGATAACATACATGCTTCAATGCTGTTCTCTTGAAACATCCCACCCTCGCCTTCTCCCAGAGTCCACAAGTCTGTTCTATACATCTGAGTCTCTTTTTCTGTTTTGCATATAGGGTTATCATTACCATCTTTCTAAAGTCCATATATATGTGTTAGTATACTGTAATGGTCTTTATCTTTCTGGCTTACTTCACTCTGTATAATGGGCTCCAGTTTCACCCATCTCATTAGAACTGATTCAAATGAATTCTTTTTAATGGCTGAGTAATATTCCATGGTGTATATGTACCACAGCTTCCTCATCCATTCGTCTGCTGATGGGCATCTGGGTTGCTTCCATGTCCTGGCTATTATAAACAGTGCTGCGATGAACATTGGGGTGCACGTGTCTCTTTCAGATCTGGTTTCCTTGGTGTGTATGCCCAGGAGTGGGATTGCTGGGTCATATGGCAGTTCTATTTCCAGCTTTTTAAGAAATCTCCACACTATTTTCCATAGTGGCTGTACTAATTTGCATTCCTACCAACAGTGTAAGAGGGTTCCCTTTTCTCCACACCCTCTCCAGCATTTATTGCTTGTAGACTTTTGGATAGCAGCCATCCTGACTGGTGTATAATGGTACCTCATTGTGGTTTTGATTTGCATTTCTCTGATAATGAGTGATGTTGAGCATCTTTTCATGTGTTTGTTAGCCATCTGTATGTCTTCCTTGGAGAAATGTCTGTTTAGTTCTTTGGCCCATTTTTTGATTGGGTCATTTATTTTTCTGGAGTTGAGCTGGAGGAGTTGCTTGTATATTTTTGAGATTAATCCTTTGTCTGTTGCTTCGTTTGCTATTATTTTCTCCCAATCTGAGGGCTGTCTTTTCACCTTGCTTATAGTTTCCTTTGTTGTGCAAAAGCTTTTAAGTTTAATTAGGTCCCACTTGTTTGTTTTTGCTTTTATTTCCAATATTCTGGGATGTGGGTCATAGAGGATCCTGCTGTGATTTCTGTCGGAGAGTGTTTTGCCTATGTTCTCCTCTAGGAGTTTTATAGTTTCTGGTCTTACATTTAGATCTTTAATCCATTTTGAGTTTATTTTTGTGTATGGTGTTAGAAGGTGTTCTAGTTTCATTCTTTTACAAGTGGTTGATCAGTTTTCCCAGCACCATTTATTAAAGAGGTTGTCTTTTTCCATTGTATATCCTTGCCTCCTTTGTCGAAGATAAGGTGTCCATAGGTTCTTGGATTTATCTCTGGGCTTTCTCTTCTGTTCCATTGATCTATATTTCTGTCTTTGTGCCAGTACCATACTGTCTTGATGACTGTGGCTTTGTAGTAGAGCCTGAAGTCAGGCAGGTTGATTCCTCCAGTTCCATTCTTCTTTCTCAAGATTGCTTTGGCTATTCGAGGTTTTTTGTATTTCCATACAAATTGTGAAATTATTTGTTCTATTTCTGTGAAAAATACTGTTGGTAGCTTGATAGGGATTGCATTGAATCTATAGATTGCTTTGGGAAGGATAGCCATTTTTACAATATTGATTCTTCCAATCCATGAACACGGTATATTTCTCCACCTATTTGTGTCCTCTTTGATTTCTTTCATCAGTGTTTTACAGTTTTCTACATATAGGTCTTTCATTTCTTTAGGTCAGTATACTCCTAAGTATTTTATTCTTTTTGTCGCAATGGTGAATGGCATTGTTTCCTTAATTTCTCTTTCTGTTTTCTCCTTGTTAGCATATAGGAATGCCAGGGATTTCTGTGTGTTAATTTTATATCCTGCAACATTACTGTATTCATTGATTAACTGTAGTAATTTTCTGGTAGAGTCTTCAGGGTTTCCTATGTAGAGAATCATGTCATCTGCAAACAGTGAGAGTTTTACTTCTTCTTCTCCTATCTGGATTCCTTTTATCTCTTTATCTGCTCTGATTGCTGTTGCCAACACTTCCAAAACTATGTTGAATAGTAGTGGTGAGAGTGGATACCCTTGCCTTGTTCCTGACTTTAAGGGGAATGCTTTCAATTTTTCACCATTGAAGATAATGTTTGCTGTGTGTTTGTCATATATAGCTTTTATTATGTTGAGGTGTGTTCCTTCTATGCCTGCTTTCTGGAGAGTTTTTATCATATATAGATGTTGAATTTTGTCAAGGGCTTTTTTTGCATCTATTGAGATAATCATATGGTTTTTATCTTTCAATTTTTAATGTGGTGTGTTACATTGATTGATTTGTGGATATTAAAGAATCCTTGCATTCCTGGGATGAAGCCCACTTGGTCATGATGTATGATCTTTTAAATATGTTGTTGGATTCTGTTTGCTAGAATTTTGTTAAGGATTTTTGCATCTATGTTCATCAGTGATATTGGCCTGTAGTTTTCTTTTTTTTGTGGCATCCTTGTCTGGTTTTGGTATTAGGGTGATGGTAGCCTCATAGAATGAGTTTGGAAGTTTGCCTTCTTCTGCAATTTTCTGGAAGAGTTTGAGTAAGATAGGTGTTACCTCTTCTCTAAATTTTTGGTAGAATTCAGCTGTGAAGCCATCTGGTCCAGGGCTTTTGTTTGCTGGAAGATTTCTGAGTTACAGATAAATGGAGTTTTTCTTATTTTTAAAAGATGATAGTAATAATGTCTATATGGGGATTTTTGTGAGTACTGTATTAGATTTAGCCTGACCTATAATATATGCTTAGCAGTCATATATGTGTTATGCAAGTAACATAATCTACATTATATATAAGTTAAAGTTAAAGTGACAGTCACTCAGTTGTGTCTGACTGTTTGTGATCCCATGGACTATACAGTTCATTAATTCTCCAGGCCAAAATACTAGAGTGAGTAGCTTTTCCCTTCTCCAGGGGATCCTCCCAACCCAGATTCGAATCCAGGTCTCTTGCATTGCAGGCGGATTTTTTTTTTTACCAGCTGAGCCACCAGGGAGCCCACCTAATATACATATGCACACATGTATCGTTGCCACATGTTCCAGGAAATAAACTCACTCTGAAGGACAATGCAGATAGACAATGCAATTTATTTCACCGTGGACCCAAGGCAGAGTCTCCTCTTAGCCAAGGACCCCAAAGAGTTTTTGTGAAAGCCTTATATACCCTAAGTGTATAAGGTTCCCTGAAACTAGTCTGAACAAAGGAAAAAGAAAGATACAATCAAAGTTAACCTGTGATTCATATGCCTTAAGCCTAGGTAGTTAACACTGGACTATCAATAGGCCTGTGGTCATACCCCAATAAGCAGAATAGAATGTATGATTCTATTCGGTTACACAGATACTGCTTCCCTGGTGGCTCAGATGGTGAAGTATCTGCCTGTAACGCGGGAGACCTTGGTTCGATCCCTGGGTCGAGAAGATCCTCTGGAGAAGGAAATGGCAACTCACTCCAGTACTCTTGCTTGGAAAATTCCATGGACGGAGGAGCCTGGTGGGCTATATTCCATGGGGCCGCAAACAGTCGGACACAACTGAGCGACTTTAATTTCAATTTACACAGATAATTAGGGTATTCTTTAGGGTGATGGACAGCCCTGGGGATCTTCCTTCCGGGGGTCTGGTTTTCCAGTTGGTATGTTATTTCCATGGATACTAGGCATAGAGCTCAAAGTCCACAGTCCGGCCCAAGATGGAGTCCCGCTTTCAAGACAGAGCCTGTTCTATTTCCCCCTTCAATATATATACATTATACTATTAATGCAGACAACATTGCAGTCATTCTAAATGCTAATAGCAACTGACTTGTAATTTTCTGACCATAATCATCACTTTTTATTTGCAGCACAATAATTTGTATGCATGTTTTATATTCCAATTTAAAGTGTAAGCTTCTATGTTTTCTGGGAAAAAAAGGATTTAATATGTTGTGTGTTCTTAAGGGGAAACAATAAAAGAATAACAATAAGCATAATAACATTTTTGAGTGATTATCACTTTAGGCACTATAATGAGATTATATAAAAAAGTTGCTTTCCAAGCATATTATGATACAGTGATGTATACAGTAGTATCATGTCTATGTTACACAAATGTTTAAGGTTGCATAGTACAAAATGGAAAATCTGGTATTTAAATCTAGATATGCCCGTGTGCCCTCTATATGCTTATATCTCTTAACAGTATATAGTCCAACCATGGACTTAGAAGAAAGATTCTAATGCATTTCTAGTAATAAGAGTAGCAGCTATTTCTACCAGGATGAAAACAATAAACAACAAATGCTGGTAGTCTAAGATGGTCTCAATACTCTGGTGTATGAGAATTCCATTAGTCATGCCTCCATAGTGTAGACATGAATTACTCAAATTGTTACCCAGTCTAAGCTTGCTCTGCTAGATGCATGAATTGGAGAGAATGAATTACAGGCCAATGAATCAGAGAGAGTTGGGTGATTGAGAAGATACAGACTAATGTCTCAAAATATCCATTTTATGGGGTCTGGATGCCAGGTTCTTTTATGGATCAGGAAACAAAGAAAAAAGTCCATTAACCTTGCAAATATATCCTAGGATGGCAAGCATCAGGCAGGAAGTGTGTTAATTTCTTCCTTTCTGACATCTCCAGATGGACAAAGTTCTGAACAAAGGCTCTTTACATCAACAGTCAGGCAGAGGAGCAGGATTCTCTGAGGCAGCCATTATGTGTGATTTTAATGATAAAGGCAACTAAAAGAAAGTCAAAAAAACAGATACAAAACTGATTTTTGCATGCAACACAATATGACAAGGAAAATTCTAGGAATTACTGCACTGGGGCTTTTAAAACTGATAGGCTGTAAGAAATAGATTTTAGGTATGATGGATTCTCCTTGAGAAGTAGAATATGGCTTGGCACACAACGATGCATGTCTCCAAATTAGTGGGAATAAAATGTACACCAATCTGAACCTAACTGTTAGTCCCAGTGGTTTTTGCTTTACGCAGGACAAGAGCTGAGTTATTCTTACCAGTTGTCCACACTGGTCCTATGGTCCACACCAATCATTCTTCCTGATAATTTTGGTGTTTGGGATGGGCATTTTTCTTTGTTTGCATTTGTTTATGAAGTTTTGTTCTGGTGAGGACATTGAAAACACACTTTCAAGGAACAGGTATTGCTAACTATGCTGTCCTCCCTCTGGCTTCTTTAGATTCTGCCAACTTCTTTAACAACTTGAAGACACCATAGCTTTTCACTCTGTTTGGGCAATCCTTCCTATGCGATGGAGAAGGAAATGGCAACCCACTCCAGGACTCTTGCCTGGAGAACTGCATGGACAGAGGAGCCTAGCAGGCTGAAGTCCGTGGGATCGCAAGGAGTCGGACACGATTGAATGACTATCACTCACTCTTACTATGTCTATCCATCCTTCATGTATTGGCTGAGGTGCTGATTCTCCTGAGAAAACTTTCTGCCTGTCATTGAAAGTATGTTTTTATGGGACTTCCCTATAGTAGTCAGTGGTTAAAAATCCACCTTGCAACTGCCTTGCAATTTAGGCAACAGATTCGATCCCTGGTTGGAGATCTAAGATCCCCCATGCAGAGGAGCAGCTGAGTCCGCTAGACACAACGAAACATCCCGCCTCGTGCATCGAAGACCCACGTGCCAGCTAAGATCCGACACAGTCAAATAAATGACAATTTTCAAAAGTAGATTTTCATTATTCATTCTCATATACACACCTTATTCTTTTTATAATTGTGTACCCTTATATGTGAGTTTGCTTAATGTTTGTCTTCTCCTATAAACCTAAGCATGTGAGACTATGAACATGGTTGTTTTGTATGGTTATGGCCAGGACTATGCCTAAACTCATCTGGGACCAATACACAATTGAATGACTGAATGAATAATTCTTGTCAATAGTGCAAATGTTTGAGATAAATTAAGGCATGCAATTCTGTTTGAAATCCATTTGGCTTAATAACAGACTTCTGCCCGTTATTCCATGTTTATGCCAATATTCGGCCATAGAAGTAACGGTGTAACTTGATTTTAGCATCATCAAAGAGAACTAATACAAGCTATGCTAACACACTCACAGTCTCCCTCAGCAAGCAGAACTGGATTCCTATGCACACCTTCATCACTTTTTTGTCCAGTAGTCTGAGGTAAGGACCTATCGTTGCTCTCGTGGGAGCTTTGTCCTCTGGGAGTTCCATGGGTGTATAACTCTCTTTTTCAGTTCCCAAGCACATTTGGCTTTATATGTAAAAGACCAAGTGCCAGAGTTCCTTGACCATTCATTCACTCAACTGATTGTCAGTGTTGCCTATTACCTTCTATGGCATTTCCCCGGAGTGAGATCTCCCAAAACTGGGAGCCTGCAGTAACGACCAGGGCAAAGACCTGCAAGTACTCATGACTTTGCTTGTGATGATCTCCATTTTCAGGACACTACAGGGATCCTCTTCTTTTCTCATGACAGCAGTAGTCTTTCAGCAAGGGTGTTGTTTGGGGCTGCCTTTCTAATATCTCCATTTTATAGATGGGCATATAGTGACTTAAAGCAATTAAGTGACTCATCTGAGGGGACAGATCAGCAACTCTTACCGTACAATCATGTTAGCTACTTCTGTGGCTTTGCTTTTTTTCTCAATCTCTCTTTGTTCTGAAGAACTTTTCTCCTTTGATCAAGACTAAGAAGAATATCTCAATTGAGTGTTTCTCATCTTTAATGAATTGAATATCTGATTTGAGTGTCATATGTGAAATAAATGAATTGACTTATTCATTGTTCAGGGAGCCGGGTAAGCCTCTGATCTAATTTACAATCTGTATAAATTCTCACGGCCAGAGGTAACCAGGAAAATATATCAGGGTACCCATTTCCCTCTTGATTTATTCATAACTGAATACTGAATGTTTTGAATGTCACTATGTGTCTGTGATTTTTAAAGACAGACTGAATCACAAATAACATGGAAATTCTTAAGAAGGATATGTATTTATCTTGCAAAAAAATAATAAATAAAGGAACAAGAGGGTCCCGAGTTCCTGGTTTGCCATACATGAGCTTGTAGAGCTTGGACAAGTTGTTAAACCTTTCTTAATTTTAGTTTCCTCTTTTGGAGTATGGTAATATTAGCTATGCTGGCTAATCCCAAGTTCTTTGAGAGTATCAGATTGGATATCAATTTGAAATTTTATTATAATTTGGAGAGTACTTTACAACATTAGTGAAAAAGAGGAGGAATAGAGAAAAATAAGATAAGGGGGACCCTGGCTAAGCGACCAACTATAAAAATGCACTGAAAGGAGAGGTGTAAAAATCACACTAGAATAAAGAATTTATGGAAATGAGGGAGCTTGGACTTTAGTTTTTATTCTGAAGATTTTCTGCCATTAGGCACCTGGATTGATTAACTATTAGACATATTGGCCAGTGAACTATAGCATAAATAAATGAGACCATGGTACCATCCCACTGGCTTGAGGGACAAAAACAGTGCTCTCTGCTTGGGGATAAAGAATAGAAATACCTGAAATAATCAACATTTTATATGTTTCTTTTGGTCTTCTATACTTTCTGACCAGGGAATATGTTTTTTATATCATTCCAGACCTCGTGTATTGTAAGGACTTGGTAGCTGGAGAAAGAATGAATGTTCGATGAATTACTGAACAAATTCTAGCATTTAATGTGGCTTATTAATTGGCATTACTCAAAACTTATGTAACTTTCAAATGTAGATGTATCCTTTCCTTTTCTTCCTTGATAGAGGGAAAAGGAATTTGATTGTAAACATGTGAATATAGTCCTTGTTACTCAAATTGGATTCAGAAAGAGTACATTAGCTAAATTCCCAAAAGCTAATTGTATATTCGATTCCAAAAGTCCATGCTCTTTATTTGTCCACATTACTTGTAAATAACACACTCACTGATTAGTCATTCATGAATCAGCTCAGTGCAGTCACTCAGTAGTGTTTGACTCCTTGTGACCCTATGGGCCGCAGCATGCCAAGCTTCCCTATCCATCAACTCCCCAAGCCTATGCAAACTCATGTTTATCAAGTCAGCAATGCCATCCAACCATCTCATCCTCTGTTGTCCCCTTCTCCTCCCACCTTCAATCTTCCCCAGCATCAGAGTCTTTTCCAATGAGTCAGTTCCTCGCATCAGGTGGCCAAAGTATTGGAGTTTCAGCTTAAGCATCAGTCCTTCCAATGAATATTCAGGACTGATTTCCTTTAGGATGGATTGGTTGGATCTCCTTTCAGTCCAAGGGACTCTCAAGAGTCTTCTCCAACACCACAGTTCAAAAGCATCAATTCTTCGCCGCTCTGCTTTCTTTATTCATTCATAAATAGACCAATATAATGAACAACATTTCTGTGCCCAGAGCTGGGGTAGAGAGATTACATATAAAATATAAGGAGGATATTTCAAAAACTCAAGCTTTGATTCAAAATGACATTACTTCAAATACCAGCTCTGTTATTAGATAGTTTAACGGACTTCATTGTGTTACTCCTTGTCAGCAAGCTTCAGTTTCCCCATATGTTAAATGGGAATAATATCTCACATGGTTGGGTGATAAATCAACGGAGGCATAGCATGCATATGGCTCCCTGAAAATAGTAAGTTCACACATTGGAGAAGGAAATGGCAACCCACTCCAGTGTTCTTGCCTTGAGAATCCCAGGGACGGGGGAGCCTGGTGGGCTGCAGTCTATGGGGTCACACAGAGTCAGACACGACTGAAGTGACTTAGCAGCAGCAGCAGTGGTTTCTAGCTACCATAGTTTAGTTCATTATTTAAGTTTGTACATCTGCTTATATAGTATTGAAGTCCTATATGGGAGATACAGCTTAAATTAAGACAAAACAAATTACTATAAGTAACCAAGTGGTCAGTGGTTCTCCATAGGTTGTAATAGAATGGCAGTGTCTAGAGAGGAGCAGGTTTTGAAGACTTCATGGAAGCTTTGAAACTCATGCTATTCTTTGAAGAACAAATTTGAATTGTACTAAGGGCACAGGACATCTTTTACCCTTTTACATTATGTCCTGAACATCCAATATGTGGTGACCCAATCCCCCTCCCCCTCAAAAAACTAAAAAAGATTGCTAAAAGGTCAATACATGATTTAAAAACATTTTATAATTCTACCTTTTCAGTAGATTAATGTTAACACACGAATGTGCTTGAAACTATTTCTTCTCCCCTGTAGGAAAGTGCAGGATTAAGACTCATTCCTTCATTTTGTTGAGAAGAAAGGTGGTTAAAAAAAAAATGAAATGCTTTGAGTACATTCTAACCCAGACGTAGGGACATCTGACACGAGTGTTGATTAAGGTAAGTAGAAAACAAGAGGGAGTCTTCTCTGAGTGCTAACGCCTCGCAGGGCCTCCCTGCCACCCGTGGCAGGAGTAAAGAGCGGGTGGACGGCTGCAGGCTCCTGTCAAGACCCTCACCCTCCCCTCCCACCCCACAGCCTCATAGTCTGGTTGGCACCCTCTAGACAGTCTAATCTAGAGATTGGACCTGAGGACTAATCTGATTCTCTTTACTGGTGTGTCATTCACCAAGCTGAGGAATTCAAGTCAGCCCTAAACTCCTGTTAAATGATGTCCACATCTCTTCATATCCCTCTTTCTAAACCCAGCAGTCACTCCTGCCCAAATCCTGAAATCACTCTACTGTTCCTTCTGGAATTTACAGAAGGATTTACATTTATCAGCATAACCAGGATATCTGGAAGTTCCCATTACCAACTTGTCCACCTGAAATCTGCATCCTGGGACAGGGCTTCCCTCACAGCCGTCTCTGTGCTGCCAATTTTCTCTCCCACTTTCCTTTTAATGCTGTATTCTTCCATGTTCTTAAATTTGTAACATTATCATACTCTGATTTTTTTCTCCAAACTCTTTCCTTTAATGTTCTGATTTAGCTGTGTGGATTTAATATGATATATGAAGGTTAAACCAGTAGAAAATTGCCAATATAATTAGAATTAATAAATTCTGGTACAACCAGTCCAATTGTTTATGCAGCCCTTCTAAGTTAGACGGGCAAGAAGAATCTCCAACTCACCATGGCTAATCTGAAATCATCATTCTTGTTCTTCCTTAAACACCTACTTCTTCTACTTCATTCCCTTCATGATTTATACAAACAAATGGAATCATCATTTTCCCCTCTTTCTCTAATATCCTACATTTACTACATCAGGAAATCCAGCAAGCTCTACTTTATAGAAATATATCTAGAGTTTGGTAATTTCTCCTTGATTTTCTTGCTACCATCCTGTTCCACACCATCATTATCTATTGCATAGATTAATGAGATTAATGCAGAGAAAATTAATTGGGTGAAATTATAGCATCTCAACTATCAAAACTCTCGACACGGGAGCTTTCCTTAACCTCAGAAATCTATTTCCTTAATGTCAGGACCTTTAGTTTTAGGTCCCTTGATAGATTATCTGCATTGATTGAATCCTACTAAGTGCCAGCAAATATTGTTGTATCCACTTTAGATATGGAGAAACCGAGGCTCAGAAACCTTAGCTAATACACAGGATGATTCAGAAAATAAATTAATTCATACTTGGTATAGCTGTGCTGGCCACTATCTGAGTAGAAGAGAAATATTGTGTGACAATTAGAGGAAGGCATAAATGGAATATGACAGTGGAAGTAATCTGGAACAGAAGCAAATGGAGTGAGGACATAGGATGTTTGACTTACAGTTATCTGGAATTCCTCGATTACAACATCCACTCCTATAATCAATACAGAAACTAATAACTCTGTCCTAGTCATAGTGGGTAAAAGCCTACCATGCCAGTTTTCATTGTCACTCCAGTTCGATGATGAGTTCAAGAAGAAAACTGATGGACAAATGATGTTGCGCGATACCCAGAGTCAGTCATCCAGGACAGGACAGAGCAGGAGCGTGCACCCAGATGTCTCTAGTTTGGAACCACACTTATAATGTTTATTCTCTGGATGTCTTTATTCTTTCTACAGGATTTTCTACAGCAGCCTACTGTGTTGGAATTATACATTCTATGTATCCTATTGACCCAGGGGTCTGACTCAGATGGTAAATAATTTGCCCAAAATACAGGAGACCCAGGTTTGGTTTCTGGGTCTGGAAGATCTCCTGGAGAAAGGAATGGCTACCACTCCAGTATTCTTGCCTGGGAGATCCCATAGAGAGAGGAGCCTGTCAGGCTAAGGGCAAAGCGTCAAAAGAGTTGGAAATGACTGAGCAACTGAGCATGTTTCCTATTATCCTCTGAGGTTACTGAAGACTCAGTTCAGTTCAGTCGCTCCATCATGTCCCACTCTTTGCGGTCCCATGGACTTCAGCACGCCAGGGCTCCCTGTCCATCACCAACTCCTGGACTTTCTCAAACTCAAGTACATTGAGTTGGTGATGCCACCCAACCTCTCATCCTCTGTCATCCCCTTCTCCTCCTGCCTTCAATCTTTCCCAGCATCAGGGTCTTTTCAAATGAGTCAGTTCTACACGTCAGGTGGCCAAAGTATAGGAGTTTCAGCTTCAGCATCAGTCCTTCCAAAGAATATTTAGGGTTGATTTCCTTTTGGATTGACTGGTTTGATCTCCTTGCAGTCCAAGGGACACTCAAGAGTATCTCCAACACCACAGTTCAAAAGCATCAATTTTTCAGTGCTCACCTTTCTTTATAGTCCAAATGTCACATCTATACATGACTAATAGAAAAACCATAGCTTTGACTAGATGGACTTTTGTTGGCAAAGTAATGTCTCTGCTTTTCGATATGCTGTCTAGTTTGGTCATAGCTTTTCTTCCAAGGAGCAAATTTCATGGCTGCAGTCACCATCTGCAGTGATTTTGGAATCCAAAAAATAAAATATGTCAGTTTCCATTGTTTCCCCATCTATTTGCCATGAAGTGATGGGACCTGATGTCATGATCTTAGTTTTCTATATGTTGAGTTTTAAGCCAGCTTTTTCACTCTCCTCTTTCACTTTCATCAGGAAGCTCTTTAGTTCCTCTTCACTTTGTGCCATAAGGGTGGTGTCATCTGCATATCTGAGGTTATTGATAATTTCTCCCAGCAATCTTGATTCTAGTTCATGCTTCATCCAGCCCAGCATTTCTCATGATGTACTCTGCATATAAGTTAAATAAGCAGGGTGATGATATACAGCCTTGACATACTCCTTTCCCAATTTGGAATCAGTCTGTTGTTCCTTGTTCGGTTCTAACTGTTGCTTCTTGACCTGTATACAGATTTCTCAGGAGGCAGGTAAGGTGGTCTGGTATTCCCATCTCTTTAAGAATGTTCCACAGTTTGTTGTGATCCACACAGTAAAAGGCTTTGGCATAGTCAACAAAGCAGAAGTAGATGTTTCTGTGGAACGCTCTTGCTTTTTCAATGACCCAATGGATGTTGACAATTTGATCTCTGGTTCCTCTGCCTTTTTTAATACAGCTTGAACATCTGGAAGTTCACGGTTCATGTACTGTTGAAGACTGGCTTGGAGAATTTTGAGCATTACTTTGCTAGCGTGTGAGATGAGTGCAACTGCATGGTATTTTGACCATTCTTTGACATTGCCTTTCTTTGAGATTGGAATGAAAACTGACCTTTCCAGTCCTATGGCCACTGCTGAGTTTTCCAAATTTGCTACCATATTGACTGCAGCACTTTCACAGCATCATCTTTTAGAATTTGAAATAGCTCAGCAGGAATTTCAACACCCCACTAGCTTTGTTCATAGCGGTGCTTCCTAAGGCCCACAACCATTTTGCCTTTTTGCATTTGTTTCTCTTGAGGACGATCTTGATCACTGCCTCTTGTATAATGTCATGAACCTCTGTCCATAGTTCTTCAGGAACTCAGTCTATCAGATCTAAGCCCTTGAATCTGTTAGTCACTTCCACTGTATATTCATAAGGGATTTGATTTAGGTCATGCATGAAAGGTCTAGTGGTTTTCCCTTCTTTCTTCAATATATGTCTGAATTTTGCAATAAGGAGCCTAGAACATGATACATTAAGACTTCTGTTGTTAGAAGATCAATTATATTCCCCTTGATACAATAATAGTGAAATGAAGCAAATTGCAGTAACCTATTTTATTACATGAATATTCTGTATCAGTTTTTAAAGTCTGACTTGTGATGCCAACATATCTCATTTAGTAAAAATCTTGTAATTTTTCATAAGTGAAGTCACTCAGTGGTAGCCAACTCTCTGCAACCTTGGACTGCCTACCTGGCTCCTCTGTCCATTGGATTTTCCAGGCAAGAATACTGGAGTGGCTTGCCATTTCCTTCTCCAAGAGATCTTCCTAATCCAGTGATTGAACCTGGGTATCCTGCATTGTAGGCAGATGCTTTACCATCTGAGCCACAAGGGAAGTCATTTTCATAAGTTACCTCTATTTCTGAACTTAAATTTTATCAATTACAAGGTTAGAAGATTGGGTTGTATTATCTACAAAATCTTTCAAGCCAGAATAGTCTATTTTCCTATTGTTGTTGCTATTTAGTCTCTAAGTCATAACCGATTCTTTGGAACTCCATGGACTATAGCCCTCCAGGCTCCTCTGTCCATGAGATTTCCCAGGCAATAATACTGGAGTAGGTTGCAATTTCCTTCTTCAGAGGATTTTCTCAGCCTCTCCTGCATCTCCTGCAGGCAGGTGGATTCTTTACCATTAAGCCACTTGGGAAGCCTATCAATTTAAAAATGATGTTTTGTTATTGGTCCCAGTGAAATTTACGGAATTCTGATATAAAATATTCAGCTCAGTTCAATTCAGTTGCTCAGTCATGTCTGACTCTTTGCGACCCCATGGACTGCAGCATGCCAGGCTTTACTGTCTATCACCAATTCCCAGAGTTTGCTCAACCTCATGCCCATTGAGTCAGTGATGCCATCCAACAATCTCATCTTCTGTTGTCCCCTTCTTTTCCTGCCTTCAATCCTTCCAAGCATCAGGATCTTTTCCAATGAGTCAGTTTTTTTCATCAGGTGGCCAAAGTATTAGAGCTTCAGTTTCAGCATCAGTCCTTCCAATGAATATTCAGGGCTGATTTCTTTAAGATGAACTGGTTCGATCTCCTTGCAGCCCAAGAGATGCTCAAGAGTCCTTTCCAACACCATAGTTCAAAAGCATCAATTCTTTGGCACTCGGCTTTCTTTATGGTCCAAGTCCACATCCATACACTGGACACTATAATAGTTTTGACTCACTTAACAGTTCCTTTTTTCCCCCTTATTGCTATTGGACACTCACATAATGTACAAATGACCCTAAAGAAGAACAGTACATTTGTGACTGAGTTCATTCTTGCCGGGATAACTGATGACCCACAACTGCAGATCCCACTCTTTCTAGTGTTCACGCTCATCTACCTCCTCACTCTGGTTGGGAACCTGGGGGTGGTCACGCTGATCCTGCTGGACTCTCGTCTCCACACCCCCATGTACTTCTTCCTCAGCCACCTCGCTCTGGCGGACTTCGGTTACTCCACAGCCGTCACTCCCAAAGTGATGGCGGGATTCCTCACAGGAGACAAGGTCATTTCCTACAGTGCTTGTGCCGCTCAGTTTTTTTTCTTTGCAGTCTTTCTCATTATGGAAAGTTCTCTCTTGGCCTCAATGGCCTATGACCGTCATGCAGCGGTGTGTAAACCACTCCATTACACCAGCATCATGACACCAAGAGTGTGTGCATGGATTGTCACAGGGTTTTATGTCTTTGGTTTTCTGGAGGCCTCTGTGCACACTTGGAACATATTCAGTCTCTCTTTCTGCAGATCCAATGTGATTGATCACTTTTTCTGTGATGCTACACCTCTCCTGGCTCTCTCGTGCTCAGACAGCAACAGAAGCGAGATCGTTTTATTTCTTTTGGTTGGCTTCAATGTTGTCTTTTCTAACCTGGTCATCCTGGCTTCCTATCTGTCTATCTTTGTCACCATTCTGAGGGTGCGCTCCTCTGAAGGACACCAGAAGGCCTTTTCCACCTGTGCTTCCCACCTCACCGCCATCTCCATCTTCTATGGGACAGGCGCCTTCATGTACCTACAGCCGGGCTCCCGCCATTCCATGGACACAGACAAAATGGCATCTGTGTTCTACGCCGTGGTCATCCCCATGCTGAATCCGCCGATCTATAGTCTGAGGAACAGAGAGGTCAAGAGAGCATTAAAAAAGGCTGTGGGGAAGGCAAAGTCTTCTATAAAATTCATATTTTAATTATATAGATACAACAATAAGGTGGTTTCATACAGGTCATATCAAGTTAGGGGAAGTGTTGTTAGGCCAACAGCATGCAAATTTTGAGTACTTTCTTGAGTTCTTTACTAAGTCTGTGATACAAATGGCTTAAAAATATTATATCTCAGGAATAATAGCTTAGGAATATCAACCTTGAACCTAGAAGTCTTAGTACATAGTTTCTTCTTAGTTACATTTCATTATTTCTCATTATCATCCCCACTCTCATTTTAGTCAATGCATATTTAAATATATGTCCAAAGAAACGTCATTTATGGAATCCAGTGTAACTCACACATTCATGAGTGACAGCAAAATGAGTTCAAAGATGAATGGGACTAGTCTATTTTCACAGTATAATTTAAAGCAATGATTATGATAGCTGATAATTCATTCTTAAATGTAAACTTGGTGCCAAATAGTCTGGGTATAGGTTTATTGCTTGATTTTTGTTTGTTTATGTTCTTGTTTCAGTGATAATAAACATGATTATATGGTCATCTTTAGTTAGCTCAATTTTTGTCTTTATCAACTCATTATACAGAAGTTACATCTTCATATGACAATTTTAAAATATCAGACCAGAGTATAAGAGAAATAAGAATAATGGCCTATTTTAATTCACTGAAAAAAAATAGCATTTAATTTTAAAGTAAGGCTTCAATCTATCTTCAAATGCTCAACTTTGTACTCCTTTTATGCTCCCTCCTTCATGTATGCATTCAGGCCACCTAATTATAGATTGGCATTTGGGCTCAAATTAGAGGTTGACCTGATTGGTCCTTGCCAATCTCTAAGAAAAACCTATCCTGGCTTACCTCACTCAGTATAATGGACCCCAGTTTCATCCATCTCATTAGAACTGATTCAACTGGATTATTTTTAATGGCTGAGTAATATTCCACGGTGTATATGTACCACAGCTTCCTTATCCATTCGTCTTTTAAATTTTGGCATATTAGGACACCATGAATCATTTGGAGTTATGATAACTATTATAAAGATACCTTTTAAAGCAATTTGAAGTCTTAACATCATGCATGACAAGTTTGATTTATTCCATGGTCATATGGACGGCTCATTATAAAGAAATAAATGTGGGACACAACATTAACAAAAGAAAATCACATAGTAGCCTATATGGGAAAAGAACCTAAAACAAAGTAGATATATGTATATGTATAACTGATTCACTTTGTTGTATACCTGAAGTTCACACAACATGTGTAAATCAACTATACGCCAATAAAAAATATTTTAAATGAAAAAAAATTTTTTTTAATTTGATTACATGGTAATCTCAATAGATTCAAGCCAAGAGTTTTACAAAATCCACTGTCTTATCATGATTTTTAAAAAAATCTCATCCAAGTGGGTAGAGAGGGAACAAATCTCAACATGATGAAGGTCATTTTATAACAAAACCACATCCGACATAGCACACAATGCTGAAAATACGAAAGCCTTCCAGCTTGACTTGACAAGATTGCCCCTCACCACTTCCATTTAATACAGTTTGGGAGTCCTAGCCACAGCAATCAGACAAGAAACAAAATTACAGGTTTTTCAAATTGGAAGGGAAGGTAAAACTGTCACTTTCGTATATGATATATGAGACTTTATATTGTGTAAAAGTCCTTCCCAATAAAAACCCCCAAAACTATTAGAACTACTAAGTGAATTCAGCAAGATTGCAGATTACAAAATTAATATACAGAAAACTGCTCAATTTATGTATACTAGCAATGAAATATCAGAAAGAGAAAGCAAATAGTCCTATTTAAAATCATATCAAAAAACCTAAAATATCTAGAAATAAATTCTATCAAGGATGTGAAAGACCTGTACTCTGAAAACTATTAAACACCAATACAGGAAACTGAAAATTATGTAAAAAGATGGAAAAAGCATAGCCCATGCTCTTGAGTTGGAAGAATTAATGCTATTAAAATTGTCATGGTATCCAAAGAGATATACATACTTAATGCAATCATTATCAAAATTCCCATGACCTTTTTCACAGAAATAGGACAAACAATCCTAAAGTTTATATGGAACCATAAAAGACCCATAATTGGCAAAGCAATTTTGGAGAAAAAGAACAAAGCTGGAGGTAACAAGCTCCCAGACTTCAGGTTATACTGTAAAGGTACAGTAACCAAAGTAGCAGATATTGGCCCAAAAATAGACACACAATAGAATAGAATAGAGAACCCAAAATAAACCCACATGGTTATGGTCAATTAATCAATTACAAAGATGGCAAGAATATACAGTGAAAAAAGGACAATCTTTTCAGGAAGTGGTGGTAGAAAAACTGGACAACATTTGTAAAACAATGAGATTAAAACATTCTCTCATACCATATACAAAAATAAACTCAAAGAGTGTTAAACATAAGACCTGAAATTATAAATTTCTAGAAGAGAACATAAGTGAAGAAGTCTTTAACATAAGTTGTAGCAATATTTTCTTGGATCAGTTTTCCAATGGAAAATAAATAAAAGCAAAAATAAACAAATGGGGTCTAATTAAACTTACAAGCTTTTGCAATGAAATAATAACCCACAGACTGGAGACAATTTTTGCAAGCAGTGTGACAAACAAGGGATTAATTCCCCAAAATAGAAAAAGCTTTTGTAACTCAACAACAACAAAACAACCCATAAATAAACAAATTTGATAAATGGTTAGAAGACCTAAACAGACATTTCTCTGAAGAAGGCATACAGGTGGTCAGCAGGCACATGAAAAGATGGTCAGCATCATTAACGAATGGAAGAATGCAAATCAAAGCTACTATGAGATATCATCTCCCACCCGTCAAAATGGCTATCATCAAAAAGTCTACAAACAAAAAATGTAGAGGATGTGGAGAAAAGGCAACCTTCCTACACCATTGCTGAAAGTGTAAATTGTTGCAGTGATTATGCAAAACAGAATGGAAGTTACTTAGAAAACTGAAAATAGATCTAGCATATAATTAAGCAATTGCATTCCTGGGCATTTATCCAGTAAAGACAAAAGCTCTAGTTCAAAAAGATACATCCACTCCAATGTTCATGGTAGCACTATTTACAATAACCAAGACCTGGAAGCCATCTAAGTGCTCATTGACATATGAATGGATAAAGAAGATATATATCTACATGAAATGTTAATCAGCCACAAAAGAATGAAATAATCCTATTTGCAGTGACAAAGATGGATCTAGAGATTATTATACTAAGTGAAGTAAGTCAGAGAAAGATAAATACTATAGGAGGTCACTTACATGTGGAATCTAAAAAATAGTAAAAGTGAACCTATTTGCAGAAGAGAAACAGACTCACAGACATAGAAAGCAAGCTTACGATTAGCAAGGAGGAAGAGGGGGAGGTATAAATGGGAGTATGAGATTGACAGATACACATTACCATCTATAAAACAGATAAACAACAAGCATTCACTGCATAATGTAGGCAACAGCATTCAGCATCTTGTAATAAACTATAATGGAAAAGATTGTAAAAAAGAATATAAAGTATATATATGTGTGTGTGTGTATGTGTGTGTGTGTGTATACAACCATCAAATGATTTGACTATATATACCTGAAACTAACACAATTTTGTCACACATAATCAATTAAAAAGAGCATTTTTCTTTTGATCCATAAAAAAGAAATTGCATATCTTTTAATTTATTAATAAAACTCTAGGCCACAACTTCTTTGTTCATACAAATTAGAGTTTTTGTTAAAATAATGCTTCGATTCCCAAATATCACTTTAAAATCCTAAATATAAAACAGATTGTATCAAAAGGCACACTTTTAATTCTGTTTAAATAAGAATATATTGTTTTTTAAAAATTAATATTTATTCAAAATATTGAGAGTCTAGCAATTCAAAATAAATAGCTTTCAAGTTAAAAAATGTTTTTGCACAGCAAGGGAAACCATTGAAGAAATGAAAAGACAATGCATGGGACTGAAGAAAATACTTGCCAGTGATGTAGCCAACAAGGAATTAATATCCAAAATATACCAAGAGCTCATACTACCTAATATCAAAAGAACAAACTGAATCAAAAATGGGCAAAAGACCTGAATAGACATTTTTCGAAAGAAGACATACAGATGGCTAAAGGGCACATGAGAAGATGCTCAGCATCACTAACTGTTCTTGTTGTTCAGACATTCAGTCATGTCTGACTCTCTGGGATCCCATGGATTGCAGCACGCCAGGCCTCCCTGTCCATCACTGTCTCCTGGAGTTCACTCAAACTCATGTCCATTGAGTCAGTGATGCCATCCAACCATCTCATCTCTGTCGCCCTCTTCTCCTCCTGCCGTCAATCTTTCCCAGCATCTCTGTCTTTTCCAATGAGTCAGCTCTTCATATCAGTGGCCAAAGTACATCTGGAAGCTTTTTGAATGTTGAGTTGTTTTTTATTTTTTATTGATTATAGCACTTTTATTTTTCAGACTTTTTTCTTCCTAATTCATAAAATTATAGTGTGCAATTAGTTAAAAGAAATACATATACCCTTTAGCAATACAGGTAAAACTGAACTCTTGTTTAGCAGGTGGCTTACTCAGCACTTTTTTGTTAGCTGGTGAACATAAGTCCATATTTTTTTAAATTATATTTATTTTTAATTGATGATTGCTTCACAATGTTGGTTAGATTTCTGCCATCCATCAACATGAATTAGCCATATGTGTACAGAATGGCCTTTCCGTCTTAAATCTCCCCCACCCCCCCATCCTTTCCACCCCTCTAGTTTATTACAGAGCCCTAGTTTGAGTTCCCTGAGTCATGCAGCAGTTTACCATCAGGTATTGTTTTACACATGTTAGTGAACATTAGTGAATCCACGGGGTTGCAAAGATTCTGACATGACTGAGCAACTTTGCACAGAATAGCACTGTATACATAGTTTCCGCTTCGGGCATCCCTGCTGGCTCACAGGGTAAAGAGTCCACCTGCAATGCAGGAGACCTGGGTTTGATCCCTGTGTTGGGAAAATCCCCTGGAGGAGGGCATGGCAACCCACTCTAGTATTCTGGCCTGGAAAATCCCAAGGACAGAGGAGCCTGGTGGGGTACAGACCATGGGCTTGCAAAGAGACAAGACTGAGCGACAAAGCGCAGCACAGTGAAAGTTGAGTTTTAGGTCAGCATTTTCACTCTCCTCTTTCACACTCATCAAGAGGCTCTTTAGGTCCTCTTAACTCTATGCCATTAGAATATCATCTGCATATCCAAGATTGTTGGTATTTCTCCTGATTCTAGTTTATGATTCATCCAGCCCAGTATTTTGCATGATGTACTCTGAATATAAGTTAAATAAACAGGGGAACAATATACAGCCTTGTTGTTTTCAGTCACTAAGTTATGTCCAACTCTTATGTCCATGTGACTCATGGATTGCAGCACACCAGGCTTCCTTGTCCTGCACCATTTCCCAAAGTATGCTCAAACTCATTTCCATTGAGTCAATGATGGCATCAAACCCTCACATCCTCCATCACCCTCTTCTGCATCAATCTTTCCCAGCATTAGCGTCTTTTCCAATGAGTCAGCTCTTTGCACTAGGTGATCAAAGTATTGGAGCTTAAGACTTGATGTACTCCTTTCCCAATTTTGAACCAGGTCTGGTTCTAACTTTTGCTTCTTGACCTGCATAACAGGTTTCTCAGGAGGCAAGTAAGGCCATCTGGTATTCTCATCTCTTTAAGAATTTTCCAGTTCGTTGAGATCCACTTCCCTGGTGGCTCAGATGCTCAAGATTTCTGGCAATTCAGGAGAACCGGGTTTGATCCCTGAGCTGGGAAGATCTCCTAGAGAGTGGAATGGCTACCCACTCCAGTATTGTTGCCTAGAGAATTCCGTGGACAGAGGAGCCTGGCAGGTTAAAGTGAGCTTGGCAGGCTACAGTCCATGGGGTCACACAGAATCAGACATGATTGAGTGACTATCACTTCCACACAGTCAAAGTCTTTAGTATAGTCAATGAAGAAGAAGTAGATGTTTTTCTGAAACTTTCTTGCTTCTTCTACGACTCAACAAATGTTGGCAACTTGATCTCTGGTTCCTCTGCCTTTTCTAAATCCAGTTTGTACAACTGAAAGTTCTTGGTTCATGTACTGTTGAAGCTTAACTTGAAGGATTTTGAGCATTAACTTGCTAGCATGTGAAATGAATGTAATAGCAGGGTAGTTTGAACATTTTCTGGCATGGCAATTCTTTGGGATTAGAGTGAAAACTGACCTTTTCCAGTCCTGTGGCCATTGTTGAGTTTCACAAATTTGCTGACATATTGAGTGCAGCACTTTCACAGCATCATCTTTTAGGATTTCCATTTCTTCTTTGGCCTAGCCCCTTCATTATTTCTGGAGCTATTTCTCCATTCTGCCTCAGTCATATATTGAACACTTGCTGACTTGGGGGGGTGGGGCGGCTCATCTTCCATTGTATGATAGTTTGAGTATTCTTTGGCATTGCCTGTCTTTGGGACTAGAATGAAAACTGACCTTTTCCAGTCCTGTGGCCACTGCTGAGGTTTCCAAATTTGCTGACATACTAAGTGCAACAAAAAGACACGAATTTGAGCAAATTCTGGAAGATAGAGAAGGACAGGGAAGACTGGCTTTCTGCAGGTCATGGGGCTGCAAAGAGTGAGACAGGACTTAGGAACAACAGCAAAAACAATCGAGTGCAACACTTTCACAGCATCATCTTTTAGGATCTGAAATAACTCAGCTAGAATTCTATCACCTCCACTAACTTTGTTCATAGTAATGTTTCCTAAGGCACATTTGACTTCCCACTCTTGGATGTCTTTCTTTAGGTGAGTGATCACACCATCATGGTTACATGGGTCATTGATGCCTTTTCTTAAATGGTCCTTTTGTGTATTCTTGCCACTTCTTAATCTCTTCTGCTTCTGCTAGGTCCCTACTGTTTCCATCTTTTATCTTGCCCATCCTTGCCTGAAATATTCCCTTGATATTTCCAATGTTCTTGAAGAGATCTCTAGTCTTTCCTATTCTGTTGTTTTCCTCTGTTTTTTTTTTTTTTTTTGCATTGTTCACTTAGGAAGGCTTTTTTATCTCTCCTTGCTATTCTCTGGAACTCCGCATTCAGATGACTATCTCTTTCCCTTTCTCTCTTGCCTTTCACTTCTCTTCTCAGCTATTTGTAAAGCCTTCTCAGACAACCACTTTGCCTTCTTGCATTTCTTTTTCTTTGGGATGGTTTTGATCATCACCTCTGTCCATAGTTTTTCAGGCACTCTATCTACCAGATATAAAGGCTTGAATCTATTTGTCACCTTCACTGTATAATCATAAGGGATTTGATTTAAGTCTTACCTGAATGGCCTTGGGGTTTTTCGTACTTTCTTCAATTTAAATCTGAATGTTGCAGTGAGGAGTTCATGATCTGTCACAATCAATGTCAGGTCTTGTTTTCGCTGACTGTGTGGAGCTTCTCCATCATCTGCCACAAAGGACATTATCAATCTGATTTCAGTATTGACCATCTGGTGATGTCCATGTGTGGAGTCATCTCTTATGTTGTTGGAAGAAGTGTTTGCTATCACCAGTGCGTTCTTTTGACAAAACTCGTTAGCCTTAACCCTGCTCCATTTTGTACTCCAAGACCAAGCTTGCCTGTTACTGCAGGTATCTTTTGACTTCCTACTTTTGCTTTTCAATCCCTCATGATGAAAAGGACTTTTTTTTTTGTGTGTGGTGTTTTTAGTAGTTCTAGAAGGTCTTGTAAGTATTCATAGAACTGTTCACCTTCAGCTTCTTTAGGATAGTGGTTGGGGCATAGACTTGGATTATTGTGATAGTCAATGGTTTGCCTTGGAAACAAACTGAGATAATTCTGTCATTTTTGAGGTTTCACCCAAGTACTGCATTTCAGACTGTTTTTTTTTTTGTTGTTGTTTGGTTGGTTTTTCTTTTCCTTTTTTACTATGAGGGCTGCTCCATTTCTTAAGGCATTCTTACCTACTGTAGTAGATATAATGGTCATCTGAATTAATACTTTGTCCACCTGATGTGAAGAACCGGCACATTGGAAAAGACCCTGATGCTGGGAAAGATCTAGGGCAAGAGGAGAAGGGGGAAATATAGGAAGAGATGGTTGGATGGCATCACTGACTCAATGGACATGAATTTGAGTAAACTCAGGGAGACAGGGAAGGACAGGGAAGCCTGGGATGCTGCAGTGCATGGGGTCGCAAAGAGTTGGACATGACTGAGCAACTGAACAACAACAAAGTGAAGAAATAATTTCTGGAGTCCACTTCTATTTTTTAATTACAAAATTCTTACCCCATCCCCCAATATTTATGTCACATTGCAGTTCCAGAGATTATTCTGTGGATGATTTTGTGCATCATCAAGGAGAATTCTTGCAAATCATATAAATACACTCATGATCTCCCTCAACAAGCAGAGCTGGATCCCCACAGACACTTCAATCACATGTTCCCTAGTTAGGTGAGATAATAAGGTTTGCAGCCCTCACAGGGTGTTTGTCCTATGAGAGTTCCATGACTACAAAACTCCCTCCTGGTTTCCACATGACTCCAATTGTCATCAGAAGAGAGTGAAGTCGAAGAGTCAGAGTTACTTGGACCATTTGCTTTTCTTTTCATCTGTTAATAATCATCTAGTAGCAGCAATGACCTCCCCCCAAACTGTGATATTGCTAAGAACATTCAACAATGTCCAGGGAAAACAACCCAAAATAACTGTGATGATGACTGTGATTGTGACGGTCACCCTTTACCAAGTATGAGGTACTTTTGGACTTTATTTTCTTATCATAGCAAAAGTCTTAAGGGAGGATGTAGCTTTATATGATTTCCATCTTATAGATGAAGATATCAAAGTTCAGAGAGGTGAAGTGACTTATCTAAGAAGAGTGACCAGCAGATCAAAGAGCAGAATTTTAGTAAGCTGATGCCAATAACATTTTTCCCTTTCAGTTTCTTCCTATCTCTAGAGATTTTATGCATTCTGGCCAAACACTGAAGAACAACATCACAATAGGGTGTTTACTTTTTTGTTTTTTCATTCATTGAATCTGTGATTTAAGATCCACTCACATATGAAAGTGCTAGACTTGCATGTTGAATTGTTCCAGGAGTAAGATAAACCTTTAAATCTACTAGATGAAATCTACTGTCTGCATAAATTTGCATGGATAGAGATAATCAGAAAAATCTCTTTAGAGAAAGGAACAGGTCTCTCATTTATTCAGAGTTTGATGGGCTTGATGTTTTGAAGATTTCTTCTGTTTCACGTAATTGGGAGTTGTATATCTAAACAATATAGAGATCCTATTAGAACATGGATACTTATTGTTTGACTAGGAGGAAAAACACAAAAATATCTTGAGTGTCTTCTAAGTATAAACTTGTTCAACTTTGAACAAATTAAGCTTTTAAAATCTATTCTGTTTTTCAAGTAATGTAATAATATTAGTCATTTTGACTAGTCCCAAAGTTTTAGGGACTCTTAACCCATACCCCTCTTTCCTTTGCTTCCCCTTTGGTAAACACTAGTTTGTTTTTTCAGTCTATGAGTCTGTTGTTGTTGTTTTTTAGTTGTACACATTCATTTGTGTTATTTCTTTTAGAGTCCACATATAAGTGATATCATATAATATTTGTCTTCCTCTGTATTATTTCACTAAGCATATTATCTAGGTCCATCTGTGTTGCTGCAAATGGCAGAATTTCACACTTTTTTTATGGCTGAGAAATATTCCATCATATTGATGTATATGTACCATATCTTCTTTAACTATCCATCTGTTGATGGGCACTTGGGTTGCTTCCATGTCTTGACTATTGTAAATAGTGCTTCTGAACATTGGCGTGCATGTTTCTTTTCTAATTATTTTGTTTTTTCAGATACATGCTCAGAATTGGGATTGCTGGATCATATGGTAATTGTGTTTTTAGTTTTTTGAGGAACCTCTACTGCTGTCCATAATGGCTGCCACCATATATTCCCACCAACAGAGTATGAAGATTCACTTTTCCCCAAATCATATCCAACATTTGTTATTTGTAAAATTTTTGATGACAGCAGTTTTGACAGGTGTGAGGTGATAACTCATTGTAGTTTTAGGACATGTTTTATCTGTCTTTCACTACCATATACAGATGTTCTGATGCAACAAAAAAGACAATGTCAGTTGAAGTAAAGTTAATTCAATTTCACATTAATTTTATTAAACTATTGTAGTTTAATACAAAAATAATTTGTGATTATTTTGTAAACTTTGACTTGGCTGTCTGAGCTGCTCTGGTTAGCAACTAATCTGATAATATAGATTAAATCTTTTTTAATTTTTTATCTGAATTCACTTTTCTATGAACTTAGATTGGATGTGTTATCTCCAAGTCTTTTTCCCTGGACTATTCTATGGCTTATTAATAATTCAAAATTGCATTTGGTTGTCATGGCCATGCTTTAAATCTAAAAACTCCTGGAAACAAATTATTGCAATACTGAAATAAGGTACAGAGTAAACATGTTGACTGATTTCAGTAGAGTCTTTGCTCTATTTATCATCCTAATTCTATTTTCCCATTGCTACAGAGCAGCCACACAATTCCCAGTTGATCTCCATGGAAAACACTACAGAGGTGACTGAGTTCGCCCTTGTGGGGTTATCCGATGACCCGGAAGTGCACATCCTGCTCTTCCTCACCTTCTCTCTCATCTACCGCCTCACCCTGGCTGGGAACCTGGGGGTGACCGCGCCGATCCTGCTGGACTCTCGTCTCCACACGCCCATGCACCTCTTCCTCAGCCAGCTCTCTCTGGTGGACTTTGGTTACTCCTCAGCGGTCACCCCCAAAGTGATGGCGGGATTCCTCACAGGAGACAGAACCATTGCCTTCGAGGCTTGTGCCACCCAGTTCTTCTTCTTCGTGGCCTTTATCACCGTAGAAAGTTTCCTCTGGCCGCAGTGGCTCATGACCGCTACGCAGCCGTGTGCACAGCCCCGCACTTCACCAGCGCCATGACGACCGAGGCGCGCGCACGTCTGCTCACAGGCTGCTGCGCCTGCGGCTTCCCGAATGCCTGCGTCCACGCCGGGAGCGTTCTCAGGCTCTGCTTCTGCGCCCACGCCGGGAGCGTCCTCAGGCTCTGCTTCTGCGTCCACGCCGGGAGCGTTCTCAGGCTCTGCTTCTGCGGGCCCAGCGCGGGAGCGTTCTCAGGCTCTCCTTCTGCGCCCACGCCGGGAGCGTCCTCAGGCTCTCCTGCGGGCCCAGCGCGGTCAGTCACTGCTTTGTGACGCTCCTCCTCCGCTGGCTCTCTCGCGTCACACAGCTACGTCAGTGAGGTGGTTATCTTCTTCGTGGTGGGTTTCAATGCTCTTTTCTATTCTGGTCATCTTCATCTTCTACCTGTTTATATTTGTCACCATTCTGAGGGTGCGCTCATCTGAAGGACGCCAGAAGGTCTTTTCCGCCTGTGCTTCCCACCTCACTGCTGTCTCCCTCTTCTGTGGGACCGTCACCTTCATGTACTCACAGCCCAGTTCAGCCATTCCATGGGCACAGACAAAATGGCGTCCGTGTTCTACGCCACGGTCATCCCCATGCTGAATCCGCTGGTCTACAGCCTGAGGAACAGAGAAGTCAAGAGTGCCTTTAAAACGGCTGTGGGGAAGGCAAAGTCTTCTATAGGATTCGTATTCTAGTTACATTAAATCTACAATAAGGCAACTTTATCCACCTCCAACTATCTGGGGAAAATATTTTTCCTGTCTACCCCACACATTTCTAAATTCGTATGGCAGTTTCTCCAGCTGTTGATTAAGTCCACAAAATAAAATCTCCAAAAATGTGATAACAAGGAAGAATAGGTTACCAACAACATGGGATTTTTATTTTAAAAATTCTTCCTAGTGAGCCTACTCACCCACACTCTCACATGAACATATACATTTATGTGTATGTGTTAGCATATGCACGCATGTACATCATTCATGAGAAACTCATGAAACCCACACATCTACAGAAGAGAAGTTAGTTAAGACATACTTGAGATGGGTCTATTATTATAATAGAATTTAGAACAATTATTTTGTTGTCTGGGAACACATTCTTAGTATAAATATTTGACTTAATGTAAATAAGATGTGTATGTTTGGCTTTTTAAAAATTGTATTTCAGTTGATCTTTTTTACATTGGAAACACAATAGGTTCCTATTTTTAAAAAGATAACCTTTATGTAAGTGCTTCCAAAGCATTTTGAGTATAGATTGACTCTTTGTTTATTCCTATTTTTAATAAAACTGTATGCCTTTACACAGGCATTTATTTTCCTAAATAAATTTTCATATGAGTCATACTTAAAAATAATGTTTATATGACATTTTAAATAGAGAAAACATACGGAAATATAAGAAAAAGAAAAGGATCATAAAGGCAAGTTAAATTTACTTAAATAAAAGCATAATATTGAATTTAAAAATTTTGAGCACCAAGAATTACAATAGTATTAATAACTTCTTTGCATATAAATGCTATGAATTGTTACTATCCAAAGGCATTAATATTTTGAGTCTCAAAATGTTAACAATTTTGAATTAGATATATGTCCATTCTTTTTCTCAGATTTGGCATGTTTTTTGCTATTATTTCTTCAAAGATTTGCTGTCCCTTTCTCTCTCTCCTTTTGGGGATTGCATTATGCATATGTTGTTTCTTTTGGAGTATCCCACTGTTCTCTGAGACTTTATTTTCTTTATTCTTTTTTATCTCTGTCCCTTGGACTGTATATTTTCAACTGACCTATCTTAAGTTTCACTTTTTTTTTTCTTCTGCCATCTTAAATCTGCTATTCATACACTTTAGTGAATTTTATACTTTATATATTTGGTTTATTCATTTGATTTATTTATTTATGTCTTGGGATAAGACTGCTAGAGGTTTACTCTACCCAGCATAAGTCAGGACCACTGAGAAGGGCCCCACCTCTGAGACCAAGGAGAAGATTTCTGTGTAAGATGAAAGCCATATCAAAACAGTGAAAGGACTCTGCTTTTGACAAGTGGGCTAAGCAACTTTGAGCAGTAAGGAAACACAATCTACTGCTAGGAGTGGGGCAAGATCATGGAGATCCTGTCTAAGGTTCAAGTGCAAAGGAAAGGTTTAAAACTGAGAAGGTAACAGATATTGAGAAATATCTTGTAAACCAGCCTCCATCCTAAAACGTGGCCAGGCTATATGAAGTCTTTTTGTATGTGATTCACTGACAGTAACTATAGAAACAAGATCCAAATTCAGTTTGACTGATCTATAACTAGAATGACTCTACTGTCTACACTAATATTCTAGCCAAACAACAATAAGAACAAAAAGTAGGCCTATCTTCAGGCATAAAATCTACCACAAGCTTTATTGCTTCATACACAATGTTTGGCTTCCAAAACAAAACTCGCAAGAAATAAAAAGAGGCAATACATTCCTGAGTGACAAAGCAATCAATCTGAATCAAATGCTGATATGACAGAGATACTGAAACTATCAGAGAGACCATACAAAATATTGGGTTGGCCAAAAAGTTCATTCAAGTTTTTCTGTAGCATCATAAAGAAACCCTAACAAATTCTTTGGCCAACCAATAAATATGATTAATATGTTAAAGATTCTGGTGGAAAAGTTGGAAAAACATAATAATCAGGGGGCTGATTTTGATAAAGAAATGAAAACTTGTAAGAAATGATCAAATGGAAATGCATCCACAAGTGCATGGTCCATGTAAAAAGTCTGGCTGGACTTCTATTACTATACTGGAGTGGTTAGAGAGGGCACCCTTGTCTTGTTCCTGATCTTAAAGAAAAACTTTCAATTCTTCACTGCCAAGTATGATATAGTTGTGGGTTTATCATGTATAGTCTTTATTAGTACATTCCTTTCATACCTAATTCATGGAGAGCTTTTATCATGAAAAGCTGTTGAATTCTGTCAAATGCTTTTTCTACATCTGTTGAGATAATCATATGAGTTTTGTCTTTCATTCTATTAATGTGATATATTACATTGATTTATTCTTATTTGTACAACTATCCTTTTCATCATTGTGTGTGATCAAATCTAATAATATATAAAATGCTTAAAAAGTCATGACCAAGTGGGATTTCCAAGTAATATCCTATATTAAGATGTTGTGGAATTTTTTATTTGTATGTTTTTTGTTCTCTTTTAATTAATTTCTAATAAGGTAACATTGACTTATAACATTATGTAAGGTTCTTGCTTACTGTACATATTTCTAATTCTGTAGGCACTACAGCAGCCTCACCACCAAAAATTTAGCTTCCATTTATTGATTCTATTGATTCCCTTTACCAGTTTTCTCCTCCCCACTATCCTTTCCCCTCTTGTAACAACTACTCTGATCTCTGTATCTGGATGTTTGTTTCTGTTTGGTTTGGTGTGTTCAGGTACTGTCTGCATCTTTTTAAAATTTATTGGAGTAGAGTTGATTTACAATGCTGTGTTAGTTTCAGGTGTAGAGCAAAGTGAATCATTTACACATATGTGCACTTTGTTTCAGACTCTTTTCCAATGTAGGCCATGACAGAGTACTGAGCAGAGTCTCCTGTGCTGGACACTAGGTCCTTATTAGTTATCTAGTCACCTATATATAGTAGTATGTATATGTCGGTTCCAATCTTCCAATTTATCCCTCTTCCTCCTTAACCCTGGTAACCATAGTTTATTTTTTTCATTGCAACTATTTCTGTTTTGTAGATAAGTTCATTTATACTACCCTTTTTAGATTCCACATAAAAGCCATATCATATGATATTTGTCTTTGACTTCGTTAGTCTGACACTCTCTAGATCTATCCATGTTGCATGTTTGCTTGTTCTATATTCCACGTATGAATGAAATCGTATGGTAGCACTAGACTAAAACCATATAATCATCTCGATAGATGCAGAAAAAGCCTTGGACAAAATACATCATTTATTCACAATAAAAACTCTCCAAAAGGTATTAGTAGTGGGAAACTTCACAAACGTGATAAAAAACAGCTATGAAACGTAGCTGGCTTCACACTTTATTTATGATGAAAGACTGAATGCTTTTTTCCCAAGATTAGAAATAGGCAAGGATATCTCCTCTTACCACTTCTATCCATTGTGATAGACATTAATACAGCAAAGCAAGAAATAAAGAAAAAAGAACACATTGGTTGGAAAGGAATAAATAAAATTCCCACAATTTAGAGAATATATGACTTTCTGCTTATAAAATCGCAAAGAAAACAACAAAACTATAGAACTAATGAGTTTAGCAAGTCATCAGGAAGATAGATCAATATTAAAAAAGTCCATCATAATTCTATATAACATCAATAAATGATTGGAAATTGTAATTTTATTTATTTTTTTGTTTGCTTTTTTCCTTGTAGTTTATTTTTAAGTTACTTATTTTAATTGGAGGCTAATTACTGTGCAATATTGTAGTGGTTTTGGCCATACATTGACATGAATCAGCCATGGGTGTACATGTGTTCCCCATCCCGATCCCCCTTCCCCCTCCCTCCCCATCCCGTCCCTCAGGGTCGTCTCAGTGCACCAGCCCTGAGCACCCTGTCTCATGCAGCGAACCTGGACTGGTGATTTATTTCACATATGGTACACAAATTGTAATTTTAAAGCAGTACCATTTGCAATAGTACCAATGATGTAAAGTACTTAGGTATAAACCTTACAAGATATGTGTAAGATGTGCTGAAAACTATAAAATTTTGAGGTTTCCCTGGTGGTTCAGTGGTAAAGAACCTGCCTGCCTATGCAGGAGATGCGGGTTCGATCCCTGGGTCAGGAAGGTCCCCTGGAAAAGGAAATCACAACCGACTCCAGTATTCTTGCCTGGAGAATTCCATGGACAGAGGAAGGTTGTGGGCTACAGTCTCTAGGGTTGCAAAAGAGTTAGAAATGATTTAGTGATTAAACAAAAACAAACAAAAAAATAAATCAAATGTGATAAATGGAGAAATTCAGTACATTCATGGACTGAAAGACTAATTTTAAGATATCTGTGTTCCCAAATCCAAGAAAGAATTTTTGTAAAAATTGGGAAGCACATTGGAATGTTTATATGGAAAATCAAATAAATTAGAATAATCAAGATAGTTTCAAAGAGCAGCAAAGTTGAAGCACTGGCATTCCTCCTTTCCAGATCCACCCTTAAATTACAACAGTCGAGCACTGCAGTATTGGACAAAGGATAGCTGCATTAGATTGTTACTGGAACTCGACAGAGATTCCAGAAATATAGCAATATTGATACAGTTAGTTGACATTTGACAATTTTTGCAAAGGCAATTTTAAATAGAAAGTATAGTATGTATTTTCAACTGACATAGTTGGAATATTTGTTAAAAAAAAAACAACTCTAAAAGGCATGTTACAAACCAGGGGAAAGTGTTTACAAATCACATATCAGTCCTTATCAGTAAAGGACTTGCATTTTGGAACACGTAAAGTATTCTCACATTGCTATCATAATAAAACAAATGCAGTAAAATGAGCAAAAGATTTTAACAGAGACTTCACACAAAAGGATAATAGGGATGGCAAATAAGTACACAAAAAGATGTTCAACATAATCAGTCATCAGAGAAATGCAAACTAAAAAAGAGAGATACACTACAAACCTACTATAGTAACTAATTAAAAACCTTGTAAATATCAAATACTGCCAAAGATATGAAGCAATCAGAACTCTCATACATTGTTGGCAGGAAAGCAGAATAGTATACCATCTTGGAAGACAGGTTGACTATATCATATAACCCAGAAATCTCATTCCTAAAAATCTATCCAAGTGAAATATAAGCATATGCTCACATAAAAGTCTGTATGTGAATGTTTATCGACACTTTATTTGTAATAGCCAAAAACTGGAAACAACCCAATTTTCTTTCAACTGTGGAATGGATAAACACTCTGTGCTGAATATACATATTTCCTCTCAGCAATAAACAGGAACCGACTGCGGAACAACTACCCAAATCCATAAATTGCAAATTCATTATGCTAAGAGAAAGAAGCCACCCTCAAAAGCCAGCCTATGGCTTGATTCATTTTTTTGATGACGTTCTTACAAAGTCAGAACTGTAAGGGCTGCAAACAGGTCCGTGGTTGCTAGGTGGTAGAAGGGTCAAGCATCAACAAGTATGGGAATCAGGTGAGTTGACAGAGCTGTCCTGGATCATGGGGTGGTGGTGGCTGTATGGTCACGCTCATCTGCACAGGCTGTTAGAGCTATACGTTAGAGTGTGGCTATAACTACGTAAATTACACATCCTCAACCAGACAATTAATTTTCTAAGGCCAAGTAGCGCAAATGAATTGGTGCACTTACTCAACAGGCGCTCACACTCCCCACAGACTGTTTAATTGCTTTTCTGCTAAATAAGTGAGATGAAGAGCTGTGGATGTTCTCATTAGGGACCTATTCCCCTGACTGTTCTGTGTCCCTATGACTTCCTCTAGGTTCCCACTCAGTAGCCTTTGGAAACTCCAAAGTTACTACTTTAAACATCATCATAGAGGACCAGTTTGGGTGCACGACCGTTTTGTTCCTTTTTTTATTCACCTGAATGTTAGTAGTTTCTAGCATACATGTCAGTTTTCCTCCAAACAGGATTTGCTTAGAACTTGCAGCCACAGTCAAAGAAAACACTCTAAGATCAGAATTATACTTATTGAGGCTAAAATGGTAACCCCTTTGCCCAATTGCTTTGTACATCGTTTTTCATTTGCTGCTCACAGACAGATTTCTGTGAGATGTGTGGGACAGGTAATTTTATTATTTTTGTTTCATAAGTAAGAAAACTGAACTTGACAGAGGTAAATGACTCCCAAGGTATCATAAATAATACATTCAAGATATAGGGCATGAACCTAGGTTTCCTAGTTCCATGTAAGTGATTTTTCTTCCACTTATTCGTGCTTCAGAGACCTTAACATCTTTTTGCCAGTACCCGAGAGAGCTTTTCCTATAGGGCTTATACATTCCAGCCTTGGTTGAGTTTCTGCTGGTTGCCTTTCCCTTTTTGTCAAGGAGCAAGGTAAGCTTCTATGTCTTCCTATTTAATTTTAGTGAGACATGAAATCCATGCAAATAAGGAGGCTGGGTCTACTATGAGACATTTTCACAGAATATTGGATGTTTTCAATATTTTCCTCAAACTGTGAGGAGGAACTGGTTATGAAATATCAAGATCTACCTCAGTGGGGAGTTTGTGATACTCAGGAAACGCCACGCAGGCAGCGTTCCTGAAGAGGATAAGAGCAAACAGACAGCAACAAAAACAGAACAAAACACGTTAAATAGACTGCTCTGATGTGGCAGGTTCATTTTCTTCACTAACTCTCGGCTTATTACTGAAGTTACATAGGACGGGGTGAAGTGATACGTCTTTAGACCACAAGGGGATGACCATGAATTACAAAGCCCTCTTCTTTCCCCCTTTGTGTCACTCATGTTACTACTGGCATGTCTTATTGTTGTTGTTTAGATGCTCAATCGTGCCCCACTCTTTTGTGACCCCATGGACAGGGGCCCATGGAACCCCCACAAGGTTCCTCTGTTCGTGGGGATTTCTCAGGCAAGAATATTGGACTGCCATTGCCTTCTCCAGGGGATTTTCCCAACCCGGGGACTGAATGTGTGTCTCCTGCATTGCAGGCGGATTCTTTACCACAGGCGGCTGCCTGGGAAGCCCCTAGCATATCTGGAAAAGTCAAAACAGTGGTGGCTAAGGGCATAAGCTTTAAAATCTCTCTCACCTGGATGTGACTCTTGAATTTATTTGTTATTGGGTGTGGAATTTTATGAAGTAACATAGCCTCTCAAGTCCTCGGTTTCCTTAACACCAAAATGTGGATAATAATCCATACCTTATAACACTGTAGGGTAAAGTTGTAGAAAAATGTAACTTATAAGTTATTCCTATCAACACATAAATTACCTTAATAAATATCATAAGCATTGTCTAAATATTATGCTACCTAACTTAAGTCATGAGGATAAAATGGAATATATACACAGTTGCATATATAAAAAGCTCTTACTAGAGATTATAGAGCAAAGTATATGCTAAAAAGTTCTTTATATTAGTTTAGGGTGAACAAATACAACTGTCTTTATGTTCTGGACATGAAAACTATGAAGGGGAAGATGGTAAAGAAGAGTGGTTGCTAATAAACAGAAGCCATGACATAGGCTTGAAGTCCAAATGAAAGAATTCAGAATGTGAAGAGCACCTCAAAAGCAGATCTGCAAGCGAATCAAATACAATTTCAACCCTAGATTTTGGGATGCAGATTATAGGAGACGGCCACGGGAGTAAGTTGAAGCAGCAGAAGCCTGTTTCAACCCAGGGTAAAATATGGATCTCAGAGAATGAAGTAAGCAAATGGCCGCTACAACCAGCGATGGGCAGGGAAGACAGTGAGGCCTGCTGGAGGGGTCAGGAGACCTGAGCGGACACAGTGTGTGTGCATGCTCAGTACTCAGCCATGTCCAGCTCGTTGGGATTTCATGGACTGTAGCCCACCAGGCTCCTCTGTCCATGGAATTGTCCAGGCAGGAAAGAGGAGCCTGGTGGGCTACAATCCATTTCCTACTCCAGGGAACCTTCCCGACCCAGGGATTGAACTCATGTCTCTTGAGTCTCCTGCATTGGCAGGTAGATTCTTTACCACTGTGTCACCTGTGTGAGGAAAGACTAATTAAGAGGAGAGGCTGTCAAACTTCAAACATGATCCACAACCTGAAGACTTGAATATTGCATCCTACTTTTTTCAAACCAAGGTAGAAACCATAATTTCATCCTAATATATTATTAGTGCTAACATTTATCAGGCTTATACTTATTGTTTTTATTTTATTAACCTTATCTTATTTTATTAACTTTAACTATTGTCCCATTCACATTACATCTTTGTTTTTAAGGATGAAAAATGTGAGGCTCAGAAAACTTAAGTTAGGACAGTGTCTCCCGATAGTAAATGGCAGGGTCCTTTAGAATGCTACTCACCTCTTCCCAGGTGCTGAGTTCTTAGGCTCAGTGCATTATTTTTCCTCTGCGCTGTTGATGCAGGTTGGATATATTTGCTGTTGCATATGCATATGTCTCTCTTACTCCACTGTAAGTCCCAAATCCAGAGACAGTATATTAGTTATTTCAGTTTTCCTAATTACCAATATTAAGTGTGGTCCAGTGGATGCAGTGGAAGACATAAATTGAATTAGTTCACTTCAATTCAAATTTTAGTTAATGTCTTGAGGACTAGGAATTAGTCTGCCTGAACACAAAGTTTGACTCTGCCAGTTACTACTTGTGTAAATCAAACAAATTAAACAATCGTTTGGAGCCTAAGTTATCCCATAAAATCAGTGATGGTAATGACTAATGAACCTCATAGCATTGTTGAGAGGATGAAATGAGTATATATACAGTCAATCTTCAGATTCACAGACTTCCTGTTTACAGATTTTCCTATAGTTAAAATTTATTTTAATCCTAAAATAAATATTGCAGAGCTCTCGTGATCATTTAGGGACATGTGCAGAGTGGTGAACAATCTGAGTTGCTTGACATTCACATTTCCAGCAGAGGGTGAGCAAGGCAATTGCTCTACCTTCTTATTTCCATTTCCATGTTGTAATTGTTTTTTATTTTTTAATATTTAATTAGAGGGTAATTGCTTTACAATGTTGCACTGGTTTCTTCCACACAACAGCATCGATCAGCCATAAATATCTATACATATGCCCTCCGTCCTGAGCCTCCCTCCCTCCTCCGCTTTAGGAGGTCACAGAGCCCCGGGTTGGGCTCCTTGGGTCTTACAGAAGCTTCCCACCAGCTGTCTGCTTTACACACGGTGATGTATGTGTTTCAGTGGCCCTCTCCCCACTCATCCCACCCTCTCCGTTCCCCAGTGTCCGTGAGTCTCTTCTCTGCGTCGTGACTATCCCCGCCCAGTGACGGCACCGCTCATCTGCGCCGTTTTCTAGATTTCATGTGTGTGTGCTGTTGCTTTGCAGGCCCTAAGGCGTGTCTGGCTCTGCAACCCCGTGGGCTGCACACGCCAGGCCTCCCTGTCTCTCGCCAGCTCCCGGACTTTGCCCAAGTCCACTGTCCATTGAATCGGTGCTGCTACCCAACCAGCTCAGCCTTTGCTGCCCTCTTTTCCTTTTGCCTTTAATTTTTCCAAGTGTCAGGGTCTTTTCCAATGAATTGGCTCTTCACATCAGGTGGCCAAAGTATTGGAGCTTCAGCATCAGTTCTTCCAGTAAGTATTGGGGATTGATTTCCTGTAGGTTAGCTAGTCTGATCTCCTTGCAGTCCAAGGGACTCTCAACAATATATATATATATATGTGTGTGTGTGTGTGTGTGTGTGTGTGTGTGTGTATTTATATACAGTAGTCCATTTTATATATGTACTACAATTTCTTTTTTTGTTTGTTTGCCATTTTTTTTTTAATTGAAGTAGAGCTGATCTACAATGTTGTGTTAGTTTCTGATGAACAGCAGAGAGATTCAGCTATACAGTTTTCTTCATATTATTTTCCATTGTGGTTTATGACAAGACTGAAACAGCTCCCTGTGCTACGCAGCAGGGCCGTGCTGTCTATTCATTCTGTGTGTAATAGCTTGCCTCTGCTCATCCCGACCTCCCAGTCCAACCCTTCCCACAGCTGTCCTGCTTGGCAGCCACAGCCTGTGTCAGTGAGTCTGTTTCTGTCTCATGGATAGATTCATTTCCGTCGTATTTTAGACTCTACATGTAGATGATATCATACGGTATGTCTTTCTCTGTTTTACTTCACAGCATATGACGGTCTCTAGTTCCACCCACTTAGTTGCAAATGTCAATATTTCATTCTTTTTGTGGCTGAGTACTGTTCTCTTGTGTGTGTGTGTGAGCGTGTGTGTGCGTATCTCACACCTTTATCTATTCAGCTGTCGGTGGATATGTAGGCTGTTTCCATATCTGCGCTATTGTCAATGGTACTGCTATGAACGTAGTGAAAGGCACTCAGTCGTGACCTTGTGACCCCCTTTGTGACCCCATGGACTGCAACCTGCCAGGCTCCCCTGTCCATGGACTTCTCCAGGCCAGAACACTGGAGTGGGTAGCCAGTATTCTTCCCCTTCTCCAGGGGGTCTCCCCAACCCATGGACGAAACCCAGGTCTCCTACATTGCAGATGGACTCTTCACCATCTGAGCTGCCAGGGAAGCCCATGAACATAGGGTGCATGTATCTTTTTGAACTATACTTTTGCCCTGATACATGCCAAAAGTGGGATTTCTGGATCACATGGCAACTCTATTTTTAGTTTTTTAAGGCACCACCGTACTGTTCTCCATAGTGGCAGCACCAATGTACATTCTCACTGACAGTGTGGGAAGGTTCCCTTTTCTCCATACCATCTCTAGCGTTTGTTATGTGTAGACTTTTTAATGATAGCCACTCTGACCACTGTGAGGTGGTACCTCATTGTGATTTGGATTTTGTCTGCCATTTTGAGTAATCCACAAACGGGCAAGCAGCAACATGAAAGTATCTCCCGGGGATTCCCTGGTGGTCCAGGGGTTAGGACTATGACTTCTTTATCCAGTCATCTCTTGATGGACATCTAGTTTGCTTTTACACCATGGTTACTATACAAGTGTTTTCATGCAGCCTTTGCAGTGTCAGTTTTTCACATTTTTATGCTTCCCGTTGTGTGATTTTTTAATTAAAAGTATTAAATTTTCCTGAGTGTAGTGGTAAAAGAAGACTGTGATGTGCCTTAAGGAGAAAATAAGTATATGACATATAGTGCCGTTGGCTGTGAGACCAATGTTAATGAATCAACAGTATATATTAAATAAGATCTCTTTAAAGAGAAACATATGTAAACAATATTTTGGATTGATTGACTGATGAGAATGTGATCAGAGTCTTGCAGGAAACTATCTGTCTATTTTTGCTGGGAGCAAAGAAGCATTCATGAATTCACTGCTCACTGTTACTTTATAGAGCCTAACTGCTACAGATAATGGGGATCAGCTGTGACATAAATGTGTGTGTGTGTGTGTGTGTGTGTGTGTGTGTGTGTGTGTGTGGAGAAGGAAATGGCAACCCACTCCAGTATTCTTGCCTGGAGAATCCCAGGGATAGAGGAGCCAGGTGGGCTGCCATCTATGGGGTCACACAGAGTTGGACACAACTGAAGCAACTTAGTAGTATATATATATATTCCTGAATGTAAGCACTGTAGAAGGGTAAGCTGTTTCTATTCTCAGTAGATATGATTTGGAAGGTGGAGTCATTCCAGATATATGATGATTCAGTTAAGTTCAGTTCAGTCGCTCAGTCGTGTCTGACTCTTTGTGACCGCATGGACTGCAGCACACCAGGCCTCCCTGTCCATCACCAACTCCCGGAGTCCACCCAAACCCATGTCCATCAAGTCGGCGATGCCATCCAACCTTCTCATCCTCTGTTGTCCCCTTCTTTTTCCACCTTCAATCTTTCCCAACATCAGGGTCTTTTCAAATGAGTCAGTTCTCCACATCAGGTGACCAAAGTATGAACAGTATGACAACCTTAGACAAGTCATTAACCCTTTCTCTACCTCCGTTTCTCATATTCAAAATTAGTAGTAAACGGGGTGACTGATCCATGAAACCCTTCAATTTCAACTATTAATTTTTTTTTTTTTTTTTCTAATTTTCTCATGTGTATGCTTTAGAGCTGGAGAACAAATCACTGCTGTAACTGAAATAGTTCACGGAGCATTTATACATTCCAGTTTCACTATGCCCTGACTTTTTCATTCCTCTGTTCTGTTACTTCTCGTGGTTGCAGGGCATCCTGTGGTTCCTAAATGACACCCATGGAGAACGAAACAGAAGCGACTGAATTCATCCTCCTAGGGCTTGCTGATGCCCCAGGACTACAGGTCCCACTCTTCATGATGTTTACCCTCATTTACATGATCACTGTAGTTGGAAATCTGGGGATGATCACGTTGATTCTGTTGGACCCTCACCTTCACACCCCTATGTACTTTTTCCTGAGTAATCTCTCTCTGGTGGACTTTGGTTACTCCTCAGCAGTCACACCCAATGTGATAGCAGGATTCCTCACAGGAAATAAGGTCATTTCTTACAATGCATGTGCTGCTCAGATGTTCTTTTTTATAGTCTTTGGCACCGGGGAAAGTTACCTCTTGGCCTCAATGGCTTATGACCGCTACGCAGCAGTGTGCAAGCCCCTGCATTATGCCACCACCATGACAAAAAGCAGGTGTGCTTGTCTTGTCATAGGCTCTTATGCGTGTGGTGTTCTGAATGCCTCTGTCAATGTGGGAGATAACTTCAGTCTCTCTTTCTGTAGGTCCAATGTGGTCAATCACTTTTTCTGTGATGTTCCAGCAGTCATGATTCTTTCTTGCTCTGATAAGCGCATCAGTGAGTTGGTTCTAGTTTATATTAATACTTTCCACGTGGTTTTTGCTCTCATGATTATCTTTATTTCCTACCTACTCATATTTATCACTATTCTGAAGATGCACTCAGCTGAGGGATATCAGAAGGCTTTGTCCACCTGCGCTTCTCACTTCACTGCTATCTCCATTTTTTATGGGACAGTCATCTTCATGTACTTACAACCCACCTCCAGTCACGCCATGGATACGGATAAAATGGCCTCTGTGTTCTATGCTATGATCATCCCTATGCTAAACCCTGTGGTCTATAGCCTGAGGAACAAGGAGGTCAAAAGTGCATTCAAGAAGGTTGTTGATAAATCAAAATTGTCTCTAGGATTAGCTCTTTAATAATGTAGGATCCAAAAAAGTTAGTCATCTCTAAAGTGTCCTTTGCTTGGTGACTCACATGTTAAGGCCCACACAGCACTTATCTTCCTGAGGAGATATCCCCCCATAGTATGATGTCAGATTCCTAGTAGAAACAAATGTAATGTTATTAACTGTTATCATGTTGATGCAAATGTACATGCAAAAACAGGAGAATACAGAAGCCTAGGGTTAGAACTGAATTCCTTTTTCCCATGTATGCACATACAATCTGGAGCAGGAAATTTGTTAAATAAATAAATAACATATGGCTGGTTTTTGAAAAAGAAAAGAATTTTAGATGATCAATTGGGGTGCTATATGATCCAATAATTCCATGCCTGAGAATATATTGGAATAAACTATAATTCAAAAAGATACATGCAGCCTTACATTCATATCAGTGCTATTTGCAATAGCTAAGATATGGAAATAACCTCAATGTCCATTGACAGATGAGTAGATAAAGAAGATGTGGTACATGTATACAATCGAATACTACTCAGCTATAAAAATGATAATGGCATTTGTACCAACAGGGATGGACCTGGAGATTATCATACCAGATAAAGTAAGTCAGAAAGACAAACATCTGTGATATCACTTACATGTTGCATCTAAAATATGATACAAATGAATTTATCTACAAAACAGAAACTGTCTTGCAAGACACGAAGAACAGACTGGTGGTTGCCAAGGGGAAGGGAGAGGAAGGAGAGCTGGGTCGGGAGTTTGGGGTGAACAGATGCAAACTATCACCTATGAAATGGATAAATGGCAAGGTCCTACTGTATAACATGCTGTTTCCAGTCTCCCCATCTATTTGCCATGGAGTGATGGGATCAGATGCCATTATCTTAGTGTTTTGAATGCTGAGTTTTAAGCCAGCTTTTTCACTCTCCTCTTTCACTTTCATCAAGAGGCTCTTTAGTTCTTCTTCACTTTCTGCCATAATGGTGTCATCTGCATATCTGAGGTTTTGGATATTTCTCTCGACAATCTTGATTCCAACTTGTGCTTCATTCGGCCCAGCATTTTGCATGATGTACTCTGCATAGAAGTTAAATAAGCAGGGTGACAATATACAGCCTTGATATACTCCTTTCCCGATTTGGAATGAGTCCATTGTTCCATGTACAGTTCTAACTGCCGCTTCTTGACCTGCATACAGATTTCTCAGGAGACAGGTCAGGTGGCCTGGTATTCTTATCTCTTTAAGAATGTTCCACAGTTTGTTGTGATCCACACAGTCAAAAAGGACATGAGTTTGGGTAAACTCCAGGAGTTGGTGATTGACAGGGAGGCCTGGTGTGCTGCGGTTCTTGGGGTTGCAAAGAGTCGGACACGACTGAGCAACTGAACTGAACTGAACACAGTCAAAGGCTTTAGCATAGTCAATGAAGTAAAAGTAAATGTTTTTCTGGAATTCTCTTGCTTTTTTCTATGATCCAGTGAATGTCAGCAATTTGATCTTTGGTTCCTCTGCCTTTTCTAAATCCATCTTGTACTAATGTATATATCCAAACTAAAATATAGATTTCATATAAGAAATAGCTTCATCTGCTTTGTTCATAACTCCTTGGTAAAAGTGAGTGAAAGCATTAGTTGCTCAGTCATGTCCGACTATTTGGAGCCCTCCAACTCCTCTGTCCATGGAATTCTCTAGGCAAGAATTCTGGAGTGGATAGCCATTCCCTTCTCCAGGTGATCTTCCTGACCAGGAATCTAATCTGGATCTCTTGCATTGCAGGCAGATTCTTTCTCATCTGAGCCACCAGGGAAGCCCCCAGTCCTTGGTACTTAAATCAATTTCTGGATCATAAGAGAGTTAAATAAATATTTTTAAATGAATGAATGTATAAATGAAAGGATGGATGAAGCTTTTATTTCAGCTTCATCCATCAGGACGAGTGTATTAAATATTTGAATCAGGATACTTATAATTCATTCATAAAATAAACCTTCTATATAAAATTAGCATTTCAAGAGGCATGACTGGTGTTTTGTTTGACTGAAATATTTTCTACATTGTCACTCAGTGCTTTTAATTCCCACTTACAGACACAATGATTAACTGGAAACTGTGTCATCATCCCATAGAAATGATATCTCATTGACAACACATCAAATAGATTCTATTTAGTAAGTCATAAAAGACAAAACGTATCAAACTATTTTAATGCTTAATATCTGAGTTAGTTACGGTAATGCAGTTAATTCCAGTGATTCTAAACTTCCATAGATAATGTAAACATAACAATACTTATCAATAGTAAACATAATCTACATTAAATACCCTAGTAGAATAATATTTATATGTTTTATTTTGATCCTTGGGGAGCTCAATTCTATAATAAAGATGCCCATAGGAACTTGCACCGATATTCCTTTCTCTGTGTCTACATACTTAGAGGCTTCCATACTCCCAGTATTAGCAAGACTGTGTTTGGATATACTGAGATGGACAGCAGTATAGACAGAGTGTTGCAATCCAAATATATTCTCTTCTGGCTCTAAGTTTATGATGATAGTGACGTGTCTTCTGCTGGAGCCATTTAAAAGTTACTTTTAAAACTTTTAATGTTTTATTTTTAATCACAGGGTAATTATAATATTGGAGAAGGCAATGGCACCCCACTCCAGTACTCTTGCCTGGAAAATCCCATCGACGGAGGAGCCTGGTAGGCTGCAGTCCATGGGGTCGCAATGAGTCAGACATGACTGAGCGACTTCACTTTCACTTTTCACTTTCATGCATTGGAGAAGGAAATGGCAGCCCACTCCAGTGTTCTTGCCTGGAGAATCCCAGGGACAGGGGAGCCTGGTGAGCTGCTGTCTATGGGGTCACACAGAGTCGGACATGACTGAAGTGACTTAGCAGCAGCAGCAATTATAATATTGTGATGTTTTTTCATACATCATCATGAAATGGCCACATATACCCCCTCCCTCTTACACTTCTCTCCCACCCCCTCCCCGTCCCAGCCCTGTAGGTTGTCACAGATCACCAGCAAACTCCCACTGGCTATCTATTTCACATTTGATATTGTGTGTGCTTCAGTGCTATCCTCTAAAGTCATCCCACCGCCCCTTCCCTCACTGTGTCCGAAAGTCTGCCTTTTATGTCTGTGTCTCCTTTGCTGCTCTGCATATAGGGCCATTGGTACCATCTTTCTAGATTCCATATAGATGCGTTAATATACAATACTTGTCTTTCTGACTTACTTCATTCTGTTTAATAGGCTCTAGTTTCATCCATCTCATTAGAACTGACTCAAACATGTTCCTTCTTATAGCTTGGTAATATTCCATTGTGTATATGCACCACAACTTCCTTATCCATTCATCTGTGGATGGACATCTAGGTTGCTTCCATGTGCTAGTTACTGTAAATAACAAATGCTTTTAGAATATGTTTTAGATTTATAGAATAGGAGCAAAGATAGCATGAGTTCTCATATACACCTGTCCTAGTTTTTCCTAGTTTCATCACACTATACTACCTTGGCACATATATCAATACAAAGAATCCAACACTTATACATTGCTAACTGAATCCCATACTTTATTTGGATTTCACTAATTTTTTTCTCTCTACTATCCCTTTCCTGTTCCAGTATCCTATACATGGTAACACATGGGGAAATAAAAATGGTATTTGCTTTCTGACATTGTTTAGGGCAATGTTTTACAAGTAATATAACTGATGTAGCACCTATTACATTGAAAGTGAAAGTGATGGGGGGGGGGGAAGGAGACAAAGAAGGCTACGCAGTTAGATCTAAGAAAAAATTGGGGATATGGTGACTAACATTGGACCTAGTAGTAGAAATTCAGAAGAAACCTCCAGATTACTGAAGGAATGTCATTGGCAAGGAGGCCATGAGCCTTGAATTTAAAAATCTTTGCCCGAACATTCCAACAACTCTAGAAGCTCAAAATTTCACGTGTAGAAGTAATCTGCAAAAGCTGAACAGTCCCTAAAGAGATCGTACTCCTCAACATGCACTTAAACTCCCTGCCATGGTCATCACTTTACATAAAACATTATATAAAACACAGCATATCCCCACTTGTTTCAGGAAAAAGTCCATACCCTTAGCACTGAGCAATTCATCCTCTTTTGTAATGTCCCAGAAAGTTCACTTGAGCCCTGTAGCTAAATGAGGCCTTTAAAAGGTACCTGAAGACCAATTAGAAACTCCTCTCTTCCCCAAACCTTAATTAAAATCTTCCCTATCTTACACTATCTCAACTGTTATTGTTCAGTCGCTAAGCCATGTCCAACTCTTTGCGACCCCATGGACTGCAGCACTCCAGGCTTCCCTGTCCCTCACTGTCTCCCAGAGATTGCTCAAACTCATGTCCATTGAGTTGGTGATGCCATCCAACCATCTCATCTCTGTCACCCACTTCTCCCGCCCTCAGTCTTTTCTGGCATCAGGGTCTTTTCCAATGAATCGGCTCTTCACATCAGATGGCTTAAGTATTGGGGCTTCAGTTTCAGCAGCAATTTTTCCAGTGACTATTCAAGGTTGACTTCCTTTAGGATTGATTGGCTTGAACTCCTTGCAGTCCAAGGGACTCTTGAAAGTCTTCTCCAGCACCACAGTTTGGAAGCAACCATTCTTCAGCTCTCACCCTTCTTTATGGTCCAACTCTCACTCAATGACACTATTATCACATCTTTCAGTTCAGTTCAGTTCAGTCGCTCAGTCGTGTCCGACTCTTTGCAACCCCATGAATTGCAGCATGCCAGGCCTCCCTGTCCATCACAAACTCCCGGAGTTTACTCAAACTCATGCCCATCGAGTCGGTGATGTCATCCAGCCATCTCATCCTCTGTCTTCCCCTTCTCCTCCTGCCCCTAATCCCTCCAAGCATCAGGGTCTTTTCCAATGAGTCAATTCTTCACATCTTTAAGCCCCTGCTGAAATCCAAGTAGTCACAGATGTGTACCCTTGCTGAATAAAAAGGAAAAGAACACAGCCTCTGTTAATTTTGCCTTAGATTTCATTTTGTCTTTGACACACTTCAGAAATCCTCATAAGAAATAATGGATAAAAGAAAAATATACCATCCAACAGATACACCAGGGACCAATGAAAACCATAGGAAATGAAATTCTCTCCAGAGATAAAAATCAGGGTCTTGTAAAGAAATATCTCCCATCAGTAAAACTGAAGAGCTTTCTTAATGTTAATTCAGCAACATTTCAAAACTGAGCTGTGTATTTCCATTCTCTTCTTTCATAAAAGGGAACTCTTTTTTTCAAATTTTTTTTTACCACATTCCAGTATCATATATTGAATGTGAAAGTAGGATGAGCTATATTTTTGCTTTGTTTTATTTTTTAGTTCCTAAGTGCCTTACCACAGGGAGCCACATTTAGACTGAATGGAGAGGACCATTAAACCCCTTTAGTATTTTAGACACTGACCTTTCATAGGAATTAGTTGCAATTTAGGTTGTCTCCTTAATGGAAATAGAAAATATGATGTATGTATGTGCGTGTGTGTAAAGGCAAAATATTTGATATTTATAAATATTACAATGAAAGAGACTTGTTAGCTGTGTGCCAAAATACTTTCTTTCTCCTCTTAGGCTTATAACTACTTATATTCTCAGCCTTCATGCAGTTAGTTGTGGTCATGTGATTGTATTCTTGTCAATGAAATGTGAATGTGTTGTATGTGCCATTTCCAAGTCTGGCCCTTGAAATTTCCCATGCAATTCTGTTTATTCTCTCTTTTGTTGTCATCAATTGGATATAGAATCCAGGCCAGAGGAGATACTGGAGTCACAAAACAGAAAGAACTTGGATCACCGTTCTACTGAGTTTCCGTAGAACAACTAATTGAACAACATATGAGCAGGAAAAATCTCTGTGGTTAAGCCACTGCAATTTTGGACTTTGATTGTATAACAGCAAATATTATAGTATTATTTATATCAACTAGCATGAACAGATTCCCAGAAGACAATCTGGATGCTGCTTGCAAGAAGTGGAAGGACGTTGTGACAAGAAACCCCATGAAGTGTCTACAGCACAAGTTAATTTCACTGATATTTGCTAATTCTCAATCAGCTTCTAAAACATAACAGGAGGGAAAAAAACCTACAAGTTTTGGAGAAAAAAAAGACCATTCCAACCAAATTTTCTTGTCTAAGGAAACTTACTAAAATCTTCTGAGCTTCTTGCATGTGCTTTTATTCATGGTTTTGTGTGTCCAGTGTTTTACTTATATGCATGTGTTGTTATAAGGCAGAGAAAATATGAACATATGAATGAATCAAAGATAATTAATAAAGTTTATTACAAGCAGGGCACCAAATACTCAAAGGCCCCTGTGGACATCCTCATTCAGATATCACATAGTTGGACGTAACGTTTTCTTTTTTCTTGATGATAGACTTTTGAAGGAGAAATGGTAACACTACCTCAGTCATTTAGAAGTAGTGTGGGCCCTAAAATGTGAATAATTTCATGGTTAAAGACAGGGGAGGAATGAAACTAGGTTATTTGGAATCTTATAGCTTTAAAAGGTGAAGCCTAGAAACAAGTTTGCTTTTTCAACTGCCTTCTTGAAAGCACTTTTAACCTCCTTGTTTCTTAAACTATAGACCAGGGGGTTCAGCATGGGGATGACCATGGTATAGAACACAGACGCGATTTTGTCTACATCCATGGAATGACTGGAGCTGGGCTGGGAGTACATAAAGATGACAGTCCCGTAGAAGACGGAGACTGTGGTGAGGTGAGAAGCGCAGGTGGATAAAGCCTTTTGATATCCCTCAGCCGAGTGCATCTTCAGGATGGTGACAAATATGAACAGGTAGGAAACCAAGATAACCAAAAGGGCAAAAAAGATATTGAAGCTTGCCACAAAGACAAGAACTAGCTCACTAACACGTCTATCAGAACAAGAGAGAGCCATGACTGCTGGAACATCACAGAAAAAGTGATGGACTAGATTGGACCTACAGAAAGAGAGACTGAATGTGTCCCTGATGTGAACAGAGGCATTCAGAAAGCTGTAGACGTAGGAACCTGCGGCCAGACCAGCACACACACTGGTTGTCATGGTGGTCGTGTAGTGTAGGGGTTTGCACACGGCTGCATAGCGATCATAAGCCATTGATGCCAAGAGGAAATTTTCCACGGTGGCCAGGGCTACAAAAAAGAACATCTGAGCAGCACATGCATTGTAGGAGATGACCTGGTCTCCCATAAGCAGCTCAGCCATCACCTTGGGAGTGACAGCTGTAGAATAACAAAAGTCCACCAAAGACAGGTTACTAAGGAAAAAGTACATGGGAACGTGAAGACGAGAGTCCATGAGGATCAAAACAACCATCCCCAGGTTTCCAACCACGCTGAAGAGGTAGATGAGAGCAAACACGATGAACAAGGGGACCTGCAGTCCCGGGGCACTGGTGAGTCCCAGCAGGATGAATTCAGTCACCCCTGTTTTATTCTCCATGGATGTGGTTTGGGAATCACAAGATGACGCCCTGTAGCAATGAGAAATAAAGGAACAGAGAAATTTAATGGAGACAAATTGAAGCAGATAGATAACTAGATGATTGGTAGATAGGTAGATGTGCATTATTGCATTATGGCAATAATTATGAATTAATATTATTCATATAAAATATGCTTTGACAACAAGTTTTAATGCATATTAATATAGAGTTATACATTGTTGAAAATGAAGGGTCTTTATGGTTCATCTCCTACTGTCTAAATTTTATAAACTTGTGAACTGAAATGGGAAAATATGAAGTCTTAATCAAGATGGCATGTCTAGAATGAATATATGTGTCCTTTCAGTTCCCTGAGCCTGGTAAATGCTTACATTTTGTATGTTGCTGTTGTGCCAGGAGCTGCCCTGTACACTTCACCTGTGTATCAATTTGCTTTTCTCAATAAGCTTATAAGACTGACTAGTTGTTACACTCTTTTAATTTTTGAAGCATAGGGGATGAGTAATGTATTTAAATTTACAAAATTATTATTGTCAAAGTCAAGTTGTGTACCCAGGAAGAGTCATTCTTTGGTTCACTGGTCTGGGACTTTGGGATTAACAGATGCAAATTATGGTATACAGGATAGATAAGCACTAAGATCCTACTGTATAGCACAGAGAACTATATTCAATAGCTTGTGACAAACCATGGTGGAAAAGAACATGAAAAAGAATGTATATGTATAACTGAGTCACTTTACTGTACAACAGAAATGAACAACAGTGTAAATCAACTGTACTTCAATAAAATTTTTTTAAAAAGAAATAAATTAAACTCCCCTCCAATAAATAAATAAAATTGAGTTTTACTCACTTTGCAACTAGTCATTGTCTCCATTGGCCCAAACTCAGTGTTTGGGTTTCCCCGTCAAGCAGCTGAGACACGTATGTGTGAAAGATCTAGCGGAATCGCTAGAGCACTTGCCAGCAAAGGCAGTTCTGAGGGGAGGACACAGCGTTGCGTGTCGAGCTTGGGTTCTGGGAAGACACGCATGCAAGTCTTACCACTGGCTACCCAAGAGTCACTGGTTGTGACCTAACTACTTGTCCTGGATTTCCCCATGTACAGAATAGTAACTCCTCAAGGTAGTATTGTGAGAATTAGATGAAATAATGTATGAAAAAAATAAGTCAAATGCTGAGTGCCTAGCACCTCCTGATAAGCATTAGTTGTAACATTGTCATGAGGATGAAATGACAGGCTCTGTGTGTGAGACAGGCAGGTGAAACCAGGGACTCGGCTGTGGGTGAGCTCTGAAGTCTCGCAGCCTCTCTCCAGCGTTTCCGCACGCTCTGTCCGCTGGAACCTCTGTGTCCTCCAGCGTTTCCCAGCCTGCCGGCTCTCTCCTACCGTGAGTGGGGAGTGAGTGAACGTTGCTCAGTTGTGTCCAGCTGTTTGCAACCCATGGTTGCCAAGCTCTCTGCCCATGGAATTCTCCAGGCAAGAATACCGGAGTGGGTAGCCTTTCCCTTCTCCAGGGGGTCTCCCAACCCAGGAATCAAACGCAGGTCTCCCACTTTGCAGGTGCGTTCTTCAGTGTCTGAGCCGCGAGGGAAGCCCAGCTTTTCCTTCAGTCCTCAGTAATTGTAAGGTGGATCGCGTTGTTACACCCATTCCACCAGTAGGAACACTGAGGGCTTGAGCATCCATGTAAAGCTGCACGATTAGTTGTTAGCATGAAAAAGATTCAGGATTCAAGATTCACACCCGGCTGTGACCAAATCAGAAGCCTGTGCTTTCAGCCACCTCACTAGCTGCATTTGTAAATGTGCTAGTAATCATAAGGATGATTATGGGGGAAAGATTACAATAGAGTTAGGATCTCGCTAACTTGATTAGAACACTTCTGTGGTTTACAGCAAGGTTACTTCACTCTTGTGGTTTTCTTTCTTGCCTCCAATGAGATGACATAGGATAGTAACTAAAATGAGATTAAGACTTAGTAACAGGATCATCTATTCTTTTTTTTTTTTTTTTTTGCTATTGGTTTATAGGAGAACAACATGACTTTATTCTATATGTATCTCTAAACTCCCATGGATGGAAATTTTGACATTCAAACTTCAGCCTCAACTCACTGTTTTAGGGAAAAAAAATGTTGAAACCGTCTCTTTCTGTGCTCAGATAATTCATAGTAGATATAGCTGCCCCATAGACTTTACATGAATAATACTTCTCACTAAAAATGTATATGAAACATAGAAGCTTACCTTGCTGCTGGAAAAGAAGAGACAGTTAATCCCAAACAGTGATAATGAAATCAGACATTTAGGCATGGAATAAAGCACATAACCCTTGTAGCTCAGCTGGTAAAGAATCTGCCTGTGATGCAGGGGACCCAGGTTCAATTTCTGGGTCTGGAAGATCCCCTGGCGAAGGAAATAGCAACCCACTCCAGTATTCTTGCCTGGAGAATCCCACGGACAGAAGAGCCTGGAGGGCTACAGTCCATGGGGTTGCAAGAGTTGGACAAGACTTCGTGACTAAACCACCACTGTTAGAGACACTCTTTATCAGATACTGGTCCAAAGATCCCAAGACCTCAAAGACAAATAAAGATGGGGGAAGGAACCCAACATGGAGTTAGAAACCTGGATAAAAGTCCCAAATTCACCACTAATTCTGACTATGCTCTTGGAGAAATCACTTTTCTTCTCCTTGTTTGAAAAACAATTGATAATATTACCTCTTTTTGTATATTTCACAGAATTGTGCCTGTAACTAGCAAATGAGGGAAGCTCTGTAAAACATCTTGCTAAGAGGTTATCATTTTAAAGCCAATCAATGTAATTTTACTCTGAGACGTTTTCTCTGGCCACCATAGCAGATCCTCAGGTTCAAGGCCAGAGAGGGATGCCTGTGTTTGGTAAATGATGGCCAAAGGGGCTCAGCACACATTCTGTGGTGTCACATGGATTTATGTTGGGATTTCAGAGGCTGGCTCATGGGAATCAGAAAGGAGCCACAGAAACACAGAATTCTCTGGGGGTTTCCCCATGAGAGCATCTGTAGCTCTCATCCCATGTTCTTAGGGAAGTAAGAAGTAAATTGCTTGTGGGATTCTGCTGGATATATTGATAGTATACACGTGTTTTCATATTCATTGCTTGTTCTTCATTTTTCCCCCCATTTTGTGCTCAAAGTGTAATTTACAAACCATTAACATCCATAGCTTTTAGTGTATTATTCTAAGAGTTTGGTTAAATTTTATTTGGTCAGGTACCACTGCCATAACTACAATACAGAAGAGTTCTATCGCCTTAACAAAAACCCTGAGCTTTTTTATGCCAAGGGCTGATTATCAATGTCTTAAGCTCAAGCAGTCAAGTAGAAAGTGAATTCAACTTGCAACCATTTTGTTTTATTCAGGTCCACAATGAATTGCATGATGCTCACTCACATTGGAGACGGTCATCTGCTTCACTCATTTCACTGATTCAAATGCTGATCTCTTCTACAAACAGCATCACAGTCACACTCAGAAACAGTGTTTAATAATGTATCTAGGCATTCCCTGACCTACTCAAGTTGATACATATAATTAACCATCACAGAGGGACTAGTTATTTTCATTTTGTTGCCGTTTGCTGTCTTGTAGCTATTTCCCCCCTCTTTCACTCTCTTGATACCTTGCTTTGTGCGTTGCTGACATTTTGTAGTGATAGACTTTGATTCCTTTCTCATTTCTGTTGTGCATCTACTGGTACTGTCTTTGGGATTACCACAATCCAAGTCCAAAATGTCTTTTGGGGCTTACACAAAACATCTCATAGTTAAAACAATCTCTTTTTGACTAGTAACAACTTAACTTCCATTACTTACAAAACTCTGCTCCTATATACCTCTCTTTCTCTTTTCATTACTCATATCACAAATTATATCTTTCCATATTTGGTATCTGGTAGTACAAAATTGCAGTTACAGTTATTTTTATCTGTTTATTTTTTATATTCTATGCTAGAATTCAAAGTGATTTACATACTTCAATTACTATATTGCAAGATTCTGTATTTGTCTATATATTTTCCTTTATCAGTGAGTTTTCTATTTTCATATGGCTTTTGCATTGCTGTCTAATGTCTTCTCATTTCAACTTGAAGGACTGCTTTTAGCATTTCCTATCAGGCAGGTCTACCAGTGATGAACTCCTTCCACCTTTTTAAAAGTTGGGAGTAGAATGGACATACAATGTTACATTAATTTCAGGTATATAGCATGGTGACTTATATGCATTAAAGATGATCACCACATTAAGTTTAGTTACCATCGCTCTCAATTTAAAGTTTTTATAGTACTATTAACCGTATTATCTATTCTGTATACTCCATCCCCAAGACTTATTTTATAATTGGAGATGGTACCTTTTAATCCCTTTCCCCTACTTCAGCAATCCCCCACCCTCTCCTCTCTAGCAGCAATTTGTTTTTTCTCTGTATCTATGATCCTGTTTCTGTTTATCATGCTTGTTCATTTGTTCTGACTTCTGGATAATGAACCTCCATGTTTCTGAAGGGATTTCATTCCTAAGAAAGCTATGCCTTTGTTTAAAAAGTCTGACTAAACATTAAATTGCCTCTAAAATTTCCAAATTGCATGAATGGAAAAGTGAAGTTGCTCAGTCGTGTCCGACTCTTTGCGACACCATGGACTATAGCCCACCAGGCCTCTCCGTCAGTGGGATTTTCCAGGCAAGAGTACTGGAGTGGGTTGCCATTCCCTTCTCTGGGGGATCTTCCCCTGACCCAGGGATTGAACCCGGGTCTCCTGCATTGCAGGCAGATGCTTTACCCTCTGAGCCACCAGGGAAACTTGAATGGAAGTAAGCCACAAACAAATATTCTTCAAGGAGGAAAGACCCTTCAACACCGCTTCAGAAGTCATCATAAAAATAAAGTATTAAGAAAGCAGCATTCAAAAGGTTGAATCGGATGCTAAGAAAAAGAATGAAAAATATAATTCTTAATAAAGATAAAAATCAATAACTCAGAGTTCGGCAGGGAGGGGGGATATCTTTGTGGTGCAAGCTCAGCAGAATTTCAGAATTGGCTATCATGTCTTCTATCATTTTATTATTGAGGGTCTTCCCCCTTATTACCTTTATGCTGCTTCAGCAATATATATTGGGTATGTTTATGGGACAAACTAAGTTTTCTTTTCAGGTTACAGGTTGTTGGATCAGAAGGACCCATGTTTGGACTAGATGGGGATGACCAAGTTATTTCTTGGATATGCTGATCATTGAGCTCCTATGGTGATTAACTGGGAATCTAAGCTGTCTCCTGCCAGAATGTATATGTATATATGAACATATATATAAATTGTTAATTGGAGGAAAATTGCTCTATGGTGTTGTGGTTTCTGCCGTACGATAAAGTGTATCAGTGATAGGTCGACACGTTTCCTCTCCCATTTGAGCCTCCCTCCACCCGGCACTTGCTCTGACCCATCTGAGCGGTCACAGAGCTCCAGGTCGAGCTCTCTGCGCTGTAAGCAGCGCCCCACCGGCTATCTGTTTTGCATATGGTGATGTGTATGTTCCAAAGCTACTCTCTCAATCTGCCCCACCTGCTCCTTCCCCAGCTGCGCCCAGTCTGTTCTCTATGTCTGCAGGAATACTGCCCTGCAAATGGGTTCATCAGTACCATTTTTCTAGATTTCCTATATATGTGCTAGTACACAGCATTTGCTTTCCTCTTTCTGACTTAGATTGCCAGGAATTTTTATTGGAACTCTACTGAGTCTGTCTCCTCAAAATTCAGAATTCTCTAGTCCAGCCCTCTAGTGTTTCACCCTATTACCTTTAACACATGACTGTCTTGTGAGTGAGAGTGTCCTTATCTTGAAACAGAGTTCCCTCCTCTAGCAGTTATTTGTCTCTTCATATAAAGATACTTCAGGGGATTTTACTCTATTTTTAATAGAAGTGAAAGAAAGTGAAAGTCACTGCATCATGTCCAACTCTGTGACCCTGTGGACTATACAGTCCATGGAACTCTCCAGGCCAGAATAGTGGAGTGGGTAGCCTTTCCCTTCTCCAGGGCATCTTCCCAACCCAGGGATCCAAGCCAGGTCTCCAGCGTTGCAGGCAGATTCTTTACCAGCTGAGCCACAAGGGAAGCCCAAGAATACTGGAGTGGGTAGCCTATCCCTTCTCCAGCAGGTCTTCCTGACCCAGGAATCAAACTGGGCTCTCCTGCTTTGTATGCGGATTCTTCACCAACTGAGCTATCAGTAATACAAGAGTTTGGCCTAATTCTTCAGCACCCACTTATCCAAAACTTAAAGACTACTAGTAATGAATGGAGATTTTCTTTTCACCACATCTCTAAAAATATCTGTTATAATCTGCTTATTCAGTTATAGCTATCCCAGTGTATCTGATATGATATCTCGTTGTCATTTTAATTTGTATGACTTATGATCATTTTTTATCTCTTCATGTGGGTTTTAGGCACTAACACACCTTTCTCTGTAAAATGTACTTTCAAATTTTCCCCGTCTTCAACTGAGACATTTATCTTCTCATTATTGAGTTGTAAGATTTCTATATTCTCAAAATTATCTTTTTAACTAGATATTTGATTTGCAAACATTTTCTCCAAATTTGTGGTTTATTTTTTTATTTTATGTATTGTGATTCTTAACATAGAAGCATTTTGAATTTTAACAAAGTTAAAATTATAACTCCAGAATTTCCAATTGCTTCTTTTTTATAACTTAATATCTTTGTTGATATTCTCTATTAGATGTTGTTGTTGTTTACTTACTAAGTCAAATCCAACTCTTTGCAACCGTCATGGACCATAGCCCTCCAGGCTCCTCCGTCCATGGGACTTTCCAGGCAAGAATACTGGAGTGGGTTGCCATTTCCTTCTCCAGGGGATCTTCCTGACCCAGGGATTGAGTCCACATCTCCTCCATCTCATTCACTGGCAGGCAGATTCTTGACCGCTGAACCACTAGGGACGCCCAGTCTCTATTAGACGAGGCACTGTAATCACGTGTGTTTGTGTGTGCTGTCGCTTCATTCCTGTCTGACTCTTTGTGACCCTATGAACTGCAGCCTGACCGGCTCCTCTGTCCACGGGATTCTCCAGGCGAGAATACTGGAGCGGGTTGCTATTTCCTCTTACAGGGGATCTCACTAAGACTACAGGGATCGGACCTGCATCTCTCTGTCTCCTGCCACAGCAGGCGAGTTCTTTACCACTGCACCACCTGTAATTTTCCTTCAATTCTTTACCTATTGTTTCCCTCAGTTCTTTGGAAGTATATAGGCATCCTCAGAGAGTTTCTGTTGACTACTTTTTCATATTTTCCTCCAAATTTTCATGATTCACATTTGTGTTATGTTTTGACTTTTGGATAACGAACCCCCATGTTTCTGAAGGGATTTCATTCCTAAGAAAGCTATGCCTTTGTTTAAAAAGTCATGAAACTTTGGAGGAAAATATGAAAAAGTAGTCAACAGATGGACGCTTTAGATAGTATAGTGTTGAAGCTGCATCCTGACTGGCTTATGATTGGATACTTGCTTCTGTTTGTTCAGTGGCCTGACTGCACTGATTTCAGGGTCTCTTTCCCTCTGCAGTAGAGCCACTGGAGTCTCTGCCCAGTCTGCAAAAATCCCATTTTTATTTATAAGCTTGTCTTCTTTGGGGTTGCTGTAGTATTGGTCAACCAATAGTCAGAGCTTTCCTTATACACATTTTGATGAAAGGGTCTGAACGTGTGGACTGGGAACCATATCCGAAATTTGCACCGTGGACAAATCTTGCTTTGGCTTCTGTCTTCTGTTTGTGCAGGTCCTCAAGGTCAGTTGGAATAAGTAATTGGTATCTGCTCTGTTCTTTCTATAACCTTGAACATATCCATAACCTTCTCAATACCCAGAAAAATGTCAGAACTTGTTAAAGCCCATGTATCATGTTCTAGATATCATTAAAAACTTTAATTTTTCCGTTACTTCTCCTGAACAATATCACACCTTTAGACACCTGTGGTTTGGCCTTCTGCAGTAGTTCTGCCAGTTGCTATTGGAACCAATAGACTTCTCTGAGTTCTGTAAACACTGTAACTTCCTCCCAGCCTTAGCACTTTCACTCAGTTGCTTCCTTCTGTCAGAAACACTCAACCCTGGTGTAGACAGTAGTAAGGGCTGGCCATGGCAGAAAGGAATATAAATACTTTACCAGTGGGAATGCATATGGTATGTTACAGTTTTTAAAAGTTGTCAGTCTTAGAAAGGGAAACATTAATTTACCCTATCAGCCAACAATTCCACTTAAAGGTATTTACTCAAGTGAAACGCAAACCTGTTGTTCAAACACAGAACTATATGCAAATGTTTATAGCAGATTTAACTGTAATCAATAAAACTATAAATAAACAACCTGACTAGATCCATATAATAGAATAATACTTGATAATAAAAAATAACAATCCACTGATATGAGCAACAAAAGGATGAATGTATTATGTGTTATCCCAGATGAGAGTAGCCAGACCCCAAAAGTTGTATGTTGTATGATTTCACTTGTATGATATTTCTTACAAAGGAACAGTCATATGACAAATTCAGGTTCCAGTATCTGGGAGTGGCAGGAGAGTTTCACTGAGAAAGAACAGGGAAATTTGAGGGCAGACAAGACTGTTTTTTATTTTGATTGTGTTGGTGGTTACATGATCACACACATTTGTCCAAACTCTCAGAACTGTACATTAAAATATGAAGTTGCAAATAAATTACACTTAAACTGAAAAAAAAGGAAAGAAATGACAAGAAAATAATGTAAATATATCTGTGTGCTACGACTGAATGAGTGAACCTAAACAAGAGACCACCTCCGCCCGCTTGGGTCAGGGCGGAAATTAGACACTGAAGAGACCGGCAAACAGAAGCCAAATAAACAAAGGGAACCACTTCAGAAGTGACAGGGACAACAGATTAAAATCCCTGTAGTTAACAGTGACTACACCAGAAGGGGCTTATAGATATTGAGAAGTGTAAGCTGGAACAAGGAGCAATCTGAAACTGAACTAAACCCACACTGCGCGCAACAGCTGCAGAAAAATTCCTGGATATATTTTTACTATTTTTTTAATTAAAAAAATTTTTTTCTTTTCTTTTTCTTTTATTTTCTTTTAAAGTCCTCTATTAAAAAAAATGTCCTCTATTACTCCTTAATTTTCATTTTCTTTCTCATATATTTTTACTATTTTTTTTTTTTTTGGTGCTGTCTTTATTTTAATATTTATTTTTTTTGTCTGCTCAATTTTTTTTCATTTATTTTTATTAGTTGGAGGCTAATTACTTTACAATATTGTAGTGGTTTAATTAAAATTTTTTTCTTTTCTTTTTTTCTTTTAAAGTCCTCTATTAAAAAAATGTCCTCTATTACTCCTTAATTTTCATTTTCATTCTCATATATTTTTACTATTTTTTAATAAAAAATTTTTTCTTTTTTCCTTTCTTTTATTTTCTTTTAAAGTCCTCTATTACTCCTTCATTTTCATTTTAATTTCATTATAACTTTGCAAAAAAGAAAAAAAACCCTACTTTTAAAGCAAACTTCATATATATTTCTTAAATTTTTTGTGTTTTTGTTTTTAATATCGTATTTTTAAGAGTCTAACCTCTACTCTAGATTTTTAATCTTTGTTTTTCAGTATTTGATATCAATTTTGGACATTTAAGAATCCAATATTCAGTACGCATTTTTACTCAGGAGTGTGATGATTACTCTCTCCCACTTTTGACTCTCCTTTTTCTCACCCAGATCACCTCTATTTCCTCCCTCCCCCTTCTCTTCTCAATCCAATTCTGTGAATCTTTGTGGGTGTCTGGGCTTTGGAGAATACTCTGGGAACAGACAACTGCGTAGATCTGTCTCTCTCCTCTTGAGTCCCCCTTTTCTCCTCCTGCTCATCTCTATCTCCCTCCTCCCTCTCCTCTTCTTCATGTAACTCTGTGAACCTCTCTGGGTGTCCCTCACTGTGGAGAATCTTTTCACCATTAACCCAGAAGTTTTATTATCAGTGCTGTATAGTTGGAGAAGCCTTGAGGTTACTGGAAGAATAAAACTGAAATCCAGAGGCAGGAGACTTAAGCCCAAAACCTGAGAACACCAGAAAACTCCTGACTACAGGGAACATCAAGTAATCAGAGATCATCCAAAAGCCTCCATACCTACACTGAAACCAACCACCACCCAAGAGCCAATAAGTTCCAGAGCAAGACATACCACACAAATTCTCCAGCAACGCAGGAACATAGCCCTGAGCATCAACATACAGGCTGCCCAAAGTCACACCAAACCCATAGACCCATCTCAAAACTCACTACTGGACACTCCATTACACTCCAGAGAGAAGAAATCCAGTTCCATGCACCAGAACACCGACGCAAGCTTCCCTAACCAAGAAACTTTGACAAGTCAATCGTCCAACCCCACCCACTGGGAGAAACCTACACAATAAAAAGGAACCACAGACCACTAGAAGACAGAAAGGCCACTCCAAACACAGCAATCTAAACAAGATGAAAAGGCAGAGAAATACCCAACAGGTAAAGGAACATGAAAATTGCCCACCAAACCAAACAAAAGAGGAGGAGATAGGGAATCTACTTGAAAGAGAATTTAGAATGATAATAAAAATGATACAAAATCTTGAAAACAAAATGGAGTTACAGATAAATAGCCTGGAGACAAGGATTGAGAAGATGCAAGAAATGCTTAACAAGGACCTAGAAGAAATAAAAAAGAGTCAATAAAAAAATGAATAATGCAATAAATGAGATAAAAAACACTCTGGAGGGAACCATGAGTAGAATAATGGAGACAGAAGATAGGATAAGTGAGGTAGAAGACAAAATGTTGGAAATAAATGAAGCAGAGAGGAAAAAAGAAAAAAGAATCAAAACAAATGAGCACAACCTCAGGGACCTCTGGGACAATGTGAAACGCCCCAACATTCGAATCATAGGAGTCCCAGAAGAAGAAGACAAAAAGAAAGGCCATGAGAAAATACTCGAGGAGATAATAGCTGAAAACTTCCCTAAAATAGGGAAGGAAATAGTTACACAGGTCCAAGAAACCCAGAGAGTCCCAAACAGGATAAACCCAAGGCGAAACACCCCAAGACACATATTAATCAAATTAACAAAGATCAAACACAAAGAACAAATATTAAAAGCAGCAAGGGGGAAACAACAAATAACACACAAAGGGATTCCCATAAGGATAACAGCTGATCTATCAATAGAAACCCTTCAGGCCAGAAGGGAATGGCAGGACATACTTAAAGTAATGAAAGAGAATAACCTACAACCTAGATTACTCTACCCAGCAAGGATCTCATTCAGATATGAAGGAGAACTCAAAAGCTTTACAGACAAGCAAAAGCTGAGAGAATTCAGCACCACCAAACCAGCTCTTCAACAAATGCTAAAGGATCTTCTCTAGACAGGAGACACAGAAAGGCTGTATAAACGTGAACCCCAAACAACAAAGTAAATGGCAACAGGACCATACCTATCAATAATTACCTTAAATGTAAATGGGTTGAATGCCCCAACCAAAAGACAAAGACTGGCTGAATGGATACAAAAGCAAGACCCCTATATATGCTGTCTACAAGAGACCCACCTCAAAACAAGAGACACATACAGATTAAAAGTGAAGGGCTGGAAAAAAATATTTCATGCAAACAGAGACCAAAAGAAAGCAGGAGTCACAATACTCATATCAGATAAAATAGACTTTAAAAAATAAAATAAAGCTTGTGAAAAGAGACAAAGAAGGACACTACATAATGATCAAAGGATCAATCCAAGAAGAAGATATAACAATTATAAATATACATGCACCCAACATAGGAGCACCACAATATGTAAGGCAAATGCTAATGAGTATGAAAGGGGAAATTAATAGTAACACAATACTAATGGGAGACTTTAATACCCCACTCACACCTATGGATAGATCAACTAAACAGAAAATTAACAAGGAAACACAAACTTTAAATGACACAATGGACCAGCTAGACCTAATTGATACCTATAGGGCATTTCACCCCAAAACAATCAACTTCACCTTTTTCTCAAGTGCACACGGAACCTTCTCCAGAATAGATCACATCCTGGACCATAAATCTAGCCTTGGTAAATTAAAAAAAAAATGAAATCATTCCAGTCATCTTTTCTGACCACAATGCAGTAAGACTAGATCTCAATTGCAGGAAAAAAACTATCAAAAATTCAAATATATGGAGGCTAAACAACGCACTTCTGAATAACCAACAAATCATAGAAGAAATCAAAAAAGAAATCAAAATATGCATAGAAACAAATGAAAATGTAAACACAACAACCCAAAACCTATGGGACACTGTAAAAGCAGTGCTAAGGGGAAGATTCATAGCATTACAGGCCTACCTCAAGAAACAAGAAAAAAGTCAAATAAATAACCTAACTCTACACCTAAAGCAACTAGAGGAGGAAGAAATGAAGAACCCCAGGGTTAGTAGAAGGAAAGAAATCTTAAAAATTAGGGCAGAAATAAATGCAAAAGAAACTAAAGAGACCATAGGAAAAATCAGCAAAGCTAAAAGCTGGTTTTTTGAAAAAATAAACAAAATTGACAAACCATTAGCAAGACTCATTAAGAAACAAAGGGAGAAGAACCAAATTAACAAAATTAGAAACGAAAATGGAGAGATCACAACAGACAACACTGAAATACAAAGGATCATAAGAGACTACTACCAGCAGCTCTATGCCAATAAAATGGACAACTTGGAAGAATTGGACAAATTCCTAGAAAAGTACAACTTTCCAAAACTGAACCAGGAAGAAATAGAAGATCTTAGCAGACCCATCACAAGCACAGAAATCAAAACTGTAATCAAAAATCTTCTAGCAAACAAAAGCCCAGGACCAGATGGCTTCACAGCTGAATTCTACCAAAAATTTAGAGAAGAGCTAACACCTATCTTACTCAAACTCTTCCAGAAAATTGCAGAAGAAGGTAAACTTCCAAACTCATTCTATGAGGCCACCATAACCCTAATTCCAAAACCAGACAAAGATGCCACACAAAAAAGAGAAAACTACAGGCCAATATCACTGATGAACATAGATGCAAAAATCCTTAACAAAATTCTAGCAAACAGAATCCAACAACATATTAAAAAGATCATACATCATGACCAAGTGGGCTTTATCCCAGGAATGCAAGGATTCTTTAATATCTGCAAATCAATCAATGTAATACACCACATTAACAAATTGGAAGATAAAAACCATATGATTATCTAAATAGATGCAGAAAAAGCCTTTGACAAAACTCAACATCCATTTATGATAAAAACTCTCCAGAAAGCAGGAATAGAAGGAACACACCTCAACATAATAAAAGCTATATATGACAAACCCACAGCAAACATTATCCTCAATGGTGAAAAATTGAAAGCATTTCCCCTAAAATCAGGAAAAAGACAGGGGTGTCCACTCTCACCACTACTATTCAACATAGTTTTGGAAGTGTTGGACACTCTGATTGGACAGCAATCAGAGCAGAAAAAGAAATAAAAGGAATCCAGATAGGAAAAGAAGAAGTGAAACTCTCACTGTTTGCAGATGACATGATCCTCTACATAGAAAACCCTAAAGACTCTACTAGAAAATTACTAGAGCTAATCAATGAATATCATAAAGTTTCAGGATATAAAATTAACACACAGAAATCCCTTGCATTCCTGTACACTAACAAGGAGAAAACAGAAAGAGAAATTAAGGAAACAATACCATTCACCATTGCAACAAAAAGAATAAAATACTTAGGAGTATATCTACCTAAAGAAACAGATGACCTATACATAGAAAACTATAAAACACTGATGAAAGAAATCAAAGAGGACACAAAGAGACAGAGAAATATACCGTGTTCATGGATTGGAAGAATCAATACTTTGAAAATGAGTATACTACCCAAAGTAATCTATAAATTCAATGCAATCCCTATCAATTGGTGGGAATGCAAACTAACACAGCCACTATGGAGAACAGTGTGGAGATTCCTTAAAATACTGGAAATAGAATTGCCATATGACCCAGAAATCTCACTACTGGGCATACACACCGAGGAAACCAGATCTGAAAGAGACACGTGCACCCCAATGTTCATCGCAGCACTGTTTATAATAGCCAAGACAAAGAAGCAACCTAGATGCCCATCAGCAGATGAATGGATGAGGAAGCTGTGGTATATATACACTATGGAATATTACTCAGCCATTAAAAAAATTCATTTGTATCTGTTCTAATGAGATGGATGAAACTGAAGCCCATTATACAGAGTGAAGTAAGCCAGAAAGATAAAGACCAACACTGTATACTAATGCATATATATGGAATTTTAAAAGATGGTAATGATAACCTTATATGTAAAACAGAAAAAGAGACTCAGATGTACAGAACAGACTATCAGACTCTGTGGGAGAAGGCGAGGGTGGGATGTTCTGAGAGAAGAGCATTGAAACAAGTATACTATCAAAGGTGAAGCAGATCACCAGCCCAGGTTGGATGCATGAGACAAGTGCTCGGGCCTGGTGCACTGGGAAGACCCAGAGGGATGGGATGGAGAGGGAGGTGGGAGGGGAGACCGGGATGGGGAACACATGTAAATCCATGGCTGATTCATGTCAATGTATGGCAAAATCCACTACAATATTGTAAAGTAATTAGCCTGCAACTAATAAAAACAAATGGGAAACAAAAATCTATGTGCTGCTGGTTCAGGAAGTCAAGTTCTTCCTCAAGGCGGTTTAATTGCTTCTTTCTCAAGTAAGTGGAATGAGCGCCTTTGGCTATCCTCATGGGGGCTTGTCCTGAGACAAGCTCCAGGTCCCTAACATTCCCTCTTGGCTCCCATTCATTAGCGTCTAAAACCCCCAAATAGTTCTTGACATCATTTTAGAAGGAACAGACTACATACAGAACCTCTCTAGTCATTTATTTACTCATCTGAATGTGAATAATTGTTAGTACACATAAAGGCCTTCCTCAAAACAGGATTTTCTGTGAGTCTGCAACCACTGACAGGGAAAACCCCCAAGATAAATATTATATGGAATGCAGTCAAAATGGCAATTTACTGAGCTGTATTATAGACCTTTTTTCATTAGCTCTTCATGGTCACAAGTTGGTGAATTATGCTGATGTGTCAATCATATTGTATCCATTTCACAAAAGTTTGGTCTAAGGTAAGTGACAATTATAAAGACACCTTTTGATTAGCGTCACAGAGGGAGCTTCTCCAACAGAATTTCTATATTCTACCCTGGAAGAGTTTCAGATCAGACTGAAAATTCAGGATTTCCAGCCTATGTTTTCAAGAGACAGGTAAGCTTCTGTATTCCATACACATTTTGAGCAAGAAGTGTAATACATGTAAAAGCAGTCATGAAGCTGATACTATGAGCTATTTGAGCTCAAACTGGAATGTCATAAACATTTTCCTGAAAAAACTGGCATAGAGGCAAATTACAAAATAATTCCACTAGTAGGAAGTTCAGTTTTCCTCATGAAGCTCTACATCATGTTCCTAAAGATGATGGACAAAAACAGTAGGTGATGCTCTGACTAAGTAGGCAGTAATTTCATTGTTTTCTATCTTCTCATGTCATTGTGGTGGAAGCTTACAATGTTTGAATTAACAGTTGTTTAGATTCCAGAAAAGTCCTCATTAGGTTTTTTTTTAGATCTATATGCTATTTACTATTCTTTACTTCACAATCTCACCCTTTCCAGAAAAGTTGACAGAGAAGTCATTCAGAAGAAAAGGTTGTAAAATGAATCATATATTCATTTAAATCTTAAATTTATGTTGTATTATATATGTAATTTAGGAAATATCTTCTCAAATTCTCATTTCAGTATCTCTAAAATATTCATAATAGAGTTAACATTTACCGTGAAGATTGAGACACATCTGTATCTAAATATATAATGCTCTTATTAGAGATCATAGGACCCAGTGTATGCTATAAATTGTTACAGGTTATTTTACCATGTTTGTCAGAACTTGGTAAGCACAAAGGCCTTTAGAGACTAGGAATGGAAACTTAAATAGCAGCATGTACAGAGAAAGATTTTAGATAAGCACTGCCAGAGAATGAACATACTTCCAATGCTCCAAATTTAAATTAAAAAGTAAAAACATGGAACTTGCCCCAGAACAGAGGTGTAGGATAGAATTAAACTCCTGGTCCATCATTTATCAACCCTATATTTCTGTGACCCAGCTAATGAATGTGAGTGAAGTGAGTAAAAATGAGTTTTAGAGAAGAGAACTCCTTCAAATATGGATCACAAAGAAAAATAAGCAAGATAGGCTGAACATCCCTGAATTTTCATATAAAATGTCTGTGGTTGTTAAGTCACTAAGTCGTGTTGAAATCTTTTGCAACCCCATGGACTCCTCCGTCCATGGGATTTTTCCAGCCAAGAATGCTGGAGAGGGGTGCCACTACTTACTCCAAGGGATCTTCCCCATCCAGAGATCGACCAGCACTTTCCGCATTGACAGGTTCACTACCAGGGAAGCCCTAAAATGTCTGGGATAGAGTAAGATATCCTGGAGGGCACAGGAAAGACTAAATGAACTCATGTGTGTGGAAAGGCATATTGAGAAAGAAGTCTCTCAGACTTCAAACTCACTCTTATTTTGAGACCCTGAAAATCACCATCCACCTTTCCTAAACTAAGATGGAGATCATCATTTCATGGTAATGATAACATAACAATTTATCCAGATTTTCTGTGTTATCATCTTCCTGTCATGTAGAAGACCTGTGTTCAATCCCTGGGTTGGGGAGATCCCCTGAAGAAGGGAACAGCTCAATTCAGGTCAGTTCAGTTGCTCAGTCCTGTCTGACTCTTTGACCCCATGGACTGCAGCGCAAAAAGCCTCCCTGTCCATCACCAATTCCTGGAGCTTACTCAACTCATATCCATCAAGTCAGTGATGCCATCCTACCATCTCATCCTCTGTCATCCCCTTCTCCTCCTGTCTTCAATCTTTCCCAGCATCAGGGTCTTTTCCCATGAGTGAGTTCTTCACATCAGGTGGCCAAAGTATTGGAGTTTCAGCTTCAGCCTCAGTCCTTCCAATGAACACCCAGGACTGATCTCTTTTAGGATGGACTGGTTGCTCCTGCTTGTAGTTCAAGGGACTCTCAAGAGTTTTCTCCAACACCACAGTTCAAAAGCATCAATTTTTTGGCACTCAGCTCTCTTCACAGTCCAACTCTCACATCCATACATGACTACTGGAAAAACCATAGCATTGACCAGATGGACCTTTGTTGGCAAAGTAATGTCTGTTTTTTAATATGGTGTCTAGGTTTGGTCATAGCTTTTCTTCCAAGGAGCAAGCATCTTTTAATTTCATGGCTGCAGTCACCATCTGCAGTGATTTTGGAGTACCCAAAAATAAAGTCTCTCACTGTTTCAGTTATTTCCCCATCTATTTGCCATGAAGTGATGGGACCAGATGCTTTAAGCCAAATTTTTCACACTTTTCTTTCACTTTCATCAACAGACTCTTTAATTCCTCTTCACTTTCTGCCATAAGGGTGGTGTCATCTGCATATCTGAGGTTATTGATATTTCTCCCGACAATCTTGATTCCAGCTTGTGCTTCCTACAGCCCACTGTTTCTCGTGATGTACTCTGCATACAAGTTAAATAAGCAGGGTGAAAACGCACAGCCTTGAAGTACTCCTTTCCCGATTTGGAACCAGTCTTGGTCCATGTCCAGTTTTAACTGTTGTTTCCTGACTTGCATACAGATTTTTCAAGAGGCAGGTCAGGTGGTCTGGTATTCTCGTCTCTTTAAGAATTTCCCACAGTTTGTTGTGATCCACACAGTCAAAAGTTTTGGCAGAGTCAATAAAGCAGAAGTAGATGCTTTTCTGGAACTCTCTTGCTTTTTCCATGATCCAACGAATGTTGGCAATTTGATCTCTGGTTCCTCTGTCTTTTCTAAACCCAGCTTGAATATCTAGAAGTTCATGGTTCATGTACTGTTGAAGCATAGCTTGGAGAATTTTGAGCATTACTTTGCTAGCGTGTGAGATGAGTGCAATTGTGCAGCAGCTTGAACATTCTTTGGCATTGCCTTACTTTGGGATTGGAATGAAAACTGACCTTTTCCAGTCCTGTGGCTACTGCTGAGTTTCCCAGATTTGCTGGCATATTGAGTGCAGCATTTTCCCAGCATCATCTTTTAGTATTTGAAATAGCTCAACTGGAATTCCATCACCTCCACTTGCTTTGTTTGCAGTGATACTTCCTAAGGCCCACTTGACTTCACATTTCAGGACGTCTGGCTCTAGGTGAGCTGATCACACCATCGTGATTATCTGGTTCGTGAAGATCTTTTTTGTACAGTTCTTCTGTGTATTTTTGCCACCTCTTCTTAGTCTCTTCTGCTTCTGTTAGGTCCATACCATTTGTGTCCTTTATTGAGCCCATCTTTGCATGAAATGTTCCCTTGGCATCTCTAATTTTCTTGAAGAGATCTCTAGTCTTTCCCATTCTATTGTTTTCCTCTATTTCTTTGCACTGATCACTTAGGAAGGCTTTCTTATATCGCCTTGGTATTGTTTGGAACTCTGCATTAAAATGGGTATATCTTTCCTTTGCCTTTAGCTTCTCTTCTTTTCTCAGCTATTTGTGAGGCCTCCTCAGGCAACCATTTTGCCTTTTTCTGCTTCTTCTTCTTGGGGATGGTCTTGATAACTGCCTCCTGTACAATGCCACAAACCTCCATTTATAGTTCTTCAGGCACTCTTTCTATGAGATCTAATCCCTTGAATCTGTTTCTCACTTCCACTGTATAATCATAAGGGATTTGATTTAGGTCATACCTGAATTGTCTAGTGGTTTTCTCTACTTCCTTCAATTTAAGTCTGAATTTGGCAAAAAGGCGTTCATGATGTGAGCCACAGTCAACTCCCAGTCTTGTTTTTGCTGACTGTATAAAGCTTCTCCATCTTTGGCTGCAAAGAATATAATCAATCTGATTTTGGTATTGACCATCTGGTGATGTCCATGTGTAGAGTCTTCTCTTGTGTTGTTGGAAAAGAGTGTTTACTATGACCAGTGCATTCTCTTAGCAAAACTCTGTTAGCCTTTGCCCTGATTCATTTTGTACTCCAAGGCCAAATTTGCCTGTTATCCCAAATATCTCTTGACGTCCTACTTTTACATTCCAGTCCCATATAATGAAAAGGACATATTTTTTTAGTGTTAGTTCTAGAAGATCTTGTAGGTCTTCATAGAACCGTTCAACTTCAGCTTCCTCAGCTTCAGTGGTTGGAGCATAGACTTGGATTACTGTGACACTGAATGGATTGCCTTGGAAATGAATAGAGATCATTCTGTCATTTTTGAAATTGCATCCAAGTACTGCATTTTGGACCCTTTTGTTGACTGCCCACTGCACTAATCTGGCCTGGAGAATTCCGTGGACCATGGGATTGCAAAGAATCAGACAGGAGTAGCGACTTTCACTTTCACTTTCTTTCACTTTCATAGCAACACCCTAGTTGTGCTTTTACAAAATATATTACCTCATTTAACTGTTATAATAAGTGCTTTTCAATGATCTAATTACCACATCATTTTATAGAGACAATGAGGCTCAAAGATGTTATTTCACGAACAATGTCTCCTAGGTTTTAAATTACAGAGCTGCTTTTGAACATATATGCACCTCTTTTCAGAACCCAAGCTCAACATTCCACGGCACACTTTCTTTTTAGAATTGCCTCTTTGGCTATGTATGGCTTTAGGATATGCAGTGAATAAATAAATATAAGCTTTAGTTAAAAATAAATTCAATTAAATTTCAGGAGCGTGTGTCCTGGAAATCACTCTGCCTGGGTCCAAAGCTTGACTCTGTCAGTTGATAGTCAGATAAACTTGCTCAAAACACTTAACCTTTTGTAGGTTTGTTGAGAGGATTAAGCATATTTAAGCATATTAAACTTAAATGTGTACTTGGAGTGAGCACTGTATAAACGTAACCTGTTGATAGATTCAAGTAATCTGATTTGGAAGATGTGTTTATGGCAAATGTGTGATCAGTCAGTTCAGTTCAGTTCAGTAGCTCAGTCGTGTCCAACTCTTTGCGACCCCATGGACTGCAGCACACCAGGCCTCCCTGTCCATCATCAACTCCTGGAGTTTACTCAAACTCTTGTCCATTGAGTCAGTGATGTCATCAAACCACCTCATCCTCTGTCATCCCCTTCTCCTCCCACCTTCAATCTTTCCCAGCATCAGGGTCTTTTCAAATGACCTTCTTCGCATCAGGTGGTCAAAGTATTATGTGATATAAGACAAATAATAATCTCTCTCTGCACCTCAGTTTGTTCATTTGCTCAAGTGGGAAATTGACAAGATAATCTGCATGGATCTTTCAGCTTCAACAAACAGCATATAACTGTTAGATAATTCATTTGCTAAGTTTTTTATTCCACTCTATGCTTTATTTTTTCCCCACGTTTTTTGACTTTTGAGTCTTCGTTGCTGCTCACAGCCTTTCTAGAAGGTGAGTGGGGCTACTTTGTAGCTGTGGTGCACAGACTTTTTATTGCCATGATCTCTCTTATTGTGGAGCTTGGGCTCTAGAGTGTGTGGGTTTCAACAGTTGTGGTGCAAGGTCTTGGTTGCTCCTCAGCATGTGGGACTCTTCTGGTTAAGGAATCCAACCCATGCCCCCTGCATTGGCAGGAGGCTTCTTAACCACTAGACCACCAGGGAAGACCAAAACTATGCTTTAGATCAGAGAATCAAGAAGAATAATTTATTGCCATCATAAAATAATAAAATAACAGGGTGTTTATATGATTCCAGTGCAAACTCTTTGCTGTTTACCACATGCTCTTTGCTTTCTCATTACTACAGAGAATTTAGAAAATTTCCATGGAGAATAGTACAGAGGTGATGGATTTCATCCTGGTGGGGCTAACCAATGCTCCAGAACTTCAGATTCCCCTCTTTATCGTGTTCACCCTCATTTATCTCATCAGTGTTTTTGGAAACCTGGGGATGATCACGCTGATCCTGCTGGACTCCCGTCTACACACCCCAATGTACTTTTTCATCATTAATCTGTCTTTGGTGGACTTTGGCTACTCCTCAGCTGTCACACCAAAAGTGATGGCTGGGTTTCTTAGAGGAGACAAAGTCATCTCATACAATGCCTGTGCTACTCAGATATTCTTTTTCGCAGCCTTTGCCAGTGTGGAAAATTTCCTCTTAGCTTCAATGGCCTATGATCGCCATGCAGCGGTGTGTGAACCCCTACATTACACCATCACCATGAAGACAAGTGTGTGTGCCCGTCTGGCCATAGGCTCCTACATCTGTGGTTTCGTGAATGCCTCCATCCATGTTGGGGGCACGTTCAGCCTTTCTCTGTGTAAGTCCAATGTGGTCCGTCACTTTTTCTGTGATATTCCAGCTGTCATGGCTCTCTCTTGCTCTGATAAACACGTTAGAGAGGTGGTTCTCATTTTAATTTCAAGCTTTAATGTCTTTTTTGCTCTTCTGGTAATATTTATTTCCTACCTTCTCATATTTATCACTGTCTTGAAGATGCACTCGGCTAAGGGATACCAAAAAGCTTTGTCCACCTGCACTAGTCACCTCTCGGCAGTCTCTGTCTTCTATGGGACAATCATCTTCATGTACTTACAGCCCAGTTCCAATCACTCCATGGACACAGACAAAGTGGCCTCTGTGTTCTATGCTATGGTCATCCCCATGCTGAACCCTATAGTCTACAGCCTGAGGAACAAAGAGGTGAAAAATGCATTCAAGAAGGTTTGGGGGAAGGCAATATTCTCTCTAGGATTTTAATGCTGCACGAAGGACAATAATCTAGTTTTGTTCCTCTTAAGTCTTTCCATTCACATTTTTAGCCATGAAGTCCATTTACTTGGTCAAGTTATATTCTTACCACTCAAAAATCTGTTGTGTAATAAAAATAAAATGTATGTGATACTTGAACTAAATATGTCTCAAGTAAAGCATAAGACATTTTGAATCCTACTTCTTAAAAACATTTCTAATGGTTTTTTACTTAGTCACTTGCTACACAGGCATTTTCTCTATCACATGGCAGTGCAAACATACATGTAAATCAGTGATATAAGCAAGTTCATGAACAGAAACACATATGTGTGATCTATGTGGGCATATGATCACATGCACATGGCACTGGTAAATTTGTGGTGTAGGTAGTTTATAATGTAATAATTTAAGACAATTTAAAGCTATTAGAATATAAATTTATGTCTAATCTTCTTTATTTTTTTAATGGAATATCTGTGTTAAGAGCCTTAATTGGTTAAAAAGTTATGTAATACTAAACTAAAGGATGGGCTTCATTGGCACATTTTATTGAAAGACACATAAATATCACATTCAAATGAAGTTATATTTCTGTCTTGGCTGAGTAATTTTGTAAAACCAAATGTTCACATTACAATTTTCAAAAGGATGAACAAACTTCAACATAAGAAAAATAAAAGAAAATAAAAGCATTTTAAATTATTTATATATGACCACAAAGTTTAATGATGTTTTTAAAAAATGCAGAGAGTATTAATAACATTGTGCATTTTTCTGTCTGCAAATGCTTTGAAATGGTTGATGCTTCTCTTTTGTTCATACTTTAGTTGAGTTAGGTCACCTTTTTCGCTCTCCAAGTCTTCTCCCCAGCTCCATTCACACCAATTCCCTTGCTATTTCTTGACAACTTCACATATATTTCTGCATCAGAGCCTTTGAATTTGCTGCTCCCTCTGAATGGAATCTTCTCTTACTTCATTTAGGATGTCCTTAAATGTTATCCTAACCCAGAGACTTCCTGACTATCTTTATAAAACACTCTCTCATCCCCATACACAGCAACTCTTAACCCTATAATTTTCTTTATAATCCTTATCAACACTCACTCATGTATATTTATTTGCCCACTGGTTAGTTAACCATTTCTCCTAACTAGAATGTAAGCTCCATAAGAACAGTGACTTTATCTCTTTTTCTCATCATGTGATTCTCAGCACTTAAGTGGCTATGTGTCTCATAATAGATTCTCAATCAACAATTACCAAAAGTACAAATAGAGTTTTTTTTGCATCATTTGTTAAATCTTTGAACTGCTGATGATTATATTATAGTGTATTCCCCTTAGTAAAATCAAAATTAATTAGGGTATTGGAATATAAAGTTATGTTGAACCTTTATTTATTTAATTGAAAAATTGTCCATTGTAGAGGAAGAGTTTTGCCATTTTTCAAATGAAGGTGTCATTTTTTGAGCACATTTTATGGAAAGCTACATAAGCATAGCATTTAATGGATTATAATATTTCCATCTTGACTCAGTCATTTTGGAGAAATAGCATGTTCACATGATAACTTTCAAAGAGATAAAATACAGTAGAAGAAAACTGGTGGGGGTTAAATTTGTTTAAGTTTAACCAGATAAGTGAGAAAACGCAGAAACAAAGGTAAATAGTCAAGGGAGGCCAAATAATAATAGTTTAGTAAGTAAGCAAAGTCTAGGCCCTTTACTTCCTTCTCAAGTGCTGTAGATGATATTCTGGGCCATAGATATTGAAAGCCCCGCCAGGAGGAGGCATGATGATACGTGATGACCAGACTGTAGTCATGACACAAGCGGCCACAATTCCAAGAATTGGCCTAAAAAAACATGACAACAAAATGACCCCGGAATTGAAGATTAATTGTCATTAAATCAATCAAGAGGACACTGGCCAGGCCACTGATGACCAATTTCAAGATGACTGTCAGAGCTGACTGTGCTGTTTCTATGAGCAGCTCCCTCTCTCAGCCTATGAAAGCTCTTGCCCTCTGATTGTTGGAGGTGGGGACAGAGCTGGCCTTTGGATAGGAGTCTGCTCTTCCTGTGGGTTGCCATCATCCAAAACGAAGCAAATTTTCCTTTCCACCTACCTTGCCTTTAATGACTTTTGAGTGGTGAGCAGTCAGAACCCACTTTCAGTTACACAATGAACTTTTGGAATCCACAGAATCCAATAGATCATCCCTACTGTTACTGTCTTTACCATGTGGTAAAGTGAAAGTCACTCAGTTGTGTTTGACTCTTTGGTACCCCATGGACTATACAATCCATGGAATTCTCCAGACCAGAATATTGGAGTGGGAAGCCATTCCCTTCTCCAGGAGATCTTCCCAACGCAGGGATCAAACCCAGGTCTCCCGCATTGCAAGCAGATTCTTTACCAGCTGAGACACCAGGTACCTTTGTCAAACTTGGACATCACCATTGGTGTTACTATCATCTAAACTTTAGATTTTACTTGGGTTTTGCAATTTTTTCCAACCATTTTATTTTCTCTTCCAGAAGACACCTCAGGAACAACATTGAGTCGACATCTCATGGTTCCTTCATTTCTTCTTGTCTATGACAGTTTCTCAGTCTTTCCTCATTTTTCACAGTCTTAAAGTTTTGGGGAATACTGGTCAGAGGTTTTGAAAAGTCTCTTAACTTGCATTTGTCTGAATTTTTTGATCATTGTGAGATGAGGGTTGGGGGATTATGTGAAGAATAAGACCCCTTTTCATAATCTTATATAAAGGGGTACATGTAAGCAACGTGACTTGACACTGTGATATTAACTTCAGTCACTGGCCCAAGATAGTTTTGCTATGTTGTCCAGTGTAAAGAAAATTTCTCCCTTTTCTTTTATTTTTTTTGTAAGCAACTCACTAAGTCTAGCTGATCCTCCAGGCTATGGAAGACTAAGGTTGACCTCCTGCAGTGGAGGAGAATATACCAATAAATTATTTAGAATGCTTTGAAGGGAAAAAATGATCTCTTCTCTACCACTTAATTTTATTTATTCAATTATTTGTTTATGTAACCACAGAAATACATATTTACTGTGCACTTTGTATTGTAATTCAATATTATATTTATTTATTTATTTTGCTTAAATTGTTCCAAGTTTGATCGTTGGAAACTCTTTAATTTTTTTTTTCCTGTTTCCTTTTGACGTGTCCTGTATCCTTTTATATTTGAACATTTATTTATATTTGAGAGTTACAGGACACCCAGGGTCATCTTGTATTTAACCTGCTCAGTCCCAAAATCAATAAATTATTTCTCCAAAGAGCTCTGCTTTAATCTATTAGAGGAAGATATTTAGGAAGTAGGATCCAGGAGCCAGGAAGGCTCATTGTTATTGGGGTGCCACTTCTAGGTGCTCTTAGAGATAAAACCAGGAAATATATATGTACACTAACAAAGGTATTTGGGCTCCCCTGGTGGCTCAGTGGTCAAGAATCCACCTGCAATGCAGGAGTGCAGGTTCAATCCCTGGGTCAAGAAGATCGCCTGGAGAAGAAATGGCAACCGACTCCCGTATTCTTGTCTGGGACATTCCATGCACAGTCAGAGCCTGGTGGACCACAGTCTGTGGAGTCACAAAAGAGTCAGACTTGACTTAGAGACTAAATAACAATAGCAAATATATACATCCAAAAGTACGTTTCTTTCTATATCAATCCATCTATATCTATAGTAAACTAAATGATACATTCATCCTGCTGGTTCTTTCAGCCTTCCCTACTTATGTGTGACTTCTCCTCTCTACTCCTGGCTTTCTAAGGGTTTTTGTCATGAAATTGAATTTTATCAAATAATTTTTTCTGCAGCAATTGATATGATCATGTTATTTTCTTTATTAGCATATTAATATGCCAGATTACAGTGACTGATATTTAAATGTTGTATCAGCCTGGCATACATGGAATAAATCTCATTTAGTTGTGGTGTATAATTCTTTTTATACTTTGCTGGATTTGGTTTGGTAATATTTTATTGAGGACTTCTGCATTTATGTTCATGAGAAATATTGGTCTGTAACTTTCTTTACTTTTAATGTATTTTTCTGGTGTTAGTATTAGGGTACTTTCTATACTTCTTTTTTTTTTTTTTTTTAAGTCACTTGCAATTAAAAGACTTATTATAAACTTGTATTTAAATATTGTTGAATTAGGAAACCTGAGAACAGATCGCAATGTGCTTCTCATTCATGGCTTTTATTTTTATTTTCTTCCCCAGATGAGTCGGAATGCTTTTGCTGGGACAAAGTTGATCCAGCACCAAGGGCAAACTGTAAATGAGCCGAGATAATGTGGTAAGCAGAGACAAAGAAGCATGTCTTTTCCTCCTGTATTTAAGACATAAAATCCCCAAAATTCTCCGTGTTTGGCATGTTGTCAAGAAGCCTAATCATGACCCCTGTGGGATCTGAAGTGTGAGACAGGACAGCTTGGGGAACTGAGCGAGCAGTGGCAGCACTCTGCCTTTTCTGGTAGGGTTTCCTCCTGCATCACCGTCCCCACTGATCGGGTAGGTGTGGTTGGTGAGACAGGATTGCGGATGTACAGAGTAGAAGTCAACTCTGGCCAACTTAACAGAAAGGTGTTTATTGGAGGAATAATGAAGCACTCACAAAACCAAGAAGAATGATGGCTAATTAAGCTAAGGAAATCAGTGTTAAACAAAGGAAACCAGAAGGAGGAAACACAGGCAAGATAAACCCCCTGAGATAGCTTTGTTAAGACAGTTCCTCTGGCACATCCATCACGTCTACCTTAGGCCATCACAATCACAGCTGAAGGCCCTTTGCTAAAGTCACATGCCACAGCACCAATGTCAACAAGTTCTGACGGTCCTAACTTCCGCATCTTATCTGTGGCCTCCCCTTGACTGAGATAAATACTTCTGTTGCTGGCCAAGCAGTGAGCATGGAGAATGACAAGAATAATAGCTCTCACTTATATAGTTTCTTAGAACATTCATGCTGTTCTCAATGCTTCACATGTCTTAACTTATTTAATCCTCACATCAACTCCACGAATAGGTACTATTATTCCCATTTTACTTATGAGGAAATGGAGGCTTGGAGAAACTAAATAACTTGCCCGAGGTCCAGGGCAGTTTGCACAGAACCAGGTTTGCAATCATGCCACTCTCTAGAGGTTCTCTAGGGAAACCCTTGAACACGGTATTGTATACCTTTCCACTGAGTTTCGCATACTGGGGAATTATCAAAAATAGGAAAAGTTAAGGTAAAGAACTTCCAGAAAAATGTCACATGTCAGCTCCTAGTTGTCATGTTACAGTTTCCACATAGAAATACGTCTGAATTTTTGTTTTGGTTGAGTCCCAGAATTGTTCAGCTTTGTCTATAACTGGGGAAAAAAATCAAATATGCTACCGATGAATCCTTGCTTTGCAATTGTTGACACCTTAAGAAAGTTCATGTTTTGACCCTCCTCTTTCTTATTTCCTGGTTTATTAATTATTCACATGAATCCCCAATCCCACAACTATTTGTTAGGGTCTTTGAAATTAACTCATGGTGACTTTTAAGTCTGCTTGGACTTCAAGGAGATCAAACCAGTCAATCCTGAAGGAAATCAACCCTGGATGTTCATTGAAAGGACTGATGCCAAAGCTGAAGGTCCAAGTACTTTGGCTACCTGATCTGAAGAGCCATCTCATTGGAAAAGACCCTGATGCCAGGAAAGATTGAAGGCAAAAGAAGAGGGCAGCAGAGGATGAAATGGTTAGACAGCATCATCAACTCAACGGACATGAACTTGAGCAAACTCTGAGACATAGTGAAGGACAGGGAAGCCTGGCGTGCTGCAGTCCATGGGATCACAGAGTCAGACATGATTTAGTGACTGAACACCACCATCATAAGGGATAAATGATTTGTTTTAGAGAAAATCACACTTTCAGAAATGGAGGCTCTTTCACAAAGAAAATTAAGACTTTGTTTTTTATAGTATTTGATGAGTTTACCATGTGTCAGGCTGTTTGAAGAACTTTATCAGCATTAACTAATTCATTCCTCATAACATCCATAAGAAGTAGGCACTGTCATCATCTCCTTTTTATAAATGAGGGAACTGATGTGCAGAAGGGTCATGTAGCCTGTAACAGTTTTGTTGTGAATTTAGGAAGTCATATTGCTGTGAGATGACAGAATTAATGTCCTAGCATAGTTTTCATTACTCCTCTCAAGATTCTGTCTGATTCTATCAGGAGAGTTAGTGAAAAATCTCTTCTAAAGATGTCTGCACTATCAAAAGAAATAACCCCAAGTGATGTAGATATATCGTGTTGTGCCTTCACAAACTAAGGTAGGTCTCTACAGACAGTTTAATTGCGTCTTCTCCAGGTGGAATGAGAGACGGTGGCTTCCCTCCTGGGTACCTAATCCCCTGATTAACTTCATGTCTGCATAAATCCATCTGGTTTCCATTCACTTGCCTGTAACATCCCAAATGACTGGCATCATTTTAGATGGACCAGTCTGTTTGTCAAAGGTCCTTTGGCATTCTTCTATTGATGTTAAGGTAATAGTTTGTCCATTTTATTAAGTGGACTTATTTCCCAGGCATATTACTCTGAGCCTGTAACAACTATCAGGGATAAAACCCCAAGCTAAGATGTCCATGGTGAGTATGATAATCCTTTCTTGACATTGCTTAGCCCTTTATAGAGTTCATGCAAGGATGTTCTCCTGTTTGTCCTCACAGCAACATCCCTGTGTGACACGTTTGAAAGTATTTTATCATCCTCACTTAAAAATTACATTTTCCTTATATCTCCCTGCCTCTGGAGAACTTCAATCTTTGTAATGAGACATGAAGAAAAAGCTTCAATAGGATCCTTTCTCTTTGAGTGAGACTAACAATTTGAAGGTCACAAGAGAAGTTGTGCCACTTTCCTTGAAAAGTAAGGTAACTTTTCTAGATCAGTTCTGTGGCCTAGTTTAGACTGTGGTCTTACAAGATGTGCTGTGTAAAGTTACAAAGGCAATGTGTCCCCATGAATTTCTTTGGAGTTTAAAATCCTGAGTTTTAAGTCTCTTGTTTCCAAGCTAGAGTCCAGATATTTCGACAACCTTCATTAATTAAGAAATGATTTTTCTCAAGTAATAGAAGATGATATTTTTCTAAGCACAATCCCTGTGTTTAGGGCAGCACTTAGAAAATGGTGGGTATTCAGTAAATGTTTACTAAGGCACTGAGTGAACAAATGAAGAAATGAATGAATGAATGAATCACTAAATGAGCTCCACTGAACACATTATGAAGTACGTGGTCCTGTATTACTAGAGCAGTCTCAGGTGTAACTTTGCACAGGATTTTCAGAAGCCCGAGATCAAAAGCTTTAGGCTTTTTGAATAAGAAATCTACAGGAAAAAAATATGATTTACATTGTCGCTCAGCACATCTACCCACCTATAACGCATACACACATACAGTAGAAACAAAACTTTCATGAAGCCCTAGCTTATTTTTATCTGAAATGTACCTTTAAATTCCATGCTTTTCTATCTTCTATCTATTAGTTTCAGGTGCACAACATAGTGATTTGATATTTGTATATACAGTAAAATGATCATCAGAATAAGTCTTGATAACATCTGTCACCAGATGTTAGATAGTTACATATTTACATAGATACAATTTTTTTTCAAATATGCAGTATTTATACTATAAATATAGTATTATTGACTATAATGTACATGTATTGACCATGATCTACATTATATTCCCATGATTTATTTTGTAACTGAAAGTTTGTATCATTTGACTCTTTCACCCATTTCACCCACCCTCCACTCCCCAACCTCTGACAGCCATCAGGATAAACCAGCCTATATTCATCTTGTGATTTAAACATATTTCACTAAGTAAGACTGACTCTTGAGCAACATGAGATTTAGGGGCAGTGACCCTCAGCACAGTCGAAAATCTGCATTTAACATTGCAACTGACTCTCCATTTCTTAAACCTCAAAGAGACCACAGTTGCTTGGATGATAATCTCTTCACATTGTTCACCTCCAGAAAGACAGTGATATATCATTGTTTTTCTCAGGTGATAATCTAATAGGAGAGCTGAGAAGATCAAATGAAATACTATCTATTCTACTCAGACTACTTGGCATATGGTAAATGCTCAGTAAATAGGAGTGATGTCCTGCTTAGGAATGGCAGTGATAAAAGTATAAATAGGGGCTTCCCTGGCAGTCCAGGGGTTTGGATTTTGTCTTCCAATGCAGGGGTATGGGTTTGATCCCTGGTCAGGAAGCTAAGATCCCACACTCCTTGTGGCCAAAATACCTATGTGTAAAACAGAACCAATATTGTAACAAATTCAATAAACATTTCAAAACTGGTCTGTGACAAAAAAAGTTCTTAGAAAAAGTAATCTTCAGAGTAAGCACAACTTTCCACCCATATAAAAATAAGCAATAGACGTTAGCGGCATGCATGTGCTCAGTCACGTCTGACTCTGTGATCCCCTGGACGGTAGCCCATCAGACTACTCTGTCCATGGGCTTCTCCAGGCAAAAATGCTGGGGTGGGTTGCCATTTCCTCCTTCAAGTCATCTTTCCTTCCCAGGGATCGAACCTGCATCTCTGCACTGCAGGCAGGTTCTTTACCTGTTGAGCCATCAGGGGAGCCCAAGCAATAGATATTTTGTACATAATTAAGTGGTTGTTTGGAATAGCCGAGTGGGGTCAGGAACTAATGAATACAGTGCATGCCTTTACAAATGGCAAGATGCAGGTGAGAAGCTGCCAGTCTCAAGGTTACTGGGAACCTTATATTAATAGATATAATGGTCATCTGGGTTAAATTCACCCATTTAATTCCATTTTACTTTACTTCCTAAAATGTTGATGTTCACTCTTACCATCACCTGTTTGACCACTTCCAATTTGTCTTCATTCAAGGATCTAACATTCCAGGATCCTATGCAATATTGTTAGAACTGGACATGGAAAAGCAGACTGGTTCCAAACTGGGAAAGGAGTACATCAAGGCTGTATATTCTCACCCTGCTTATTTAACTTATATGCAGAGTACATCATGTTAAATGCCAGGCTGGATGAAGCACAAGTTGGAATGAAGATTGCCGGGAGAAATATCAATAACCTCAGAAGTGCAGATGACACCACCCTTATGGCAGAAAGTGAAGAAGAACTAAAGAGCCTCTTGATGAAAGTGAAAGAGGAGAGTGAAAAAGTTGGCTTAAAACTCAACATTCAGAAAACTAAGATCATGGCATCCTGTCCTATCACTTCATGGCAAATAGATGGGGGGACAGTGGAAACAATGACAGACTTTATTTTTCTGGGCCCCAAAATCACTGCAGAAGGTGACTGCAGCCATGAAATTAAAAGATGCTTGCTCCTTGGAAAAAAAGCTATGACCAAACTATATAAAACATTGAAAAGCAGAGACATTACTTTGTCAACAAAGGTCCATCTAGTCAAGGCTATGGTTTTTCCAGTAGTCATGTATGGATGTGAGAGTTGGACTATAAAGAAAGTTGAAGAATTGATGCTTTTGAACTGTGGTGTTGGAGAAGACTCTTGAGATTCCCCTGGGCTGCCAGGAGATCCAACCAGTCAATCCTAAAGGAAATCAGTCCTGAATATTCATTGGAAGGACTGATGCTGAAGCTGAAGCTCCAATACTTTCGCCACCTGATACAAAGAACTGACTCATTCGAAAAGATCCTGATGCTGGGAAAGACTGAAGGCAGGAGGAAAAGGGGACAACAGAGGATGAGATGGTTTGATGGCATCACTGACTCGATGGACATGAGTTTGAGTAAACTCCGGGAGTTGGTGATGGTCAGGGAGGCCTGACATGCTGAAGTCCATGGGGTCGCAAAGAGTCGGACATGACTGAGTGACTGAGCTGAACTGAACTGAACTATACTGGGTAGTGGTATCAAGGCTGCTCATGTCATTCAGGTGGCAGAATGCAGTGAGTCACTTTCTGTGCATCAATACTTCATCTGTTTTGCTTCCCTTGTTCTGACAGGTGAAACATCATTTCAAAATGTCCTTCATGGAGAATAGCACTGAGGTGAATGAGTTTAGACTCTTGGGACTGACGAATGCCCCAGAGTTGCAAGTCCCCCTGTTTATAATACTCACGTTCATATATCTCATCACTCTCACTGGGAATCTTGGGATGGTCACGCTGATTCTGTTGGACTCTCGTCTCCACACCCCCATGTATTTTCTCCTCAGCAGCCTCTCTCTGGTGGATTGTGTTTACTCCTCAGCTGTGGCTCCCAAGGTGATGGCTGGGCTTCTCACAGGAGATAAGGTAATCTCCTACGGGGGATGTGTTGCTCAGATGTTCTTCTTTGTGGCCTTTGCCAGTATAGACTGTTTTCTCCTAGCTGTTATGGCCTATGATCGGCATGCCGCCGTGTGTAAGCCTCTACATTACGCCAGCACTGTGACCCCCAGGGTGTGTGCTCAGATGCTCATGGCCTGCTATGTCTGGGGCTTTGCTGAGTCTGCCATCCACAATGGATTCACCTTCCGCCTCTCCTTCTGCCATTCCAATGTGGTCCATCACTTCTTCTGTGATATTCCTCCAATTCTGGCTCTTTCCTGCTCTGATATCTATGTAAATGAGATGGTGCTGTTTATTCTAGCAGCTTTCAATGTCTTTTTTGCCCTGATGGTAATTGTGAGTTCCTATCTGTTCATATTCATGGCCATCCTGAGAATGCACTCAGCAGAGGGACGGAAGAAAGCCTTTTCCACCTGTTCTTCTCACCTCACTGCTGTCACCATCTTCTATGGAACTGTGATCTTCATGTACTTACAGCCAAGTTCTAGTCATTCTATGGATACTGACCAGATGGCATCTGTGTTCTATACAATAATTGTCCCCATGTTGAACCCTCTCGTTTATAGTCTAAGGAATAAAGAGGTTAGTAATGCTTTCAGGAGAGCCATTGAGAAGATGAAGCTTCTGCTCAGTACATAGATTGAATTAAAGAGATTACACAATATGTATTGCTAATCAGTTATCTATTATTTTGTAATTAGAGCCCAAGAAACTTAGTTGCTTAAAGTAGTAGTGAAAAGTGAAAGTGTTCATTGTTCAGACGTGTCCGACTCTTTGCAACAGCAAGGACTGTATCCTGCCAGGCTCCTCTGTCCATGGGATTCTCCAGGCAAGAATACTGGAGTGGGTTGCCATTCCCTTCTCCAGGGGATCATCCTGACCCAGAGATTGAATCCAAGTCTCCGGCATTGCAGGCAGATTCTTTACCATTTAAGCCACCAGGGAAGCTTAAAAAAAACTATTTATTATTTCTCTTAGTTCTGTGGTTGGCAGGGCACTTATTTTGCTGCTTTCACATGGCCTCATGAGGTTGCCTATTTTATAAATGGTCAGCTGGGCTGAAAGCTTAAAGATGGCCTTACATGCCTGGATTTTGATTCTGGCTATTCTCTATCTCTTCTACACATGGTCTTTGATCCTCCAGAGGCTGGAAAAGCTTTCTCTCATAATATCTTCAAGCTAACATTCTCACAGTGTGAAAGCAAAACAAAAAGCTTCTTAAAGTCCAGACTCCCAACTAGAAACATTTTTTTTCGACCATGTTATACTAATCAATGAATGTCAAAAGGAAGGTCAAGATCCAAACGTGAAGAGAAAAACTCTTTCTCTTGAGGAAAAGAACTGCAAAGAATTTCTGCCCATAATTTATTTATCATAATTAGGTTAAACTTCTGTTACAGATAGAGACAAAATATAGTGGATTTTTAAAATAGAGCTATTTATTTCTCAAATAGTGGTAGCTAATGCAGCATGGTGAAAATGAATTACCTAGACAACTTGCGTGTCTCGGTCATCCTGGGACCAAATTCATTCCACATTGTCTCTTTCTACCATTGCCTACAGTCTTGCAAGTCTGTCTTCATTATAACTATTATATCTAGAGGAGGGGAGAAATAGGTAAGTTAGAGGGAAAATCATTTCTTTTCAAGAAAGTGATGTAGATGCTGTACACGTAATTTCTGAATACATTCCGTTGGCAAGAATTGACCACAAGCTGTAGCAACATGAATGTATTTGGGTAGTTTTGGCTCAGCGGTGGGGATTGCATTGAATTTGTAGGCTCCTTGAGGTAGTGTGGCTGTTTAAACAATATTAAGTCTTCCGATCAATGAATATAGGCTATCTTTCCAAAAAAAAAAAAAAGACTATCTTTCCTTTTTTGTATCATCTTTAGTTTCTTTTAATAATGCTTTGTAATTTTCAGTGTACATACAAGTCTTTCAATTCTTTGATTAAATTTATCCTTAAGCATTTTATTCCTTTTGATGCTATTGTAAATCAGCTGAGCCTCAAACACTGTTCAGTATTAGAGCTCTGCACAGTTAAAAAATCACATATAACTTTAAAATTGGCCCTCCATATCTGCAATTCTACATCTTCAGATTCAACCAACCATAGATTGTATACAACTTTTCTACATATGTAGTGAGCAATAATCCACGTATGAGTGGACCCATGCAGTTCAAACCCGTGCTGTGCAAGGCTCAACTGTACAGCTATTTGTTAATTTCCTTTTCTAGTTGTTCATTGTTGGTGGGTTGGGAAAAGGAAGAGCTGTTTTCTGCGAAAGAGACACATGAGGAAATATTCAGAGTGATAGAACTAGTCTACATGTTCCTGGGATGGTAGATACTTGACTCTATTAATTTGTTCAAACAACGAGACTACCTTCCTGATGGTTCAGATGGTAAAAGAAAATACCTGCAGGCAGGAGACCCGGGTTCAGTCCCTGGGTCGGGAAGATCCCCTGGAAAAGAGAACGGCAACCCACTCCATTCTTGCCTGGGGGATCCAATGGACAGAGGGGCCTGGTGGGCCACAGTCCATGGCGTTGCAAAGAACTGGACATGACTGAACAACTAACACTTTCACTTTCACCTTTTCTTTCATGGAGCTATCTATATAGATATGTGTCTATATCTATATATAATATTTATTCCAGGTTTCTTGGCTTTGAAGGCCTGAAATAAGTGACACCCAGTACCAAGAACTATACCCAACACACCACTCAATATTAAATATCATTATAAAAGGAAGGACAAAAGCAGAGAAGAAGGGGACAACAGAGGATGAGATGGCTGGAAGGCATCACTGACTTGACGGACATGAGTTTGAGTAAACTCTGGGAGCTGGTGATGGATAGGAAGGCCTGGCATGCTACAGTCCATGGGGTCGCAAAGAGTCAGATGTGACTGAGCGATTGAACTGAACTGAATTGAGTTAAAGGAATTGTGATTCTTTGGAGAACTAGCTGATTACAGGATTGGGACAAGGATAATACAGAATGAGCCTAGAATACCTTATAGTTCCAGAAAATAAGGAGGAACCCAAAAGACAAGGGTTGGGGCATATTAGAAGGAAACAGGAGTAAAACTAAAAGTGCTCCCAATGGCCAAAGATGGAACAATTTGAACAATGCAATAAATATCATGGTACCAAAGTATAACCAAAGTATAAGGCAAATATACATGACTCCATGCTGATATAAATAACAAACAAACAAATAAATAATCCTTCCTTATAGAAAAATTCTAAACAATAAATTTAGACTTCCATTAGAAGATAGAGCATATTCCCTTCTACCTTAAATATGCACTGAACTTAATGATTTGTTTCTGGAGTATAGAGTATGCGAGGAGAAAAGTTAGCTCTACACTGAATAACCTGGCAAAAGTATCTTGAGTAGGTGATCAAGGTTAACATCCCCCAGTGACAAGTCTTGTTGGTAAAATGTATTATCTGATAGGATGAGATACAAATGTCACTTATCCTTTCTCAAAACTTATGCATTCTGTATAACTGTAACCAAAAAAATCAGCAAACATATATTGAAAGGCTTTCAACAAAACACTTGTCCAATACTGCTTAAGGATATTAAGTTAAAGAAAAATAAGGAGAGACTGAGAAACTGTCACAAATCAGAGGATAACAAATCTATGCAATATTGTGTCCTGGATTAGATTTGTGAGAGCAAAATGACATAATAGAAAATATCAATAATAATTTGAATAAATTATTGAAGTTTTAGATAATAGTAGCATGTTAATTGGAGAAGGAAATGGCAACCCACCCCAGTGTTCTTGCCTGGAGAATCCCAGAGGTGGGGGAGCCTGGTGGGCTGACGTTTGTGGGTTCGCACAGAGTCGTACATGACTGAAGTGACTTAGCAGCAGCATGTTAATATTGGTTCTTAGTTTTGACAAATATGATAAAATAAGATGTCAAAAATAGGGGAAACTGGGTGATAATTATGCAAGTCTTGTCTGTTTAGAATCATTCGAGTTAAATGAATAATTATTTATGAAGAAATTTTGCAAATTGTATCAGGTAGGAAACTTTTCATAGTCTCATAGTTTGCCTTTTTGATTTACTAAATAAAATTCATTTAATGTGTTATTTTCCCCTTAATGAAAAATTGCTAGTGAAAAATTAAGATGGTTTGATATGAATCATTTAATACTGTTGGTTTCCAAAAAATTAATTTGTCCAAAAGTACAAATACTGAGTGAGAATATAGAAAAACAAGCTGTATCTCCTGATGTGCTCTGATGTGCTCCTGAATGCTCTAAAATTATTTTCTGAAGAATTCTCTAAAAGTAGTGAACTATAATTATCAGTGACTCAGATATATTGACTTCTGGACACCAAACTGAATTCTTTAAACAAATGTTTATTGAACTATTAGCATGAATCAGATCATTATTCACATATTGTGCATGAAGTTGTTCATAAAGAAGACAAAGTCACTCCTGTTGTGTAGTGTATGTTTTTGGGAGAAAGGTAAATGAATGACTGAAGAAGGAAATAAGGTTGTTTCCTGGTGGTGCAGGGGCTAAAACTCCATGTTCCCATTGCAAGGGGCCTGGGCCCGAACTCTGTTCCGGGAACTATTAATAGATCCTACATGCCACAGTGAAGATCTCACATGCCACAACTAAGACCTGGCACAGTCAAATAATTAATTTTTAAAAGCCTTAAGATAAGAAATAAATAGGATTTGGATTGTGAGCAGAGCAAAGGAAAACAAAGCAAGGGAAGTAAGAAGGGACAGTGTTCGCTGGGCCTGGGGTGACTAGGGTATGGTAACACTGAAGCAAACCTGGAGGATGTGCCGGAGCCTTTGGTCATTAGAAACAGCGAGTACAGGGACCCTGGGGAGGAAGCACGCTGAGGCTGCCCAGGAACAGCGGCGAACTCGGTGTGACAGAAGTGGGGTGAGTGCCTCGAAGGGGTAAGACCCCACGTGGCTCATCTAAAACCAAAGTATTTATAAGGGAGTGGCTTTAGCCATAGTGTTTCCAGAGAGAAAAGTGAGTGACATTATTATTAGTGCATTTTTTTTTCAAAATGTAAGAAACAGTAGTCATATACGGGACAACAGAAAAGTCCCATGTTTACTGACTGATCACCTTTTCTTGTACTATGGGCTTCTTGCTTCTCAAGATTATCCTGTGACCTTACTCTTTCTACCAGATGACAAAAGACAGAGATATTGATTTCTGTCAAATGTTATAAATTATAAATAAATTATGAATAAATTATGCCAATAAAACCATACATTTTTATTAAAAACCCAGGTCACAATTTTCCTCATTCTGGACTCTTTAAACAGTTTCTCGACTAGATAAATAATGTCAGACGTGAACATATATTGGTTATTTCACATTTTTATTTAGAAGCTAGCCATACTCCAACTCCGTTAACAAATTTCTCACTCCTGTGTGTATGTGCACTTTCAAGATTCTCACATGTGCTTCTGTTAGAGGGTTTCTGCGTGCCGTGTTTTCATATATGCTAGCATTGCCACATGATAAAGATAATATCAACATGTGAATAAATCAAATATAATTAACAAAATTCACTACAAGCAGGATTTTAATATTCTTAAAGTCCCCTCTGGCCATCCTCAATCAACCATCACATATTTGAACATAATTTTTTTTGTTTTTCTAGATGACAGATTTTCAAAGAAGGAATGGTGTTACCTCAGTAATTTGGGTGCAGCATGAGCCTTAAAATGTGAATTACTGCATGATGAAGGTCCGAGGGGAATGAAACTATGTCATTTGGATCCTACAACTTTAAAAGGTGAAGCTTAGAAAATTTTGCCTTCTTAACCAACTTCTTGAAAGCATTTTTGACCTCCTTGTTCCTCAAACTATAGACCAAGGGGTTGAGCATGGGGATGACCATGGTATAGAACACAGGCGCAATTTTGTCTGTGTCCACGGAATGACTGGAGCTGGGCTGGGAGTACGTAAAGATGCCTGTCCCATAGAAGATGGAGACTCTGGTGAGGTGAGACGCGCCAGGTGCATAAAGCCTTCTGATATCCCTCAGCTGAGTGCATCTTCAAGATGGTGGTAAATATGAACAAATAGGAAATCAAGATAACCAGGAGGGCAAACATGAGACTGAAACTTGCCACCATGTGGAGAATCAGCTCACTGATATGTTTATCGGAGCAAGAGAGAGCCATGGCTGCTGGGACATCGCAGAAAAAGTGGTGGACCACATTGGACCTACTGAAGTAGAGCCTGAAAATGTTTCCGGTGTGGATGCAGGCATTCAGGAAACCACAGAAGTGGGGCCTACAGTCACGCAAGTACACATGCTTGCTGTCATCGTGGTGTTATAACGTAGGGGGTTGCATACGCTACGAAGCGGTCATAGGCCACTGAGGCCAACAGGTAACTTTCCACAGTGGCAAATGCTGCAAAAAAGCACATCTGAGCAGCACATGCATTGTAGGAGATGACCTGGTCCTGCAAGGAGCCCAGCCATCACCTTGGGACTGACAGCTGTGGAGTAGCGAAAGTCCACCAGAGACAGATTTGTAAGGAAAAAGTACATGGGAATGTGAAGCCGACAGTCCAAGAGAATCAGCAGGATCAGTCCCAGATTTCCAACCACACTGACAAGATAAATGAGCATGAATACAATGAACAGGGGACCTGCAGTTCTGGGGCGCTGGTTAGTCCCAGCAGGATGAATTCAGGCACTTCTGTATTATTCTCCATGGATGCAGTTTTGGAATCACAGGAGGTCTTATGTCAATGAAAAAGAAGGGAAGACAGTGATAAACAAATGGGAGATTGAAAGTGAAATTAATTCAGTATTGTGGGTGCATATGTGTATATATACACATTTACAAATATTTCATTAAGGAATAATTTGAACTTCAAGATTCTCCACATCTGAAGTACAGACTAAATAAAATTTAAGGCGCAAAGTATCTGTAGAGTTTTACACTGTTGAAGCTGAGGGATCTTCATGAATCATTTTCCAACTTTTAAATTTTATAAGTTTGTGAACTGAAATGTAGAAAATATTGTGCCCTGACTAAGACAAATTGTCTTGAATAAATATATCTGTTAATTCAGTTTTTCTCAGCCTAGTAAACACTTAGGTCTAAATTGCTCAAGTGCCCCGAACTGCTCTGGACACGTGACACGTATTTCCTTTTATTTCTCTCAACAACCCCGCGAGATTGATTGTTATCCTCATTTAACTCAGGAAGCACAAAGGCTGAGTATTGTATTTAAGTTTATAAAATTGTGACTGCCAGAACAATGTTTGTACCCAGCTTCGGGCGTGGCTCAAACGATAAGGAGTCTGCCTGCAATGTAGGAGATGTGGGCTTGATACCCTGGTGGGGAAGATGCCCTGGAGAAGAGAATGACTACCCGCTCCAGTGTTCTTGCCTGGAGAACCCCATGGACAGAGGAGCCTGGCGGGCTACAGTGCATGGGGCCGCAGAGAGTAGGACACCACCGAGCGACTTTCACTTTCAGAGTGATCCCGCTGTAAGTGATTACACTCAGTGTAAGTCCACTGTCTTAACTGAGTTTAAAATCAAGTTGAACTTAATTCAGTTTACAATTACTCTATGTCTCCCGTGTTCTAACCCAGCCTTTGGAGTTTTACAGTGAAGTAACGGAGAGACACAAGCCCACGTGGTGGGATAACTGGGGCGGGAGGGGCTATACAACCCGCAGAGACAATTCAGCCAGGCGGGCGCAGCGTCCAGCAAGAAGCCTGGGCTCGGAGATGCGGCGCACACAGCCTGCCGTCCGCTACCTGGGAATCACTGAGCCTGACCTAACTCCTCTGAACCCATCTTTTCATTTACAAAGTGAAAACAGCCATGAGACTAAAAAAGTTAGTTAGTCGCTCAGTCATCCGACTCTTTGCAACCCACGGACTGTAGCCTCCCAGGCTCCTTTATCCATGGGATTCTCCAGGCAGAATACTGGGGTCGGTGGCCGTCCCCTTCTCCAGGAGGGCTTCCCAAATTAGGGATCAAAACCAGGTCTCCTGCGCTGCAAGCGGACTCTTTACCAGATGAGCCACCGGGGAAGTTCCTGCTTAATGAGACTTAACAAGGTATTATTATGAGAATTAAAGGAGATAAAGCATATTAAATGCTGGGTGTTGAGTGCAGTCTGATCAGATCAGTATTATGGTGAACTGATCACCCCCACGATTGTCTGAGGAACGGGGGTAGTGAAGTGCAAGGCCCGAGCGTGGGTGAGCTCTGAGGTCCTGTGGCCTCCCTCTCCTTCGGCCGCTGACTGTTCCTGCGGCCTCCAGGCTCTCCCAGGCTGTCCCCTCGCTGTGCGGAGTGGCTCTTCCGGTCATTCCCTGCGAGTGATTCTCTTCCTCAGGTTCCTCCTTTAAAGTCCACGTTGTGGCTTGGGTTGAAAGGGTCTCTTTTTTATTTTTATTTTGGCCAGCCCATGTGGCTTCTGGGATCTTAGTTCTCCAGCCACGGATTAGCCCAGGCCCTCGGCAGTGACAGCCTAGAGACCTAACCACTGGACTGCCAGGGAATTCCCAGAGCCTCTTCTTAGAAACTCATCCTTTCTCTTATTACTGTCTTCTCATAGTTGAACCACAGAGGTCAAGGGATGAAAAGTTCCTAGTTCGTTGGCAGTCTTCAGCCTGCCTACAGGTCTGGTTTGATGGTGAGCCCCATGTTTGAAATTTTTATATGAATATGTTCTTGTGTAGGAAGAGTGCCTTAAATATCTCTTACTTGAATTTACTCCTCTAGCAGGCCATCTATTACTCTTCTCTACCGTTGTACTTCTAATTGTCAGATATATATTTAACTAATTTATTCACGTGTTTATAAGTATATATACAAATACGTATCTGTTTTCCTTTAATCCTCAGTCATGTTGTAAGGTAGGTGTCATTATTCCCATTTTAGCATTAAGGGGACTGAGGGTTTGAGAATTACATGAAGCTCTACAATTACATAGTCAGTATGAGGAAAATTAAAGCCTGCAAATTCAAGCTCAGCTGTGATCAAATCAAAACCCTTATTTTTTAGCCCCCTCTCTATTGACCTTTATAAATGTGCTAGTAATAACGATGAAGGTGAGGTTATTGGGGAAAGATTACAATGGAATATTGATCTTGCTAATTCAATTATAACACTTCCGTGGTTGAAAGAAGAATTATTTCACTCTGTTCTGGTGTTTTAATGTTTTTTATTTTAAGTTTCTTTTTAGCTTCCAATAAAAGGACAAGAAATAGTAAATAAAATGAAGTAAGACTTACAGCATCACTTATGGTCTTTTTGCTAATTTTTTTTAGGAAGGCAGTATGATGATATTCCATGTGTTGCTAAATTTCCTATTGATAGAAGTTTTGATATTTAAACTCCAGTATCAACTTACTGTTTCAGGGAAGAAAATTGTCAAAATATCTATTTCTGTGCTCAAATAAGTCATAGTAGCTAAAGTTGCCCCACAGATTTTCATGTGAATTACACTTCTCACTAAAAATTTATATGAAACATAAAGTTTTACCTTACTGCTGGAAAAGACAGTGAGTCCCAAATAGTGAGTCTAGAATCAGTCTTTAACCGTGGAATAATGCAGGTATATGGATAGAGATGGATGTTCTCTGTCAGGCACTGGTCCAAAGATTCTAAGACCTCTATGACAAGTAAAGATGGAAGAAAGAACCCAACATAGAGTTACAAACCTGGGAGAAAGTCCTGGATACTTCATTAATTCTTAATTTGCTCTTGGTAGTCACTTGTCTTCTGCTTATTTGAAAAAGAAATAATAAAATTACCTCTTCCATATATTTCACAGAATTGGGCCTATGATTAGCAAATGAAGGAAGCACTATAAGATGCCTTGCTGAAGTGTTATCATTTTAAAGTCAATCAATATATTGATTATTTTTTAAAAATTATTATTTCTTTAATTGGAGGATAAACGCTTTCCAATGTTGTGTTCATTTCTGCTGTACATCAGCATGAACCAGCCACAGGCATACCTACGTCCCCTCCCTCTCAAACCTCCCGCCTCCCGCCTCCCAGCCCTCTAGGGTTGTCAACCCCTCTAGGTTGACGCAGAGCAACCGGGATGTTTTCTCTGGCCATGACCACAGCATCACAGCACATCCTCAGGTTGGGGCTTCACAGGGAAAATGCCTGCATATGTTCACAGCTACTAACAATCAGAGGGATAGATGACAGCCAAGGGATCTCAGCTAAAGTGACGTCATACTGAGTCATACTGGGATTTCAGAGGCTAGCTCATGGGAATCAGGAAGGAGTTACAGATACTCGGAGCTCTTTGGGGATATTGCCCATGAGGGCATCTAGAGCTCTCATGTCTCTCTTAGGGAAGAAAGAATTGAATTACCTGTGTGATCTAGCTGGATATGTTGATGGTGCCCAGGTTATCATATTGCTCATTATTTCTTCTTCCTTCTCCATTTTCTAATTAAAATATATGTGCGCTCAGTTGCTCAGTCATGTCCAACTCTTGGTGACTCCATTGAACGCAGCCCTACAGGCACTTCTGTCCATGGGATTTCCCAGGCAGGAATACTGGGGTGGGTTGCCATTCCCTTCTCCAGGGGATCTTCCCGACCCAGGGATTGAACCCATTCTCTTGTGTCTCCTACACTGGCAGGGGAACTCTTTACCACTAGCAACAACAAACACTTAATAGCCATCATTTTTGTGGTGTGCTAAGTCACTTCAGTTGTTCTCAACTCTTTGCCACCCCATTAACTGTAGCCTACCAGGCTTCTCTGTCTATGGGATTCTCCAGGCAAGAATACTGGAGTGGGTAGCCATTCCCTTTTCCAGGGGATGTTCCCAACCCAGGGGTCGAACCCAGGTTGCTTGCATTGCAGGCAAATTCTTTACCATCTGAGCCACCAGTGAAGCCAAAACTCATAGCTTTCAGTGTATGATTCTAATTGGTCAAATTAGAATCTCACAGGTCAGATTAGAATTGGTCAACCTCATCCACATCTTGAGACCCTACCTGTCACCACCCACATTTCCTAAACCAAAATGGAGACTGCCACTTTATCTTAATGAGAACACACATATCACTGGGATTGTGCTGAACACCCATTTGTGCTTTTTAAAAAATGTATTCTTTCATTTAGCTATTATAATAATCCAATTTTAGATGTCCTATTAAACTTTTCATTTTGTATATAGAGAAAGAAAATCTCTAAGAAGTTATTTGATGAATAGTAAATGGTGGGGCTGCTTTTTTAATATATATGTACCTTTTTCCAGAGTCCAAGCTCTGCCCTTGATTCAAAGCTTCACTCTGTCACTTGTAAAGATCCACAAAACACCTAACCTTTTGTATGACTGTTAAGAGGATCAAGTAGTTTTTAACATCAACCCCGTGGACTATAGCCCTCCAGGCTCCTCTGTCCACAGGATTCTTCAGGCAAGAATACTGGAGTAGGTTGCCATTTCTATCTCCAGGGGATCTTCCTGACCTCGGGGTTGAACCCAGATCTCCTGCATTATAAGCACATTCTTTTCCATATAGGCACTAGGGAAGCCCAACATATTAAATGTAAATGTGTACTGAGAATGAGCCCTATGTAACTGTTAACAGATGTTAGCACTATGTATCTGTTAACAGTAAGCTGTTAACAGATCCAAGTTATCAGACTTGGGAGATGCGTTTATGGTAAATATGTGATCTTAGACAAATTATAACCTCTTTCTGCACCTTAGTTTGTTCATCTGCACAAGTGGGAAGTTGTGCAATGCACGTACTCTGTATGGATCTTGCAGCTTCAACAGTATATAACAATCAGTTCAGTTCAGTTCAGTTCAGTCGCTCAGTCATGTCCGACTCTTTGCAACCCCATGGACTGCAGCACCCCAGGCCTCCCTGTCCATCACCAACTCCTGGAGCTTATTCAAACTCATGTCCATTGAGTCGGTGATGCCATCCACCCATCTCATTCTCTGTCATCCCCTTCTCCCCCTGCCTTCAATCTTGCCCAACATAAGGGTTTTTTCAAATGAGTTGGTTCTTCGCATCAGGTGGCCAAAGGATTGGAGTTTCAGCTTCAGCATCAGTCCTTCCAATGAATATTCAGGACCAACTTCCTTTAGGATTGACTTGTTGGATCTCCTTGCTGTCCAAGGGCCTCTCAAGAGTCTTCTCCAACACCATGGTTCAAAAGCATCAGTTCTTCAGTACTCAGCTTTCTTTATAATCCAACTGTCATATCCATACCTGACTACTGGAACCATAGCTTTGACTAAACAAACCTTTGTTGGCCAAGTAATGTCTCTGCTTTTTAATATGCTATCTATGTTGGTCATAACTTTTCTTCCAAGGAGCATGTATCTTTTAATTTCATGGGTGCAGTTACCATCTACAGTGACTTTGAAGCCCCAAAACATAAAGTATGTAGCTGTAAGATAAATCAGTATGTAACTATAAAATATTTGCTAGGTTTTTTGTTTCAAACCTATGCTCTAGATCAGAGAATAGTGAAGAATAATTTATTGCCATCATAAAATGATAAAATAACAGGATGTTTTTATAATTCCAGTGCAAATGCTTTGCTGTTTACCAGATGTTCCTTGCTTTCTCATTACTATAGAGAATTTAGAAAATTTCCATGGAGAATAGTACAGAGGTGATGGACTTCATCCTGGTGGGGCTAACCAATACTCCAGAACTTCAGATTCCCCTCTTTACCGTGTTCACCCTCATTTATCTCATCAGTGTTTTTGGAAACCTGGGGATGATCACGCTGATCCTGCTGGACTCCCGTCTACACACCCCAATGTACTTTTTCATCATTAATCTGTCTTTGGTGGACTTTGGCTACTCCTCAGCTGTCACACCAAAAGTGATGGCTGGGTTTCTTAGAGGAGACAAAGTCATCTCATACAATGCCTGTGCTACTCAGATATTCTTTTTCTCAGCCTTTGCCAGTGTGGAAAATTTCCTCTTAGCTTCAATGGCCTATGATCGCCATGCAGCGGTGTGTGAACCCCTACATTACACCATCACCATGAAGACAAGTGTGTGTGCCCGTCTGGCCATAGGCTCCTACATCTGTGGTTTCGTGAATGCCTCCATCCATGTTAGGGGCACGTTCAGCCTTTCTCTGTGTAAGTCCAATGTGGTCCGTCACTTTTTCTGTGATATTCCAGCTGTCATGGCTGTCTCTTGCTCTGATAAACACGTTAGAGAGATGGTTCTCGTTTTAATTTCAAGCTTTAATATCTTTTTTGCTTCTCTGGTAATATTTATTTCCTACCTTCTCATATTTATCACTGTCTTGAAGATGCACTCGGCTAAGGGATACCAAAAAGCTTTGTCCACCTGCGCTAGTCACCTCTCGGCAGTCTCCATCTTCTGTGGGACAATCATCTTCATGTACTTACAGCCCAGTTCCAATCACTCCATGGACGCGGACAAAGTGGCCTCTGTGTTCTATGCTATGGTCATCCCCATGTTGAACCCTATAGTCTACAGCCTGAGGAACAAAGAGGTGAAAAGTGTATTCAAGAAGGTTTGGGGGAAGGCAAAATTCTCTTTTGGATTTGCATTTTAATGTTTTATAATGAAAAATAATGTAGTTTCATTTTTCTCAGATTATTCTATTCTCTCTTTTTAGCCCCACCATGCATTTAATACCCAAAGTTATAGCCTTACCACTTCAAAAATATGTTGTTTAGGGATAATAAAATATGTCTGGAAATGTGCTACCTGAAATAGTGTGGCTCAGGGAAAGACTACAATGTTTTGGGTCTTGCCTCTCAGAAACCTTACTCATGGGTTTGATTCATTCACTTGCTACACAGGGTTTTTCTGTACCACATGCCAGTGCAAACGTACATGTAAATCAGTGAGACAAGCAAGGCTATGATCAGAAACACATACATGTGGTCTATGTGGGCATGAGGCATGTGGTCACATACATGTGACATTGGTGTAAATATCAGTGATAAAGTGTAGGTAGTTTTTAATAAAATAACTTAAGATGACTTTTGGGTACTAGAATGTAAACTTATGTTTAATTTATTTATTTAGCTGAATATCTCTTCTAAGTGTCTTAATTAGAGAAATATTTTGTAACTGTAAATGAAAGTATGTGCCTTACTGGCACACATTATTGAAAGACACATGAATATCACATTTAAATGGAGTTATATTTCTGTCTTGACTGAGTCATTCTGAAGAATGAAAAGCCAAACATTTGGTTTTATGAAAGGATGAAAACACTAGAAGTAAAACAGAGGAAAATAAAAGCGTGTTCAGTTCGTCGCAGATGACCACAAATTTTCACAATGTTTAAAAATGCCCTGAGAGTTGCTGTTCAGTAGCACAGATGTGTCTGACTCTATGCGACCCCATGGACCGTAGCATGCCAGGCAGCCTACTAGGTTCCTCTGTCCATGGGATTTCCCAGGCAAGAATACTGGAGTGGGTTGTCACTTCCCTGTCCAGGGGATCTTCCCAGCCCAGGGATCAAACAGGTGTCTCCTGCATTGGCAGGTGGATTCTTTACCACGGAGCCACCAGCGAAGCCCAGTCAGCACGTTCTTCTGCCTACGCACGCTGTGAAATGGTCAATGTTCATACTTTGGCTGAATTAGGTCATCTCTTGTCACTCCCAGTGTCTGCTTCCTCACTCCATTCATTCTGTAATCCTCTTGCTGTTTCCTGACAAGTCTGCACATGCTTCTGTTTCATTGCTTTTGAACTTGAGGTTCCTTCTGAATGGAATCTCTGCTTACTTCACTCAGGGTGTCTTTAAGTGTTATCCTAACATGGAGAGCTTCCCTGATCATCTTTAAAAGCAGTCACTCTCTCCTCCCCACATACACATACTCCTCATCCTGTATTATCTTTTAGAGTTCTTATCACTACTCATTTGCCAATATTTATTTGCCCACTGGCTTGTTAAATATTTCTCCTAAACCTGGGTCAGGAAGATCCCCTGGAGAAGGGCATGGCACCCACTCCAGTATTCTTGCCTGGAGAATGCCATGGACAGAGGCGCCGAGTGGGCTGCAGTCTATAGGGTCGCAAAGAGCTGGACCCGACTGAAGCAACTTGGCACACATCTAACTAGAATGTAAGCTCCAAAAGAAGAGTGACTTTACCTGATTTTCTCATTACATGATTCTCAGTACATGTTTCATAGTAGATCATGGATTGTATTTCATAGTAGATTCTTTTTTTAAAATAATTTTATATGTATATATATATATATATATATATATATATATATATATATATATATTGACTGTGCTGGGTCTTCATTGCTGCTTTTCTCTAGCAGGCTCTTCTCTAGTTGTGGCAAGTGGAGGCTGCTTCCTGGCTGTGGTGCGTGGGTATCTCATTGCGGTAGCTTCTCTTGTTGTGGAGCACAGGCTCTAGACTGCAGGCTCAGCTCTTGCGGCTTAGCTATTCCATGGCATGTGGGATCTTCCCAGACCAGGGATCAAACCCATGTCTTCTGCATTAGTGGTGGACTCTTTACCACTGAGGCACCAGGGAAGCCCCTCATAGTAGACTCTTAATAAACAATTATCAAATGTACAAATAAACTGTTTGTGTCCTTTTGTACTATATGTTAAATCTTTGAACCATTGATTATTACATTATAACTTATTCCCCTTAGTAACCTTCTAGAGCATTTTTAGAGTTACAACTTATTTTTTGCTTTGGGGAAATGTTTTAATTTGCGTTATTAGTGCTTTCATGCCCCACTTTTGGCACAATGGTTTCCTAGACATCTCGTCAACTGGGCAATCTCAAATCATCTCAACACATTTTATTCAGAAGTGATGCCTTGTACAATGGCAAGTAAGCACCAGATGAATTCTATTTGGTAAATCATAAAAATGCACTAATAAGATTATATAAAAGTTTACACAGTTAATTTGGAAAATTACTTCATACATACTGATTATACATCTAACTGAAATGCTACATAATGTCCATATAAAAATACCTGTCTGTAATAAGCATAACATACATTCTATATCCTAATATAAAGCACAATTGAAGAAGGAATTCACAGGGCCTGGACTCCGTCTTAGGCCTGTCCGTGCTGGCCGTGCTCGGCCACCTCTCCAGTGGACTCTGAACTCTGTGCTTAGCGCCTGTGGGAACGACAATGGAAGGATAAGACCCCCTCTGGGCAGGGGAATCTTGAAGATCACATCCAGGTTACTCATCGCCTAAGAGGAAATATATCCTAATCACCCCTGCCCCTGGACAGGTCATAAAATTTTTCTGTATCTATAGGGATGTAATCACAGGCTTATCGATTATTAACTGGCTGGAATGTGACCACGGGCTTATTGATTATTAACTGTTTGAACACATAACATGTGAATGATGGGGTTATTGTAGTTGTATTTACCCTTCCTTTGTTTATGTAAGTCTCAAGGAATTTGGGGTGGTGGGTTTGGACACGTACACATGGGGTATAAAAGATTTTCACAAATGCTGGTCAGGGTCCTTGGCTAAGAGGAGACTCTGCCTTGGGCCCACCGGTGTAATAAACTGCACTCCACTATCTGCATTGTCCTTCTGAGTGAGTTTGTTTCCTGGAAAGCGTGGCTATAATACAATCATTATGCATTTAATTGGATCCTCAGGGAACTCAATTCTATACTAAAACTCCAAAGGGAACATGCGCCAGTGGCTCCTTTTACTGTCTCTCTGATTGTAGACTTCACCATCTCAGCATTGGTAAGATCCTGCTGGAATGTACCAAGACGAGCATGCTGCTACATGTAGGCAGTGAAGTATATCATAAGATTCACATCTATCTTTATTATGATGTTTCTCTGTTGAAACTTAATCATTTAATGTTAAAGCTATTTTTGAGTTATAGCCAACTTTCAAAGATCATGTAGAATGTTCCCATGTGAACTTGTGTAGGCTGGGAACCGTGCAGCTGTGGTTAGGTTAAAGGTTTAAGACTGAGCAACTGTCCTGGATTATACATGTGGGCCCTAAAGGAAATCACCTGTATCCCTGTAAGAAGAAGTCAGAGAGAGATTGGCTCACAGAGGAGGGGAAGGCAAAGCAGTTATGGAGACAGAGATTGGAGTAATGCAATTACCAGAAATGGAACAAGCAAGCAATAATGGAGCCAATCCTACAGCCTCCAAAGGGATCACCACTAATTTGGCACGGTGAAACTGACTTTGGATGCTTAGCGTTTGGAACTGTGAGAGAATAACTTTCTGTTCTTTTAAGCAACCAAGCTTTTAAGTATTGATTCTGGTTTGGGGGAAGAGGAAAAACAAGAGCATTATGCTTGGAGTGTTCTGTAGTGCCACGAAGTAAGGAAATGCTCAAAGAACAGAAGGCTCGTGCTATGTCAGGGAGACAAAGGAACCAACTGAAAAAGTTTCACATGGTGAAAACTGGAATAATTAGAGCAAAAAAACAACCTAGGGTTGGATTAGAACCCAAGGTATAAATGTACGAGAACACACTAATAAAAATACATGACTAAGTAAATAATAAGTCAGGAAGAAGAGACAAATCTCACTAACAGAATTCTTAAACTGTTAAAACATTGCCACCTCTAGGAAGTGGGTCTTAGTTCCACACACCTGGAGTTCAGTAAGCTTGACTTAGTGACTTATTTCAAAGAATATAATTTAGTCACAACCTGAAAGTAGAGAGGTATTTTATTTGGTGGGGATGTTTAGGACTCGGAGCCCAGGGGATGGCATCTCAGTAGCTCTGAGAAAACTGCTCCAAGGAGGCAGGAGAGGAACTCAGGCTACATACAAACAAAGGCTATATATGCAGCAAAGGGAGCAGGCAGTCTGAACATCAAAGATCCTGTATCAAGTTAAGGAATTTAGCATTCTACATATGGGAAGATGCAAGCTTTTGGCTTCCAGAATTCATTCCTTTCATATGCACTTTTGCTATCTGGGGCCAATCCTGTTTCCTGGCTCACCCTACCTACGGGGTGGTGGATGTGGAGATGGCTGCTTCTTGCCTGCCCCCAGCTGCTCAGCAATCACCCTGGGGGGTGGAGGCATCTGCTGATCCCAGCTTGGGGAGCCCTCATTCTCGTTTGGAGGCCAGAAATCGCTGATGGCTGTGACATTTCTTGCTTATCGATATGGCAGGAGATATTTTCATTTCACCATAAAAAGTGAAAAAAATAACATTGCAATAGAAAGATTCACCTTTTAATACCTGCTCCTATGTATTTAGTTTTCTTCAGTTCAGTTCAGTTCAGTCAGTCAGTCGTGTCGGACTCTTCGCAAACCCATGAATCGCAGCACACCAGGCCTCCCTGTCCATCACCAGCTCCCAAAGTTTACTCAAAGTCAGGCCCATCGAGTCGGTGATGCCATCCGACCATCTCACCCTCTGTCGGCCCCGTCTCCTCCTGCCCCCAATCGCTCCCAGCATCAGGGTCTTTTCCAATGAGTCAGCTCTTCGCACCAGGTGGCCAGAGTACTGGAGTTTCAGCTTCAGCATCAATCCTTCCAATGAACACCCAGGACTGATCTCTTTTAGGATAGACAGGTTGGATCTCCTTGCAGTCCAAGGGACTCTCAAGAGTCTGCTCCAACGCCACAGTTCACAAGCATCAATTTTTCGGCGCTCAGCTTTCTTCACAGTCCAACTCTCACATCCATACATCGCTACTGGAAAAACCATAGCCTTGACCAGACGGACCTTTGTTGGCAAAGTAATGTCTCTGCTTTTAATATGCTGTCTAGGTTGGTCATAACTTTCCTTCCAAGGAGTAAGCGTCTTTTAATTTCATGGCTGCAGTCACCATCTGCAGTAATTTTGGAGCCCAAAAAAATGAAGTCTGACACTGTTTCCACTGTCTCCCCATCTATTTCCCATGAGGTGATGGGACCAGATGATTTAAGCCCAAGTTTTCACCCTTTTCTTTCACTTTCATCAAGAGGCTCTTTAGTTCCTCTTCACTCTCTGCCATAAGGGTGCTTTCATCTGCATATCTGAGGTTATTGATATTTCTTCCAGCAATCTTGATTCCAGCTTGTGCTTTCTCCAGCCCAGCGTTTCTCATGATGTACTCTGCATATAAGTTAAATAAGCAGGGTGACAATATACAGCCTTGACATACTCCTTTTCCTAGTTGGAACCAGTCTGTTGTTCCATGTCCACTTCTAACTGTTGCTTCCTGACCTGCGTAAGTGAGATCATGCAGCAATTTTCTTCCCAGTTCTCATTTATTTCACTTAGTATAATGTCCTCTGGGTATATTTATGTTGTTGGAAAAGGCACGATCTCCTTTTTTAAGGCTGACTATTATTCAATTACATGTATATATACCACAATCTCTTTATCCTTGTATCCTTCAGAGACACTTAGATTGCTTCCTGATCTTGGCTATTGTGAATAATGATGTGAAATACACACATAGAAAACCAAGTAACTATGTGAAAAAATGTTTATGTTGATTACATTGACAGCGACAATCATTTCACTATGTACATGTACATCAAAATATCATGTGGCATTCAAATACATGCAGCTGTTATTTTTTACATTTTAGTAAATAAGTAATATATGATATGGAGAAAACTGGGTAAGTGTTTATTAATTTCATATGGCTTCTATTACAGATTACATATTTTTATGGTCTATTTCACTTATCTCCACTCGAATCTGTACTATTTACCGCCTTCTTTAAATTTTGGTTTTAGTGAGCACTTCTTTTCCCTAGAGATCTTTACTCATTCCTGAAATAAACACTCACAGCTGTAAGGATCTCTATGAACAGTTTCTGTTAACTATTAAATATTTGATGTGTAATGTTTTCATTTTTATTTGTCTTAATCTATTTTTTATTTCTCTTTATTTGTAATCACTAAACACTAGAACCAATGTGATGTCTCTGGCACTACTGGTAAAGAGCCCGACTGCCAATCCAAGGGATGCAAGAATTGGATCCCTGGATTGGAAACATCCCCTGGAATAGGAGATAGCAATCCACTCCTGTATACTT